>NC_069385.1:109403181-109706212 GCF_027475565.1 Acinonyx jubatus | reverse complement strand
CTGAAGTTACATATAAATATAATTTTTTAACCTTGTAACTAGCCATTTCATCTCTTTGGTTGCTTACATAAATGGAGATTTTCTTCCATCACGTTTTGTTGTAGGATATTGTTTTTAAGGGAGAGCTACTCATTTTTGTGCATTAATTATGCACTCAACAACCTTAACAAATTCTCTAATTGTCTGTAGTCTTGCTTCCTCCTCCTTGTTTTTATACCTCTTATTTCCTTCTCTTATCTGATTTTACCAGCTTATCCTCCCAAAACAAGGTTATATAATTATGGTGCTATGCATCTATTACCCACCGTTTCAATGCTAAACAAAATGTGGCTACCAGTTTGAAAAAGATATATTTTCTTACAATGAGGAGATAGATACTTAATTACTCCTACATTATAAGTTTTTATTGGAAATAGGTGTTTAATTTTTCATAAACCTTGGTGGCATCTTAGACCCGTGAATGTGGTGAATTTTATTCACAGAAATCCTAAAATTAACTTATCCTTGCATTCCTGGTCTGAAACCCACATGCCTACGGAGCTCTTTCAGGGGGCTGCTAGATTCTATTTGCTAATTGATATGAGAATTTTGCATTGATATTCAAAACTGAGATCACCTGGTACTTGTGTGTGCACATACTGTTCTTTTGACACCTTTTACTACACTAGGTTCACAAAAGGAATTTCAGCCTTCCTTATTTCTTTGCTCTAGAACCATTTAAACAGCATTGGAATCACCTGTACGTTCAATATTTGAAAAATGTCACCTGTGAAACCCATCTGGTCCTATGACTATATTAAGGCACAGCTCTTTGATAACTTTCCCTATTTCTTCTATGGTAATTGATCTGTTGAAATTTTATTGTTCTCACGTCAGTTTGTTGTGTGTGTGTTTTTTAAGGATATATACTCTCATATTCCATAAACTGCTTCTAAACATAGAAAAAATCCTACCGCCATCACTGTAAGAAGTAAATATAGCCTCCACCCCAAACCTTAGCACAACAACGCCCAAGTGGCCTGGTTCCTAATTTCTGCACCTGTCCTCCTCACCCCTCCTCAACATATCATCGTTCTTCACCACTAGATTCATGCAAAAAGAGAATGGACAGGTTTGCAATAAACCATCCAGAAGCACAATGGTACTCACGGCCTACCTCCAGTACCATCAGGGAAAGGCTGTAGACAAAGGGCCCAATCCCCACCTCCCCTCAGTGGAGTCCCTTCCAATCCCTCCTAGGCTTCTTTTCAGAGCCGGCACCCATCCCTACCCCATCTGTGAAGCCAGCAGCCCAGCTAACCACCCCCCCCCACCCCCCCACCAAATCCTCGGCCTCCTGGCAGATAGCATTAGGGAATCCACAGGCGTCCATTCATCAGGCACCTGCTGGATGCCTGGGGCACCTGGCATACAAGGATCCTGCACTCTAAAAGTATGTTTTCTGAGTGAGGAGTTCAGACCAGCCCACAAGTAACAAGGCCAGAATAAGCAGCCCAGAATAACCAAGCACAAAACTGCAGCAGAGCAAACCAAGAGTGCAGAGAACAGAGAAATAACTGGGCCGCCAGGAGAAGATTGGGAAGACCCTTCAAACAAGGGGCCCACAGCCAGGCTCAAGGAGGATCAGCACAGGGCACTGATGGGATAGGGTGGGATGCTGCCTGACCAGGGAAGAGGACAGATAAACCTGGGCCCCGGGGTGCAGGAACCCCAGAGAGAGGTTTAGATATGACACAGCAGGTAACAGGAGGTACCACAGGCTCCTGTGCAGGGGAGTAACAGGAAGAAACTGGTGTTTGGGTCATCCCCACCCCACCCCCCACATTCTATGATGCCAGACTTACATTCAAAGAAATGACTAGCAGTGCCAAGAACTTGGTGAGCTGAGGGGGGTGGGAGCACGGGGAGGCGTAAACCACAACCCTATGCTGATGCCACAAGTGACAATGGACATACACAGACGGGGACACACACACACACACACACACACACACACACACAAGTCCAGGTTCTAATTAAAGACACCAGGCTGGAATCATTCTGTGGCACTAGGGTTTAAACAGTTTACTGCACTACACAATAAAAACCACATTGCCACAAATCTCTAACCTCAGGGGGCATCTGTGCTAGTCCAGTGCTTCTCAAACGTTATAAGTACATCCAGATCACCTGAGAATCTTGTTAAAAATACAGATCCCGATTCTGCAACTGTGGGTTCTGCATGTACATCTAAGAAGCTCCCGGGTGATGCAAGATGACCCTGATCTAGGGACCGTGCTTTGAGTAGCAAAGGGCTAGATGAGAGTGAGGCTCTAGGGGGCTCCCGGGCCGCAGATTATGGGCATTAACCACAGGCAGAGAGAAAGCTGAGAGCTGCCTGGGGTCTACGGCAGAGCACCCAAACTAACCAACTCATTTTCTTTTTGAAAAATTCACCATGGGGGTTCAGTGCCAGACAGGGCCTCCTCAAAGCCATTAGTAAGTGGAAACCACCGTGCATTTCACAACTACCATCTAATTACTCTCCCTGTAACCTTCCACAGCAGCCCTAAGCCAGCTCTTTCAAGTGCTGATGCTGCTAATCAAGTCATAAAGCCTTAAAGCTCATATTATTAGCTTTGATAACACAGAGTAAAACAAACACAACAATTGCCTTTCCTCCCAGCTGAGGCCATCAGTCAGGCTACCTGACTGCATCGGCATTACATCCCAGGTCAAGGAAAAAACTCATCTAACCAGTGAGACTCTCCTATCCTGGATGGACCACACAAGAGAAATTTATCAGCTCCTTTCTGATCCTCTGAGAAGTTTCTGGAAACTGATCACGATCCACCACGATCCGAGCGATTTCTTTACTGTCCCCATCTCCTTGGGTAATCTGGAAGCTTGGAAGAAGCTTCTGCTACTCCCCATCCCTTTGGTGGCATCCCCTCCCCTCGGGTCACCTACTTAGGCACACAGTGACCCACTTCAAATCAACCCCATCACCAACCGCAGAGCTCCTCGACACAGATCAATTCTTCAATCAGATGGCCGTGTTTCAAGCTGCATGCCTGTGCCACTTGGAGATGAGGGGACTGGTCGATCAACAGAGCAACAGTAACAGAAACTGTTTAAGGGAGACCTGGCCGCCACCTCCATGTTACCCACAAAATATACACACACATATACAGAACCTTAGCATCCTACTTAGCACTATGGGGATTCAGAAAACAAGAATCCCTGAACTTGAGGAGTTGTTCAAAGAGGAGATATAGTTCTCCATGCTCATGCAGCAACTGTACTGTAAGTTCCCCAATGGCTGGCACCCACCAAGCTGGAGAGTTTCCTATACTTGTGGCCTAAAGTCTACAGACCATGTCTAATGACAACTCCATGAAGACTAGGCCATTGACTCTGGAAGGAAATAAGCCTGAGGACTTGGCTCTGCTTGGGGGTAGTACTTCCACTATGAGTTGACTAAGCAATACGTGAAGAACAAGAATTAATGTCCTCCAATGGCCAAGGGCAAGTGACTCACCCAAGATTACACAGAGAGTTTTAAAGCTAGGAGTAGAATTCGGGTCCCTGAATTTCCAGACCAAGGCTCTTTCAACTAAATCCCACTCCTTTCACCTCTGCTTTGGAACTCCCCTATGAAATCAGAGTTTGAAGTTAGCCACTTCTTTGCTTTTTACTCCCTCCAACCTCACCCAGTCTCTAAGACACCCTTTCCTGAAGAAGCAACATACTTTAACCCATCTGAAAGCTGGTCCCATTCTGCTCTCCATGGGATGGGTCAAGAGCAAAGCAAAGTCACATCCCCTCATTAGTTTCCTTTTCTGTAAAATGAGGAGGTTAGCAGAGATGATTTCTAAGATCCTTTGCAGCTTTAAGTAAAATCAGTGGAAGCTTCAGTGTGCAATCAGGAGAAAACAGGGGACATAAGCCATGGTCCCTGTGTCATTCTGTTTTGTGTGGGGAGCATGGGCTGGTCCAGGCAACTGACAAGAAGCTACAGTTTGCAAAGAAACTGTCCACCAATCTCCTCCCATGGTCCACACACAGCTTCTCCAGCCCACGTTAGAAGACGAACAGCCAGCTGCCAGATATCTTCACAAACTTGCCAGGAAGGATTCTTCTTTGAAATATTTTTTTTTACATTTATTTAGTTTTGAGAGACAGAGTGAGACAAAGTGAAAGTGGGGGAGGGGCAGAGAGAGAGAGGGAGACACGGAATCCGAAGCAAGCTCCAGGCTCTGAGCTGTCAGCACAGAGCCCAATGCGGGGCCCGAACCCACAAACCGTGAGATCATGACCTGAGCCAAAGTCGGACGCTTAACCGACTGAGCCACCCAGGCACCCTGCCAGGAAGAATTCTTAATTAAAGTTTTTGTTGCATTGCAGTATTTTCTTTTTAATGACTTTTTAAATTTATAAAACCAATTTGTGCTTATTACAGAAAACCAGAAAACATTTTATTTTTAATAGCTTTTAACATCATAAAATAAATGTACATTCATTACAGAAAAATCAGAAAGCTTGTTAAAAGAAAATCCCACCTGTAAAAAAGTCTATACCTAAATTAATTAAATCACATTCCAATCCAGAATCAAAGAAACCTAAGAGTGGGAACTGGTCTTAGATACAGGTTGCATTCTGGGGGCTACGCCGCTTAAGGTCTGAGGAAACAGTCAGGGATCCATGGTAATGATCCAATCCAATTCCCCTATCTCCACTGATCCTGACAGGCAGCCTCCCAGCCTCTGCTCGAATACTTCCCACATTCCAGTCCTTTTCCAAGCTTTGGGGAAGCTCCAAAAATGCTTCTTCCTACAGTAGATGGCAGTCATTATATTCAGAGAAAGACCTGTACCTGGGTTCAATTCCAGACTCAGCCTCTTACATGCTTCATGACCCTGGGAAAGTCACTTCCTTTCTCTGAACTTGACTGCCTCATCTCTCAGATGTGAATAATAATATCTGCTTGAAAGAGTTGTCCTGAGATTTAAACGAGAAAACGTAGTAAAGCACTTAGCAAAGTGCCTAGCACAGTGTAAGTGCTCCATAAATAGTAAGGACTATTAATAACTTGTAGCTCATAGCAAAGGCTTTCACACTTTTCCACCTTACCCCTAAAAAGAAATTATACTTTTGTAAAAAATGTTTATTTATTTTTGAGGGAGGGGGCGGGGGGGGGGGCGCGGTGGACAGAGGATCCGAAGCAGGATCTGCGCCGACAGCAGCGATCCCGAGGTGGGTCTCAAACTCACAAACGGTGAGATCATGACCTGAGCCACAGTCAGACTCAACCAACTGAGCCACCCAGGTGCCCCCTACTTCATCTTTTTAAATTGTTGGTCTTAATCATTTAATTGAGTGCCCAACCCACTAATGGGTTGCAAATTGCAGTTTGAAACACACTGACTTACACTAAGACCAAGTATCTCCTCCTGGAGCGTCTACCTCTAGCTTTACTTTCTGGAAGCACACAGAACAACCCTGCCTGTTAACCTTTCAGGCACCTGACACTCCCTGTTCTCTCAAGCAGTCACTGTATGCCATCTGGCTTCCCGATCCCCCTTCGTCCACGTCCCATCCTCTGGGCTTCTCTTCCCTCTGCAAGCTTTCCCCTTTAATCCCTGCTGCCCGGGAGGGCCATGCTCATTTAGCAGGTGCTCTACGCCACTGGTGGCTTCCCTGTCACCTCGGGTCAGGCAGCCTGACATGAGCATCTTTTCCAACCTTCCCACCAGATGAGCTATTCATCCCCGGAGGAACACATCTTGGCTTCTTCCAGCCCATCCCCAACTCTGGTACTTTCATACAAAAAGGTGTCCTCTCTACCCACTCCTCTGTCCTTCCACAATGAGATTAGGATGCCTCAGGGCCCATCAGTGAGAAAAGCGAAAGCGAGGAAGAGTTTCAATATGCATACCGGAGTCTGAATCTACAACCAGCAAGTGTTCCCTTCTTACTCATCTCTGAATTAGTTCTGCCTGTTACACCTGGAACCCAACTGAGGCCTCATCACCCAGCCACATCTGTCCCTTCCTGGTGAAGGGGGACCCTGTGACAAGGAATCTCACAGCTGGCTGCAAACACAGCCCCCTTCAGAGCTGAGATCCACGGGCACCACTTGCACAGGCAGGAAACGGCAGATATCACAGCCACAGTTTCCCATATCCTATCTGCCTTTATGGTCATCAAAAAAAGGCGTTCGTGGTAATAAAAAATAAATAAATAAAATGCACACACATGCACCTAATGTCACTACTCTGACGGACAACATTTTATAATTTGGGTTTAAAAAAAAAGGTTTCCAAAACAGTAACAAATTTTAGTCTACTATGCCTTCAAAACATACACTGGCTCCCCCTCACTCCTCTCTCCTCACTGCACTTCAGGTATATCTCAGATCTTGTGGCAAACACATTCAAAAGGGTCTCCCCCACCCTAGAACCTTCACGAACCCACCACCCTACATTTATTATTTCATTAGATATATCTGCATCCCGAAACAATGTATTTTAAAATTTTGTTGACTTTAAAATTTATTCAAAAGAGGGGCACCTGGGTGGCTCAGCCGGTTGGGCGACCGACTTCAGCTCGGTCATGATCTCATGGTCCGTGGGTTTGAGACCCACATCGGGCTCTGTGCTGACAGCTCAGAGCCTGGAGCTGGCTTCTGATTCTATCTCCCTCTCTCTCTTCTCCTCTCTCCCTTGTGTTCTATCAAAAATAAATCAACATTAAAAAATTGTTTTAAATAGAATAAAATAAAATTTATTCAAAAGGTAGCGTGCTGTATAGGATGTTTGGTGTCTTTTTTTAATTTTTTTTTTTAAGTTTATTTATTCGTTTTGAGAGAGGACACGAGCACGAGCTGGGGAGGGGCAGAGAGAGAGGGAGAGAGCGAGAATCCCAAGCAGGTTCTGTGCTGTTGGCACAGAGCCCGACGTGGGGCTCAAACTCACAAACCGGGAGATCATGACCTGAGTGTAAGAGTTGGACACTTAACTGACTAACCCACCCAGGTGCTCCTAGAGTCTTTTTTTTTTTTTTAATGTTTATTTATTTTTCAGAGAGAGAGACAGAGTGCGAGTTGGGAAGGTTCAGAGAGAAAGGGAGACACTGGATCCAGGCTCCAGGCTCTGAGCTGTCAGCACAGAGCCCGACGCGGGGCTTGAACTCACGGACCATGAGATCATGACCTGAGCCAAAGTCGGACGCTTAACCGACTGAGCCACCCAGGCGCCCCTAGAGTCTTTTTTTTTTTTTTTTAAACTTCAACCTCAGATGACTAAGATTCACTCGTGTCGTTGTACGAAGATGCTGTTCGTTTATGTCGCTACTGCATGACAACCCATCATAGGACCATAAACTCCTTTTCCAGCTGATGAGCATTTGAATTTCGAGGGTCTTTTTTGGCTAGTATCAACAGCGCTACCAGGAACATTCTTAGTCCACGTCTCCTGGTGCTCGCATGATTATGACACACCTAGGGTAGACACGTCAGGTCACACGGTCTGTACACATACAACTTTACAGGACAGTCCCAAACTATTTTCCAAAGTGGCTGCATCGGCTCACGCTCCGACCAGCAGTGCACAGGAGGCCCCAGAGCTCTATGTTCTCTCCAGGGCTTGCCACTGCACCGCTCCTTAGCGTTTGCCCATCAAGTGGGGATAAAATGGAATCTCATTGTGAGTTGTATTGCCCGCTTACTAATGAAATTAAATGCCTCATAAAAAGCGAGAAAGATCCTCTCCCAACCTAAACTAAAGCCCTGTGCTTTTCTTTCACGGCTCTTATCACAGCCTATAATTAAACATTTGTGGGATTATTTGATTAAAGCCCATCGCCATGCCCGCTTTCTTCACCACAGCGCACTGTACAACAAAGTGGGGCCTCTGTGTATGGGCCGAATGAACGAATGCATGAATAGCTGAGTAACTGGGACTATCCAGTTGATCGTCAGGCTCCAATCTGATTTTATTAAAAGCCTGGGCTCGCCAGTCGGGGTCTGACCTCCCCAACTGAGTTATCAAGTGGGTGGGGGTAGAAGGGATGAGGTGGGAGGGAAGGGAGGAGAAATCCAGTCTTGGTCCAGCATCATTCGCAGTACCTCCTCAATAATGATAATAAATAAAGCTACAACTACGGCTGTGAATTGCAACCCTAACATGAGCCACTCGCTTCACGCCAAACAACACCAGCCATCCTTTCTTTCTTTACATAGCATGCTCACACGCCAAGCACCATGGTTACATGCTTACTGGAGTATTCCTCTGATCCTCACATCTCTATGGAATGGATATTATAGCCCCATTTTATAGCAAAGAAAACTGAGGCTCAGAGAGGCTAAGAAGTGCCCAGCCACAGGACGTAAACAGGGGCAAATCAAGGACGGTCTGGCCCCAGAACCCATGCCCTTTCCAGACACCTGTTGCCACCCTTGCCCCCTGGGCTTTTTGTCTTCTCTGCACAGGGCTCCTCTGCCTCCACAACTGCCCCCACAAAGCTATACCGATTCCAAGTTCTGTTCCCCCTGCACACAAATGCTTTCCCTGCAGTGGGGGTGCAGTGCTTGAGTAAAAGATCACCCTGCTATATCCATCATTCCCCTGACAGCACACTTACCTGGCAGGTCCCTGGCTACAAGATGCTTAGCGTCACCCAGCAGGCTGGCATGAGGACATCATCCATAGCCGAGTCTCCCAGAGTTCTCCCAAGTCAACACTTCCCACCAGCCAGGGCTCTGCAGAAACTAGCTCCTTCTCAACTTGGAAAGGGTTTTTACTGCAACTGGAAACAAACACCTCACAAATACCTACTATACCCAGGCACATGGCATGCCTTAACTCAGCAAGAAATACTATGTAGCCACTACAATTATACAATCCCAGCCTGATCCATGGAAATATGCATGTGAAATTACGTTAAGTGAAAAAAAGGCAACTCAAAAATAGTATCTACATGCCAAATTAAGTACACGCGGTACCCTCAGACACAGGAGAGCAATATAAATAGAACTGAGTGTTCACTAGAACCGTTTTTCAGTAAAGTTACTTAGGTTTCCATTGCCCCCTGAAAGCTACTTGTCAACTCTTTATAACAGGTGTGGTTTCAAAGCAAGCTACTAACAGTAGCAAAGAATTATCCCCAGCAAAAATGAAAGTTCCCTGAGGGTCATGATCATGTCTGTTTTATTCATGGCTGCATCTTTAATGAAGGGGTCAGATGAGGGGTCAGTAAATGGCCTGCTGCTAAATCCCACCACGTGGTTTTGTAAATTAAGTCTGATAGGAACACAGTCACCCATCCATTTACATGTGGTCTATGGTTGCTTTTATGCTACAATGGCAAGGCTGTGTACTTAGTACAGGGGACAGAGACATGGTCCACAGAGCTGAAAATATTTACTCCTTGACCTTCTATAGAAAGCTTGCCAGTCCTTGATTTAATGCCTACCCTGGTGTCTACATACAGTGAAGACTCAATATTTGTTGAATTAATGATTTCAAATAAGTCCAAATCAAGCTCATAGATGAGAAAAAAGACCTTATTTACCCAGGGCACATAATATCAGATGCCAACAAATGGGAAATATACTTTTGTTTTTTAACATTTATTTTTGAGAGACTGTAGAGACAGAGTGTGTGTGTGTGTGTGCGCGCGCGCGCGCATGAGCAGGGGGAGGGGCAGAGAGAGAGGGAGACACAGAATCCGAAGCAGGCTCCAGGCTCTGAGCTGTCAGCACAGAGCCGATGTGGGGCTCGAACCCACAAACCGTGAGATCGTGACCTGAGCTGAAGCTGCATGCTTAACCAACTGAACCACCCAGGTACCCAGAAAATGTACTCTTCAATATTTAAATCAAAACGGGGCTGCTGACACCCTCAGTAGGTGGTATATGCCTTGAGCAGTTTCTTCCACAGTGGAGACGGATTACACCAAACCATGTACACAGCGGAGCTACAGCGAAGGACAGCCGCTAAGGGCTTGGCAGGCCATCTGAGGCCAGAAGTAGGAGTCAAGTCTGGGTAACTAGTCAAGATGCTGTAATAATCTCCGTGCGGGGCTCAAAGAAGGATTTTGACCTCCTTAATCTTATATTTGAAACAGCTAAGCTACAGAACCAACGAGGGTGAAATCATTTCATTTACTTCCTATGTAACTTCTGGTCGGGACAATGCATCAGTAAACAACTGTAGGCACAATTATTTTCCCCTTAATTTATCAGTACATCTGCATTATAATGCAACCGCGTATTTTTAGGTCTGCAGACTTGATTATTCAGAGGCTGATACTTCGGCTGGTGGCTTTTTGAAGCTTGTTATGGCCCCAGTGCAGAAGACAGGAGAAAGGAAATGAAAGGAGGTGAAACTCACATCAGTGGGTGTTACTACTTTATTAACAGATGAAATGCCAAGATTGGGGTGGAGGGGGTAGTAGAGGGTGAAACCCCAGGTCTCCAGAGCCAAAGCTCTCCCTGGCCTCCTTTATCAGATCCCCACATCTTACTTACATCACTGCATGCTGACAACCTATTAATAATTGTTATACGGGCCCATCCCTATGATGATCCAAGAACATTACAGTTAACCCTTGAGCAACACAGGTTTGAACTGTGCAGGTCTGCTTATGCACAGATGTTTTCTGATAAATACGGTACAGGCCTATAAATGTATGTTCTCTTTATGATTTTCTTCACAACATTTTCTTTTCTCTAGCTTACTTTATTCTAAGAATACAGTATACAATACATAGAACATTCAAAATATGTGTTAACTGTTTACATTATTGGTAAAGCTTCCTGACAACAGCAGGCTGTAAGAGTTAAGTTTTGGGGGAGTCAAAAGTTACACACAGATTTTCGACTGCCCCTAAACACCCCCCCGCCCCCCATTGTTCAAGGGTCAACTAACCATATTCTCTGAGCTCCCTTCCTTTGTTCATAGGAGAAAAAACAAAAGTCAAAAGGGGATTCAGGGTTGAGGCTCTCAAACAAAGCCTTGGCCTGCTGAAGGCAGGGAGGACATGGCCTCCCCAACTGAAAAGTTGGAGTGTGGATTCATTTAGGGAAATGTCTCCAAAAGAATGCTGGGAGGAGTCTAAGCCCCTTCCCCATCCCCAACACACATTAATTATTCCCAGCAGGTGTTCCCACTTCCCAGGAACCCACAGATCCAGGAGAAGTTCAACATGCTGGCTCTGAGCCATAGGGTTACACACAAGGCCTCCTGGTAGGGTCCCTCCTGCAGCCGAATGAGTAGTGAGTGACCAAGAGCCCAGGCCCATGGACCCTTCAAAGCCTGTCATAACCTCCACTGAACAAATGAACGGGATCTCCTCATTGTTTTAAGTAAAACTAAAAGTCACACCCACGGAGGACACACTCCGACTTTCTCCTTGTGACATTTTTTTCTCCAACGGAACCATACAAAACACACCTCACTTCTTCCTCTCCCTCCTCCTCTCCAGCCTGCCACCTTTACCCCTTCCATCGTGAGGACTGGAGACTGGAGAAACCCTTCAGTGTGGGAAGGCAGCGTTCTCTTCTCTGGCTGACAAGACACCGTCTGTTGGTTGGACCCTGGGAGGTGTGGGAACCCCTGCTCACCTAGACCCGGTGGGCTTTAGGCCGTCCGAAGTGAACCAACCACACAAGACAACCAAGGAGGGGGAAAATGGAAGGAAATGCCCGCCACTGCCGCCTCCTCTCGCTTTCCCTGGGGCCTTTGCTCTGTCAGATTTTGAAGCATAATGAGTTCTGTTTCATAACAGTCTTAAATGAACTAGAAGGGGGAAGGGGATGACAATGATAAAAATCTTAATTAAAAAAATTCCTACAGGCAAAGACTTTCCAGATCCTAAGATGTGATAAAAAGTTTCCTGAGCTGGGGGCCCTACAGAGCCCTGAAGGACCCAGGATTCAATATACATTTCCTGGGTGCCTACTATGTGCCTGGTGCTATGCTGGGTGCTAAGGGGCTGCACTGAACACACACACATATTCTAGGGGCTCATATTCTAGGAGGGAGGAGGTAAAAATAAAGAACAAGTAAACTCAGGGCACGTGGGGGGCTCAGAGGGTTAAGTGTCTGACTCTTGATTTCAGCATCTGACTCTTGATTTCGGCTCAGGTCATGATCTCACAGTCGTGGGATTTAGCCCTGTGTCAGGCTCCATGCTGGGTATGGGGCCTGCTGGAGATTCTCTTTCCCTCTCCCTCTGCCTGGGTGGCTCAGTCGGTTAAGTGTCCGACTTCAGCTCAGGTCATGATCTCACGGTTCATGGGTTCGAGCCCCCACGTCAGGCTCTGTGCTGACAGCTCAGAGCCTGGAGCCTGCTTTGAATTGTGTTTCTCCCTCTCTCTCTCTGCCCCTCCCCTGCTCATGTTCTGTCTCTCCGTCTCTCAAAAAAATGAATAAACGTGAAAAAAAAATTTTTTTTAAGAAAAAGAGCAGGTAAAAGGGATGGAGAATTCAGGCAAAATATGTTAAAGGGGATGGGAAATTTGGGGTGTGGTGTTGAATACAGTGGTGAGGAAAGCCTCCATGAGACGAATCTGAGGAAAGACTTGACAGGGGAGACAGTACACAATGCAGATGGTATCTACATTCTGGAAGAGGATTCCAAGCATAGAGGACAGCTTATGCAAAGGCCCTGAGGCAAGAACACGCCAGGTATGTCCAGGGAATAGCTAAGAAACCAGGAGTGGCTGGAGCACAGTGAGAGAAAAAGAGAACAGAAGATAGTGTCACATAAGCAAGGTGGGGGAGGGAGCAGAGTGTCACCAGACCACTGCAAGGACATTGCTTTTCCCTGACAAAGGAAGTGGCCACTGAAGGGCTGTGAGCAGGGAAGGGGCAAGTTCCCCTTCAATTCCCGGCCACTTAGTCATTCTTCCTAGAGATCTCCTTTGATACCACTTAATAAATATGCTCAAAGCCACCTCTCCTGCAAAGCTTTCTCTGACTAACCAGCCACTGCAACTTACAAAGCCAACAACCTTAAGGAAACCAGCCCAGCCCCACACCTACCTCTCTCCCAAATCCCTAAGAGACCCAAAAGGGGAGATAATGAGTAGAAAGACCAAAGAGGGGAATGGGTACCAGGAAAACACAAGGACAAGCAGAGAGGGGCAAAGAGCCATAGGGGGAAGAGGGAGAAAGCTCCAGAGAGAGGCAGGCAGCATCCACACTCTGCAGTTCCTAAGGTCCAAAGCACCAGCGCTTTATCTTTCCAATCCCTGCAGCCCTGGAGCTGCCCTGATACTCTCATCAGCAGGGAGCCCTCCCTGCACCTCTTTACTCCTTACCCCGATGTTAAGTGGCACTGGAAGAAGGGAGAGAAGAAAAGGATTACGTTACTCTTCCTCTGTAAACTGCGAAAGCAGTGGCCCAGCTAACACGAGCCAGAGAAACCAGACGCGGAAGCAGAATTCCCCATCATTACCTCCACACCAGGGATCCCCAGCAGACTCGCGGTGAGCCACCAGGCGATTCTACCTGGTCAACCTATAAAGCGAGCTGCCACGGCACAGACCCGGTCCCCACAGCACCTTCTGTCCACGGCACCTCTCCTCCCACATTGCCCCCATGTTCACACTCATCCCCCAGCAACCACACTGCAGAGGGGGGAAAAAAAAACTGGCCAATTAAGAAAAGGCTCAGGGAAGCTCTAGAATAAGCTAAAATGGGTAGAAAGGAAGGAATAAGTTAGAACAATCAGCTCCAGGTAGTAGAGGGTTCTAGAAGCTAAAAGCATGGGCTCTAGAGCAGGAACTCGTGGTTCAGCTCTGCCACTGACAGGCTGTGTGACCTTGGACAAGTTATCTGTGTGACCCTGGGCAAGTTATCTACCCTTTCAGGCCTCAGATTCTTCATCTTTAAAACCACTAGCTTTATTAGTATCTGTGTCCTAAGGCTCTTAGGAGAATGAAAATTAGTATTATAAAGCATGTAAAAAAATGTCTGCTGCATGGTAAGCACTATATGAATACTTTTACTTGTCTTTTAATAAGGCAGATAGAGATAAAATTTTTTAAGTTTATTTATTTATTTTGAGAGAGAGCCAACATGTATGTGGGGAGGGTGGGTGGGGGGTGGGGCAGAGAGACAGGGAGAGAGAGAATCCCAAGCAGGCTCCCCATCCCTATATGAGTATTTTTAAGAGAGAGAGACACACAAACACAAATGCGAGTGGGGGAGGGGCAGAGAGAGAGGGAGACAGAATCTGAAGGGGCTCCAGTCTCTGAGCGGTCAGCACAGAGCCCGACGCGGGACTCGAACCCACAAACCGTGAGATCATGACCTGAGCTGAAGTCGGATGCTTAACCAACTGAGCCACCCAGGTGCCCCATTAAAGAAATAAAAACACTTTCAGCTCAGGTCATGATCTCACGGTTCGTGGGCTTGAGCCCCACGTTGGGCTCTGTGCTGACAGCTCAGAGCCTGGAGCTCGCTTCAGATTCTGTCTTCCTCTCTCTCTGCCTCTCCCCCGCTTGTGCTCTGCCTCTCTCTCTCTCTCTCAAAAATAAACATTACCAAAAAAAATTTATTTTAATAAAAAAAGAAATAAAAACACTTTTGATAAAGGAAAGCTTCTTTCAGAACCTTCTGAGAGGGGGGCACCTGGGTGGCTCAGTTAAGTGTCCGACTCTTGATTTCAGCTCAGGTCATGATATGGTTTGTGAGTTTGAGGCCTGCTTGGGATTCTCTCTCCCTCTCTCCCTCTCTGCCCCTCCCCTGCTCGCATTTTCTCTCTCTCTCTCAGAAACAAATAAACTAAAAAAAAAAAAAAAATCTGAGAGAGAACAGGTCTATGTTTGTTTTTGTACATGACCTATACATGAAAACAATCACTACTAATTAATATTTTCAACTCTTGATAATTCCAATTCCATACTTTTAAAATATAATAAAATGCTGGGGTGCCTGGGTGGCTTCCTGGCTTGTGCTCACTGTCTCTCAAAAATAAATAAACATTAAAAAAGTTTTTTTAATAAACAAAAAATAAAATAAAATATGATAAAATGTTTTGGCACAAAGACATTTACTGCAGCACTATTTAAAAAAAAATTTTAACATCTATTCATTTTTGAGAGACAGAGAAAGACAGAACATGAGTGGAGAGGGGCAAAGAGAAAGGGAGACACAGAATCCGAAGCAGGCTCCAGGCACTGAGCTGTCAGCAAAGAGTCCCATGCAGGGCTCAAACTCATGGACCACGAGATCGTGGCCTGAGCTGAAGTTGGATGCTTAACCGACTGAGCCACCCACATGCCTCTATTGCAGCATTATTTTATTTTATTTTTTTTTATTTTTTTTTTTTTACGTTTATTTTTGAGACAGAGGGAGACAGAGCATGAACGGGGGAGGGTCAGAGAGAGGGAGACACAGAATCTGAAGCAGGCTCCAGGCTCTGAGCTGTCAGCACAGAGCCCAACACGGGGCTCGAACTCACAGACCGCGAGATCATGACCTGAGCTGAAGTTGGCCGCTTAACCGACTGAGCCACCCAGGCGCCCCGCAGCATTATTTTAAAAAGCAAATGATGGTAAATGACCTAATTATCCAACAACCGAAATATAGTTGAGCAGATCCTAGGAGCCATCAGAAAGTTATGTGCAGATATTAAAAATCACCTAATGAAGAATTTTTAAGGACATACAAAGTACCTAAAATGTCAAATGATAAAGGATTAAAAAACTAGGCTTCACTTTCAACTATCATGATATAACTGCTATTAAGTCAACCCTCCTGTAGAGAAAGAACAATTGTAAAAGGTAAGTAAAATACAAAATAAGAATAATAACAATAATAACTGTTCGAAGATGTGGAACTACAAGGCGGCTAGGACAGAAGAACCATGTCCCTAGAAGAAAGGGAAGCTCAGTGAGGTGTCTATCAGCAGCTGGTATTTCTACCCAGAACATTTGCTGATCTGCTATAACCAACAGTGAGGTAAAAAGCAGCAAGTTAAAGTTTACAGTAGCTTTCACTCTGTACCAAGTAGTCAAAAGCTGGAGTTCAAGACTATAAAGACATCCAGGCTTTGAGAGCCAAGATCCTAGGGAAAAGTGACCCGCTCTTAAGTGAGCCCAATACTCTGCAGCAATTTCCCCTCAAAGTATTTGTTGACACCTAAGCCGTGTGTGTACAGGGCTACACCCTAGAAATCCAGGCAGAAAAAAGCTATTAAGGGGCACCTGGGTGGCTCAGTCGGTTAGGCGGCCGACTTCGGCTCAGGTCATGATCTCATGGTTCATGAGTTCGAGCCCCGCATCCGGCTCTGTGCTGACAGCTCGGAGCCTAGAGCCTGCTTCAGAATCTGTGACTCCCCCTCTCTCTCTGTCCCCTCCCCAGCTCATGCTCTGTCTCTGTCTCTCAAAAAATAAATAAACGTTAAAAAAAATTGTAAAAAAGCTGTTAAAAGACTGGAAAAGCTAAGCAGAGATTTTGTTAGTTTCACAGTGGTGAGAAACAAATCATGACTTTCAGGGCCTACCAAGGAAGAGGGACCTTAAAAAACACCTGCTCTAAAAGCAAGGGCAGACCACAAACAGACCAGCCTTAAAAGAACTAAGCTGATACAACATCCTGATCCACTCCATTTTCCATTTAAGATGCCCTGTATTTGGGGCGCCTGGGTGGCTCAGTCAGTTGGGCTTCCAACTTCGGCTCAGGTCATGATCTTGCAGTAAACAAGCTCGAGCCCCGCATTGGACTCTGTGCTGACAACTCAGAGCCTGGAGCGTGCTTCGGATTCTGTGTCTCCCTCTCTCTCTCTGCCCTTCCCCCACTCACACACTCACTCTCTCTCAAAGATAAATAAAACATTAAAAATTAAAATGCCCAGTATTTGAACAAAAATTACCAAGAACATCAAGAAATACGACCAAACCAAGAGAAAAATACCATCACTAACAACAATTTAAAAATATCATTTTATAAATAAGATATTTATGAACAACAAAACCAAATAAATTAAGAACTGACTGGATGGGTCTGACGACAAATAAACAGTAAAGAGATGACTAGTGAACTGGAAGATAGGTCAGTAGAAAAAAATTCTCATATTAAAGCACAGAAAGTACAAAAACAAGCTTCAGGGACATGTAGGATACCACAAAAGAGTCTAACATTATGCAGAGTCTAAGAAGAGGAGAAAATAATGGGGCAAAAGCAATATTCAAAGGGGCACCTGGGTGGCTCAGTCAGTTGAGCATCCGACTTCGGCTCAAGTCATGATCTCACCTCACCGCTCGTGAGTTCCAGAGCCTGGAGCCGGCTTCCGATTCTGTATCTCCCTCTCTCTCTGCCCCTAACCCACTCACATTCTGTCTCTGTCTCTCTCAAAAATAAATAAACATTAAAAAAAAATTTTTAAAGCAATATTTGAAGGTAACTCCCCCCAGATATTCTAAAACGGACAAAAAAAAATCAAGCCATGAATTCTAGAACTCCAAACTCCATGGGGGATACACACAAAGAGAACCACACTTATGCACATCATAATAAAGTTGCTAAAAAAAAAAAAAAAGCTAAAGGGGCACTGGGCTGGCTAAGTTGGTGGAGAATGTGACTCTTGATTTTGGGGTTGTAAGTTCAAGTCCCACATTGGGCATAGAGATTACTTTAAAAAAATAAAATCTTTAGAAAAAAAAGCTAAAGAGAAAAAAATATTACTTTCAAAAGAAACACAATAAAACTGACAGATAACTTTTTAACATAAATAAAGGAAGCTAGAAGACAATGGCATGCTATCCTTAAAGGATTAAAAAAAAAAAGGCAAGCTACAATTCTATACCCAGTGAAAATATCCTCCAAATATGAAGGTGAAAAAGACATTTTCAGACAAAAATTGAAAGAATGTGACACCAGCAGGCATCCTTCACCACACACATACACACACACACACACACACACACACACACACACAACTAAGGGGGTGTTTCTTCAGAAAGTAGGAAATTAATCTGAGAGGGGAGCATGAGCATAGTCATACAGGAAGAAATGAAGAATACCAAAAAGAGTAAACAAGTGGATTAATCTAAATTATTATTGACTTTTGAAGTCCATGTCTTGTGGGGTTTAATATACAGAGAGAATTAAAATCACAAGACCTCAGGGTTGATGGAGGGGAGATGGGTGGGGGGATGGGCTAAATGGGTGATGGGCATTAACAAGGGCACTTGCTGGGATGAGCACTGGGTGTCACACATAAGTAATGAATCACTAAATTCTATTCCTGAAACCAATACTACACTATATGTTAACCAACTTGACTCTAAATAATAAATAGATAAATAATAAAATCCCATAATTCCCCATAATTCCACAGTCAATTATTAGCAACAATTACTCATACGGAGAATGCTGTTCACCTGCCAGTACAAACCAGAATCTGTGCCCTGGGCAGGGAATGACTGTTCGCACACTCTGTGTGTACTGAGACAAAAGCACTCCTAAAGTCTTTTGATAAGCATGAAGAAATTCTGACTCGATGGAAAGAAGTACTTTTGATAATAATTCGGGTCGTTTGCCCAGCCTTTCCACAACAGAAATCCAAAGATTTTGCTAAATTAATTAATAGTGGTTATCATGCAAGAGACATTTGTACTCCACCTTACAGCAAGAAAAAAACTGAGCCCCAGATAAGTAATGTGGCGTATGGTTTAAAGGGTAATACATGCTACACAAGAATTACCCTTTTTTGAAAAACAATACTATTAGAGCGGATGAAGTGAGGCCGGTACTCCCACACACTAGCAGTATGAATGAAAATTAATCTTTAAAAATGTTTTCAAGAGGGGGAACTGGGTGGCTCAGTCAGCTAAGCGTCTGACTCTTGATTTCAGTTCAGGTCATATCTTGAGGTTTGTGGGTTTGAGTCCCGAGTTGGCTCTATGCTCCGTGTGTCAGCACAGAGTCTGCTTGGGATTCTCTCCCCCTCTCTCTGCCCCTCCCTGACTCATGCACAGAGGTGAGCGTTCTCTCTCTCTCTCTCTCTCTCTCTCTCTCTCAAAATAAACTTGAGATCACCTGGCTGGCTCTGTTGGTAGAGTATATAATTCTTGCTCTCAGGGTTGTGAGTTCGAATTCGGATTCCCCTGGGGCACCTGGGTGGCTCAGTTGGTTGAGCTGCTGACTCTTGATTTCAGCTCAGGTCACGATCTCAGGGTGATGAGATCAAGCCCCTTGTGGGGGTCTGCACTGAGCACAGAGCCTGCTTGGGATTCCCTCCCTCCCTTTCTTTCTGCCCCTTTCCTGCTCGCTCTCTCTCTCTCTCTAAAATAAACTTTTAAAATCTTCTTGAAACAATAAAATATTTTAAAAAATGAAAAATGTTTTGAAAAACAATTAGGAAACATTACTGAGAACCTGAAAACACCCACTATCTTTAACATAGTAATTCTTCTTTCCAGGAATTTATCCTAAGAAAATTATCTGAGATGTGATCAAAGATTTATAAACAAGGATGTTCACGGAAGCGTTATTTACAATAGTCAAAATGATAAACGTTAAATTTTTTTTAATTTTTTTTAATGTTTATTTATTTTTGAGAGAGACAGAGTGTGAGCAGGGGAGGGGCAAAAAGAGGGGGAGACACAGAATCTGAAGCAGGCTCCAGGTTCTGAGCTGTCAGCACAGAGCCTGAGGCGGGGCTTGAACTCACGAACCCATGAGACCATGACCTGAGCTGAAGTCAGATGCTTAAATGACTGAGTCACCCAGGCGCCCCCAATTTTTTTTTTTAGTTTATTTATTTATTTGAGAGAGACAGAGACAGAGACAGAGAGGATCCCAAGCAGGCTCTGCACTGTCAGTGCAGACAAGGGGCTCAAACTCACGGACTGTGAGATCATGACCTGAGCCGAAACCAACAGTCAGACACTTAAATGACTGAGCCACCCAGGTTACTCAAGCTGAATTTCTAATAATAGGAATTAGTTAAATAAATTATGGGACTCAGTGCCTGGTACACAGTAGGTACTCCATAAATATTTAACACAGAATCCATATGAGAATATACTAAAAAAACTATGAAAAATTTCAAACAATATTTAATGAGCAAGATATGAATATTAAATCTCACTCAAGGGGCACAGACTCTGCTTGGGATTCTCTTTCTCCTTCTCTCTCTGCCCCTCCCCCACTCATGCTGTCTCTCTCACTCTCTCAAAATAAACTGTAAGAAAAAGTCTCATTCAAATTAGCTCAATACTATTTTTTTTTAATTTATTTCTGGGAGACAGAGCATGAGTGGGGGAGGGGCAGAAAGAGAGGGAGTCAGTCCGAAGCAGGCTCCAGGCTCTAAGCTGTCAGTACAGAGCGTGATGTGGAGCTCGAACTCACAAACTGTGAGATCATGACCTGAGCTGAAGGTGGATGCTTAGCCAACTGAGCCACCCAGGTGCCCCAGTTCAGTGCTTTTTTAAAGCATAACTTATGCCTTTTGAGAACTTACTCGGGGCACCTGGGTGGCTCAGTTGGTTGAGGGTCCGACTTCGACTCAGGTCATGATCTCACGGTTTGTGAGTTCAAGCCCCGCATCAGGTTCTGTGCTGACAGCTCAGAGCCTGGAGTCTGCTTTGGATTCTGTGTCTCCCTCTCTCCCTGCCCCTTCTCTGCTCATGCTCTGTCTCTCTCTCTCTCTCTCTCTCTCTCTCTCTCTCTCTCTCTCTCTCAAAAATAAATAAACATTTAAAAAAATAAAAAATAAAAAAAAAATAACTTACTAACTGCCAGGCACAGCCCCAAATGTTTTACATGTATCGTTTCAATTCTCCTACCCAGCCCCATTATTTCCATGGAGTGAAGGGTGCTGGATCCAAACCCAGGCAGTCTGACTCCAGAACTTAAACTATTAATCACCAGACTATGCTGCCTAGAAAAAATACTGGAAGGAAATTATTAAAATGTTAACAGGAAGGAATTAAAGACAATTGTGATTTTCTTCCTTACACCTGCTAATATTTTCCAAATTCTCTATAATCACCACACACTATTTGTAGCCTTCCCATCCAAACTAAAAAGTTTTATGAACTCTCACTTGTCATTTACACAATCTCAGTGGAAAAGTCTTAGCTCCAGAGGAATTTTGAATCGTGTCTTCTCCAGGTCTTAACGGCAGGAGAACACTGTGTAAATGTGAGCCATGACCGTGAAAGGGGATGGGCCAAGAGTCTACTCAACAGACCATGAGTCCATAACTTCCACTGCACAAATACATGTCGCCATCTGGTTGACAAGGCACTGATTTATACACACATTCTGCCATTAATCTTCCCAACGACCCATCTGAGTAGATGTGACCATCTCAGAAGAGGGAGGTTTAGGAAGGTGAAGTGACTTTCCCAAGATCATGTAGAGCACTCCAGCTCTGGTCAAAGATCCATCCATCGTGTGCCCAGCCACCAACCATTCGCCCAAATCAAGAGCATGTTCAGGTTCAAGCGTGCCTGGAAGTTAATAACGGGGGATTTGCGAGACACACACATACTTGGTGCCCAAAACCCCGATATCGCACTGGGACCCAGCCACCACAGGGCTTCGTTCTTCCAGAAAACAATTATGCAGAAGAGTGAAGTATATGGCTTTATTATCTGCCATAGCACTTTTGCATCCTTTATCTCCTTTGATTCTTAAACCTCATCAACCAGTAAAGCAAAGGTACTGAGAATAAAGGAAATGAGGCTCTGGGCATCACGCCGCTATCCAGGAATACCCTCCCAGGGTCGGTGTGGTGCCCCTTCCTCTGTATCATACCAGACACATTTCTGAATAAAACTCGGTCCACACTGACTGGTAAAGCTAAATGGGAGGCACTCACTTGTACAGTCACACAGATCTGGGATTCTTGGGTTTGAATCCCTGCTCTGCAATTTACTAGCCACGAGACCTTGAACAAGCCGGTTCCATCCCTTTGTGCCCCCATTTCCTCTCCTGTGTAATGAGTATAATAACGCCTTCCTCATGGAGTTGCTGTGAGGTCATAGATGTAAAATGACGACATGCATCTGCGCTTAGTAGGTAGTTGTCATATTTTTAAATGTATCCCATCCCCGAACGTGCACCATGTGAGGTCACCATGGCCAGAGCACAATGCGTCACCTTCCTAAAGAAAATAATCCTCTTAGGCTTCTCTAACCCTGCCATTCTGGTTCCTTTTAACCATCTCAAAAGAGCCTACATGGATCTCAGTTACTTCCCAGAATCCTTTGCAAAACTCTCTACAAGCTTCTTAAATTTAAGCCCCCAAAAGTGTCCTCAGAGGAGAATCAGTCATGGAGCAAAGAAGACAGAAAGCTGAAACCCCAGCCTCTGTGCTCTGAGCTTCTGATTTGCTACAAGGGTTCAGACAAGGGACCACATAGAGTAAAATGTACCCTGAAAAGAAATGAACAGGTGAGCACAGGGCACGATGGGGTAGAGGGGGCAACCCATCTACAAAAGTGGAGAACAAGGCTGGGGGCCTCCAAGTAGAAAGGGACGGAGGGACCCTTTTGAGAACTTACTAACTGCCAGGCACCACCCCAAATGTTTACATGTATCACCTCATTTCATCTCACCCAGACCCATTATTTCCATGGAGTGAAGGGTCCTGGATCCAAACCCAGGAAGACTGACTCCAGAACTTAAACTACTGATCACCAGACTATGCTGCCTAGAAAAAGTACTGGAAGGAAATTATTAAAATGTTAACAGGGAGGAATTAAAGGCAATTGTGATTTTCTTCCTCATACCTGCTAATATTTTCTAACAAGCTGCTAACACCTGCTAACAAGTGAAAGGGAAGGCTTTCTGTAACTTGCCTTAGAAACCGATGAGAGCATCCAAAATGGAAACAGAAATGGTAGGAAACCCTGACTTGGCAAGACAGCGATGCTACTCTTTCAAACTCACGGGTACAGCTTAAGAGTGCATATCCTTACCTTCCTGCTCCTGTACTTCCAATACTTTCCTAACTGATCTCTTGGCCTACAGGTTCATCTTGTCCTCCATACCTCTCTGAGTGAACTTTCTAATACATAAATCTGACTTGTCCCTATTCCCCACACACCTCTCCTCACTCCAAACCCTCTGTGACTCCCCTACTGCCTACCAGGTCAAGGCTAAGCTTCATATCATGGTATCCGATCCCATTTCAGCCCAATCCCTTCTTACCTCTCCAGCCTCATCCCCTGCAACTGTCACTGACAACTTCATAGGTGCCAGACCCTGGCTGGGTGCTGGGGACACAATGATAAACACCACGTGGCACAAAGATGAACACGACCTAGCTCATGCCCTTAAGAGGCTGAAAGTCCCCTTGGGCAGACAGCCAGAGAAAGGGATCACTGCAATCCACAGTGGGACAATAGACAGTGGGATGGCAATCCAGCCTGGAGTGCTCAGGGAAGGCCTCTGGAGAAGTAGGAGTGAGCCAGGTAAGGGCCAAAGGAGGAACCCTTCCATGAAGAAGAAGCCTCAGAGCAAAGTTCATGAGCAGCACTACCTAAAAGAACTTTCTGCACTAACGGAAACGTTCTACACGTACGTTTCCCAATATGGTAGCCACCAGCCACATGTGGCCATTGAGCACTTGACACGTGGCTAGTGCAACTGTGGAACTGAATTTTTATTTGATTTGATTTTTCATTAACTTACACTTAAATGGCCATGCATGGCTAGTGGCTACCATATTGGATAGCACAGTTCTAGAGCATTAAACTGAAGGTAATGGAAAATAAGGGGAGATGGGTAAGGCCAGATTACATGTAGCTTCCTATACTCACCATGCTATCTGCTAGTCGCTCCCCCTCCCCCTACATACCTGGCAATCCCCCGGAGAACCCACACAACCCCACCCGTGTACCACCTCTCTCTGAAGACCACCCATGTACCACCTCTCTCTCTGAAGACTTCCCTGGCTGCTCTACACAGTCTCTCCCACTTACTACTTCTGAAATGTGGTCTTTTTCTAGGCAGGCAGCACTGTGTATCAGATTTATATGTTCTCATAGCTGTCCCTACCAGATTCTGAACTCCTTCTCTTACTTGCCCTGGTTATTTCCAGCCACTGGCACATGGGAGGCACTCGATGATGCTTGATGACCAAGTTGTCAGCACCGAACAGTCACTGTAGCCTGGCAGGAATGGGGAAGAGGGCACTCTCTCACTTCTTCTATCAAAGATGTCAGCCACTAACCTTGATCTTTTCCTCAGCTCTGTCCAGGGGCTCGGGAAAGGTTCTCACGAACATCTGAACATTCTACCCCTTAGCTGTCAATGGCAGGCCTTGTGGTAGCTCTCACTATTTTGTCCGGGTTCCTAGAATCTATTTTATTTACTTATTTATTTATTTATTTATTTGGAGAGAGAGTGACAGAGCACAGGTGGGAGAGAAGGGCAGAGGAAGAGAGAGAAAGAATCTTAAGCAGGCTCCACATTCTGGCTCAGCACAGAGCCCAACAATGTGGGGCTCGATCCCACGACCCCGGGATCATGACCTGAGCCAAAATCAAGAGTTGGACGCTTAACTGAGCCACCCAGGGGCCCCTCCAAGGTTCCTAGAATCCTGATGTCTGTACAGGGAAGGTAATTAGCCAGTCTTTGGAGTTAGTCCTGGGTCTGGAGACCAGCTTGGCAACTCGGCACCTATGTGTCCTTAAGCAAGGTGCTGAAACCGCACCCCCCCCTCCCCGAGACTCAGGTTCCTCAAGTATAAAGTGGGCACCACATCTGCCTCTTACAGCTGCTATAAGGCTGAAGTGACCAACACATCTGCACAGGGCCAGGCACACAGTAAGGTCTCTATATAAACAGCAGCAACTGCTCCTGAAGCAATTTGAAACCCTCATTTGGATACCCCACAGCATATGCAAATTCCTGAGCCCCTAAATAGGCTCTTCTTGGTGCTCTCCGGGATGCAAGGGATATAATCCAATCTCTGACTCACTGTGTTGCCAAAATTCTCCTTGGGTTCCCAAGAGAAAATTTATTTTCATTCCCTCCAACTTTAAAAATTAAACAGTCCTTACAGCGTTTTGGGGTGGCGGGGTGACAATGGAGACCGTGCAATCCGACAAGCAGCTTTAAAAAGGTTACAAACTGTTAGGAGAAAGAAAGGAGAAGGCAGCCAAAGGGGGTGGGCAAGGGGGGGGGGTGGAGACAATCCCCTGAGTTTCTGCTATTATTGAATACCCCAACTCTCAAAGCAGCCTGGCCGCCCCCTCCTCCACGTGAGCTAAGCTCTGTTAATGAGAAAGCGGAGCTCTGCCTACATTACCACAATAATGATTTCCCCGTTGCATTTTTACATGCCTGCCGCTTTATCATAGCAGAAGTAGACATATATTTTCAATAAATCCCTTCTCTCCTTCCTCCTCCCCAACTCCGGCTCTCCCAGTAAATGTTGTTCCCTCCGCGCCCTCCCCCAACGCAATCCCAACCCTGGAGCACAATGAGTTCCGCTAATCAAAACAGAAAGAAAAAGAAAAATGGAAAAATCACAGCTGCTGAAAAACAGCATTCGCTACAAGTCAAAGCCCTCCACATTTTTTCTGCACGCAGCATTTACTTCTTCAAGGACACATCACCCCCGCCCCATCAGAAATCTCACATAGAGTTGCTCCAACTTGGGGGGGGGGGGGCGGGTAAAGAAATCTAATATTCGCTCTCTTTCCTATTTTGACTAAGGCAGCACAGACAGAAATATAGATAAGGCCTCGAATAACTGATTTAACAAAATGTCACTTATTAAAAAGGATGGGGGATGGGGCTGCACTTGAATTTGAGAGCTCAGTTAAACCACCCCAGCTAAAGGCTGCCAGGCCACGAGAGGCAAGGGGCGGGGGGAGGAAACATTCTCTAGCCCGGTCTCCTTCAGTGGCTGCAAGGGTTGACCCTGGCGGGCAGAGAGGCCTGGATTTCTCCCTCCAATAAGAACCAATGGGGGACCTGGGGGGGGGAGGGAACCAGAAGTAAAAGAAAAACCAAAAAAACCTGGTTGATTCTTAAATACATAAGCATGTATACTGCATTAACTAGTGCCAGCCTCTGTGCCAGGTGCTGGGGGTACAAAAAATGAGTGATGACCCAGTTCTGCCCTCCCCAAGGCAACATAGAAGGGGTGAAAGACACCTGGTGGTAAGTATGACAATAGCAAGGACTGAGGCAGCCCAAGTGAGTCCCCTCTCTGGCCCAGCCCACAGCCCTGGCCCGGGACCAGGCACACAGGGCCCTCAAGGAAGAGTTAAGGAATGAGCATACGCACAGTGAAATTGTTTGAATTCCATACTGGTTTCTAAAGAAGCTGAGACTCCCAAAGGAGAGAGGCCTCTAAACATCCTTACCTACTGTGGCTCCCCAGAAAACCCCCTCGGCTCACTTGTGCTCACCCAATTAAAAAAGAAAAGTGAACAAGCCCCAGTACTTGATAATCAGCCTCATTACGGGTATCCTTGAGTTGAATTTTAAGGGAGTTTGATGTCTCCCATTGTGAGAACATCAGAGGGAGCTCAAAAGACACCCCTATTAAAACTCTTTGGGCATCAACTCCCAACTTTTTTTCTTGTCTTTTTAAAAACATCTTTCAAATAAGTTAGATTGAAGGTGGCTTCCCAAGACAAGGAGAGGCCCTCAGCGTAGCTTCTGTGATGACCAGGGGCCCTCAGGAAGCTCTCTGAGATCGCAACCTGCTCAGAGCCCAGTGTGTCCAAAGCTGGAGCCTGGAAATGGAGGCCAGGCTATCTAGAAACGAATACCGATTGTCCAGGTTCCTCCACTGAGGGGCCCCACAGAAAGGACAGGGCTAAGGGTAGGAGGCTGATGGAGAACAGCCATGCAATTTGTTAAAGTCAAGTTTTGGCTTTAATTATGAGGCAGCCTTAAAGCTGTGTGCTCCAGAATGAGCCAGACGATTCGAGCTCTAAAAAATGTAATGCCCAAAACATGCTTAAATCATCTGAGTGTTTCCAACTAAGGTCACTGGGACTTATAAGCCCGAAATTCCCAGGTGATCTTGGTGTCCACAGTCCTCTGCATATATTCTGTACCATACTCTTATTTAATACTTCATAGCAATATCTATTTGAAGGTGCACAATATTTGGAGACCATTCAAATTCTGGCATTAAAACGGGGCTTTGGATGCTAGCTGGACATGTGATTCTGGGTTAATCACTTATTTGTATTTTTTCAATCCTGCTTCTTGAGCCTCACTTTCTTTGGCTGCAAAATGAGAGTATCCACCTCCGATGGCTGATGTTTCTGTTGTCAGATAAACTAAGACACGCCGAAGAGGCTTTGGACCAATAAAAAGCTGGGTAAACACTAGTCATTTCAACGATGGCATCCATTTCCTCTCTCTCTGATTTTTCGTTGATTATTTCCCCCTCTCTATGAAACCAAATTGATATCAGTTCCACTGATCTCTCAAAACTGACAAGTTGTATTTGTTATACAAATACAAGAAGTCCCATTATCCACAGGTGAGCAAACCACTCAGTAACTGCTCCATTACCCTAGTCTGTCTGCTTTTGTTATGTTTCACATTTTCCATAATACGAATCAATTCATAAATAAATAAATAAATAAATAAATAAATAAAGCATCACCCTCCAGGGCTCAGAGGCCAGAGGTCTGATTACGTGAAAAGCACGAAATATTTTTTAAAAACTGGAAATGACTGGGGCCACCTGGGTGGCTCAGTCAGTTAAGCGACAGATTCTTGGTTTCGGCTCAGGTCATGATCTCACGGTTCTGTGAGTTCGAGCCCCACGTCGGGCTCTCGGCTGTCAGTGCAGAGCCTGCTTGGGATCTTCTCTCTCCCTCTGTCTCTGCCCCTCCCAGTCGTCAGTTTTTTTTTATCTGAAAAGGAGATCTGACCGAAGATCAATTCACCTCGCTGCTGTCTTCCTACGGAGGAGGCCTCTTACAGTTTACTTAGCACTTTCCATACATTATCTGGCTGCATCCTTGCAACTCCTGAGAGGAGAGGTGGCACATGGGGTCACCCTCTTTTTACAGATGCTGAGACAGCCCCAGAGGCCGCCTTGTCCAGAGCCATAGGATGGTGCTGAACCAGAAGACCCCAACCCAGGTCTTCTGAGTCCCTCCTTGCCCACCCACCTCCCATGCAGACACCACGGTTGGGGACCACCCGGGCTGGCAGTCTGTGGCATATTTTTGTGAAAGGCAGCCTGAAGGAGAGGCCTCTTTTTTTTTTTTTTTTCTTTCTTGGAGCTTCTTGCTCAAAACATATGAGACAGTGCCCACCAACTTTTGAACAGGGCTGAAAATCACAGATGTCTTTTTCCAATGATAGTTTTCAAATAAATCTTACGTGAGGCCCAAATTACTTTCACTGAAGACTCTTCCCCAAGCGAAAGAATCCGCGCTTGCCTCTGTACTGCTCAGTAATGCAGTCAAATGTTGAGAAATATGCAGTACAATTTTCTGATGCAGTCTTAACCCTTCAAAGTCTCTGGCTGGTGTCAAGTCCTGAGTCCAGACCCCTTCCCAAGGAGGGCGCAGCCTCAGCCCAGAGCACCCCATGACGGAGTACAGCTCCCTCACCTCCTGCTCATCTGCACCTGTCTTATCCCTCTGGTCAGGATGGAAGGCCCTCCCCCCACCCTCCTCCCCCCAGGGAAAGGCCAAATCTTCCTGAAACCTTCTCAAGGGCTCTCGACAGCTGTCCTGACCTCACCCACTGCTCTCATCAATCACCCCCCTCTCCAGGATCTCTCTCATTAGCTCAAAATTTGTAACACTGGCACCCGAAAAACCGCTTCCCGTTATGCACATGTCCTTCCAGCCCCCACTCCATTTCTCTGCCCCCCTTTCACCATCAACGTTTGCCAAAAAATTGTCTACACGTGCTGACCAGTTCCTTACCTCCTAGTGCCCTGCCCACCCCCTCCAATCTTGCTCCCCATCCCCTATCCCCTGCATTCCACTGAGGCTGTTCTTTGAAAAGTCCCCGGTGGCTTCCATTTTGCCAAATCCAGGGGTGACTTTTCTGGCCTTATTAACCTCATGAAACATTCAACCACCACCCCTTCCCCAACAAACACACATACATACACACACACACACACACACACACACACACACAGCCTTTCCTTCTCTCTCTCTCTAGGTTTCTTAGGACATCTCACCCAGTCCCCTGGAATTAAATACCACCCCCTGGCTGATGGCTTCCACATTTTTATCTCTCGCCTGGCCACTCCTTTGGTGCTGGACACCACTGTCAGACTGCCGGCCTGTCATCTCCACCTTGAGTTTAACAGGCATTTCAAACTTAGCAGGGCCCAAACGGAAATAGCTTGATTCTATTCCCCTCCCGCTCCCAATCTTCCCCATCTGGGCAAACAGCACCACCCATCTACCCAAATGCTCAAGCCAGAACCCCCCAGAGCCATCCTGGATTCCTCCTCCCCAGCCACCATCAAACCCACCAGCAACCCTGCCCATCCTGCCCATTCTACCTACAAAGTGTATCTCCACCCACCTGCTCCCTCCACTCCCTGTCACCTCCTCCTCCTCCTCACCTGGCCAGCTCTCCGACCCCACACCTGCCCCCTCCACCGCCGCAAGCCCCTTTATCAAGACTTGAGGGTGTCACTTCCCACTGGAAACTTTCAGTGGTTTCCCACTACACTTCAAATGAAACCCAACCTTCTCAAGGCCTCCAGAGTCCCGCACATTCGCCTCACGCTGCCTTCTCTCCATCCCCCTTGTCTGCCTGTGCCTCTTTTTAGTTCCCCTCCCCCCTCCAAAACCAAAATCCTTCCACATAGGCTCCCCACCGCCTGGTGCTCTCTGACAAACCTAGGAGTGCCTGTTCTAGGCTACTTTAGGTGAGTAAGTCCAGGTCACTGTTCCCTGGGATTTCATCAAAGCACTTATCACATTTTGCAATATATATTTCTGTACACGTCTGCCACCCCCTCTGGGCTGTAAGCTACGGGTGGGGGTGGGGGAAGGGAAGAGGGAGTTGATGACGTCTGTTTTAATTATCAACCTATTCCCAGAACCTTAAGCCAGTGCCTAGCACATAGGACGTGCTCAGTAAGTAGCTGCTGAATGTACTAAACTAGATCTGGTTACGGCATGAAAATAAATAATTGTTATCTTCTAGAAGCCCAGAGTTATCACTGCCATTTAGGCCCACAGGTTCTTTTTCCCCTTCCTCTCCATCAAAAAAAAAATTTTTTTTTAGTGTCGCTGCACCAAGAGCCCAATAGCTGGCCATACCCACCCATCCCCAGCTTGTTGTCTTCGAGGAGGAAAAAACAAAAAGCATCCTTTTCCTCAGCAAACCCAGATTAATCAGACGACCTTACAAGCAGATACCATAAGTACTTAGAAATTCTTTTAAAAAAAATATCACAAGGTCTTTTTGCTATGCATTTTCTTTAACCCAGATGAAAAGATTTATTAAGAGAGCCACGGGGATCACACTTCTGTTACCAGGACCGTACTATTCCTTAAAATGCCACAGCATCTTCATTGACAAGCTTATGCCAATAACCACTCTTGTCAGCTACTCTTGTCGCCCTCTCCCCACAAAAAAAATCAACTATGTTTTACTTTCCCCTTTATTTCTCTGGTTCCCCTCCAACATGCAAATTCAGAAATATTATTAATCCACAAGATCCCAGCTGATTCTAATCCTCCCTTCTCCCTAAATCACACAGTTTTATGAGGTCATAAATAAAATGAGCTGAATTCAACGGCTTTTAGAGAACAACCAGCATCCATTTGTACTGCCTGGGGTCTGAGCCACGTGTCTGGATCCTCACTTTTCATGTCAATGTTCAAAGTCAATAAAAACATCAAGAGCTTTCCCCCCCCAAAAAAATGTCCATGGTGAAATACAGAACATCCTAGAAATGACAGTATTACAATATCATCATCATGAACTCTATCACAAACATATGACCAAATCCCAATTACCCACATGTGAATTCTCCACAGAAAGTGGATAAAGCCACACTCAGCTTCCTGGTGTCCCACTCTTCCCCAAGCCTACCTCCTCCTATGGCCTGGGAATAACAGTTCAATTAACCTTGGACTTGACCAAGCATAATTAGACAGGTAAACCAGCTGGCTGGAGGGGAAACTTCCAAGATTAACTGAAATTATTTTGGGTGCCTGGGATTATGTGCCCCACGCTCTATTAGCACATATAATTGGGAAACAACTGTGCACTTTTTTTTTTTCTGAAGACAGTGGCAGACTTTCGTGAAATTATTTCCTTGTGTTTGGTGGTCAAAATTACCAGGCTACTCAAGAGTCCTTTTTGGAATGCCAAGGTACAAATCCACTCTCTCCATGAGAAGACAAAAACAGAAGTTAATCAACTCGTCCTAGTCCGTGAAGCAATTTGGCCGTTGGCCCAGGAAGAGCCTGTCGAGACCTCTTGAGACCTCTCTCCACAAGATCCAAGTCACAGAAATTTCAGAGATGGAAGAAACTCATGGACAGAATCTGCATTTTTAAGACAAAAAGTCCGAAACCCAGAAATGGCTAGAAACTGATACCCTCCCCACTTTTCTTTATAGTGACATCCCCCCCCACCTGAAAAGTTCTTCGTCACTTTACAAATATTGTAAAGGGGGCCAAGTACCGAATGCAAGACAATTTTAACACTTTCTGATTAATCAACTTGAAGGAGAACCCTTATACTTCCCCAAAAAAATCAATGCTTTTGGTCATTCTGACCAACTATCAAAGGAGGAGAAAAAGAATCTTCTAAATAAGCTTTGTTTCTGTGGCCACACATTTTATTATATAAGCAGCAGCCCCCTCTTTTACAATGAAAGCTCTTACCTCAATAAAAACCACAGGCCCAAGCGAGTTAAAGGAGGCAAAACTAAGTACTTTCCACACAGTTCATAGAACAACTGTTTTCACAGCAAGCTCACATAAATGCTATGTGATATTAACACATGCCTGCTATGTGGAAGCGTGCTTACCAAGCTGTGAAAAGACCCATGTTCACTATGGAACCTGCAAAATTAATATTCTCAATGCCCATAAAGCAGAAGGGAAATGTTGGGTGTTTTTTTTTTTGTTTTTTGTTTTTTTGAGATGTCAAGCTGGCTTCTAAACAATCCTTTGGCGAAAATGGACATGCCTAAAAGGGCGGGGCCCAAAGAGGCGTGTCACTCCCAGTATTAATTCCTATAAATCAAATCGTGACAATCACCACAATATTTTAAAAAGAATGAATTATGATTCATGGGCCTTCAAACCTTTATTACCAGGAGAACATTCTCAGCAAAAGAGGGGAAAAAAAGCTACTGAGACTTGATTAATGGCCAAAGCAAGACAATAAAATAAATCTCATAAACGTAGGGGGGGAAAAAAAAACCTGAATGAGTGCTCTAGGCTTCAAGGGTAGGCATGTAAATAATTCTACTACCCTGGGATAAATACACATAAAGATTTTGTTTACCCTTCCAGCATATACACCATTCTGGCTAAGATTTTCAGCAGAGAAAACTAACAGCAAATTTGTTCAACTAATGCCCAGTTAGGAATATTTGCTAAGTGGCAATAATATCTAATTCCCAACGAACTCAGCTCTCAAGCTGCCAAAAATCAAATTCTCAATCTGGAAATCGGATGACGAGAAGGAAAGAAGAAAAGCACTGTCCAGGACATCAGTAACACGGAGAGGAATTTTTTTTTTTTAAACTCACTTTTTCCCCTGCTACAATTGAGCCTATCTACAGAACCGCACAAAGCTTAACCAACTTTAGTCAACCACACACCTAGCATTTACTCCCTGACCCTACTAAACATGCCTGGGTTTGAATCCCTGGTGCTAAAATTATCCTGGCGAAGTGAAAATTCCCAGCATAATCAAGGTACCTGACAGCCAAAACCTACAACTTCTCTGCAGAAACCAGCAGGCTGAAAATCAGGAAAAGAGAAGCAAGGAGAAGCCAAGACTGATGGTTAACTGGTTAAGCGCAGAGTAGTGCCTGTTAGTCTTACAGTGGGCATCAAAAAACCACATTTTCCATCACCAGATTGCTTTCTTGAAACGGTAAATGATGCAGAAGGTCGGTACCAACTGAGACAACTTAAAACTCCTTTCTCAAAGCTCTCCTCCATGGCCTGCTAAAAAGTGAACCCAGCCGGCTTTTGGGAGGCATTTTTGAAAAAACTCTTCGGCCATCCCTGGATCCATCATTCCTAAGCATCACCTCCATCCATGTACTTCACAAGACAGCCCAGGCCAGGCTGTTAGCAAACCCGCTTCAACACTTCACTTGCCAAAGCCGTGTCTAGTCTGGGGAAGAGTTTCCACAAGCTGGCTCTAACAGACGAGTCCAAGGCACACGGAGGAACCAGAAGTCATTTTCTTTAACCTAAGGATGGCAGGCGCACATGCTCCATCCAGCCCAATGCTGGACGCTGCCCGCCAGGTGCTCTTGGCCTCCGCCAGTGAATACGTGGTTTTGTGTTGTTCTTAAATATCTATTTCTTCAGCCCACCAGGAGTAACTTCCCAGTCTCCCAAACTGAAGTTAGGGAGTGAAGGGGCAAGTCTACCCCTTTACACATCTCTTTCGTCCTGGTGGCCACTGCAACTTGGGAGAGTACCCAGCCCCCAAAGAGCCTACAAGCGCATATACATACATATATGCATCATGTCAAAAACCCCCAAAGGCACATCCCTAGGGTCCTGCGGTTTCTTGGCTGGAAGAATGAAGGCTTTATAACATCACAACCTCCAACTGCGAGCCCCACCACCACCACCCTTTAAGCGGGGGCTGCCAATTATAACGCCCACCTCAGCCCTCCCCCTTGGCTGGGATGCTGGACAGCCCGCAGAGGGAAGAGCGAAGAAGGGAAGCAGAAAGAAGGCCCTGCTAACATACTGAAAGTAAAGAAGTGGGGGGGGGGGGGGAGACTTTTCCCTCCCCTCCCCCGTCTTCTCACGGAGCATCCCCCAACTAATTTTTTTAAATGAAACTTAATAAGCTTCTTGCCTACCTTGGCTGTTTCTGCAACAAGTGCATGGGCAATCCGACAAGACCAGACTCCGCTTGGGGGATGAGATGGGGGGCGAGCAGAGCTGATGGAGTAATTTCAATATTAATTTATGTCAGAGCCGCCTTCTCGAAGCGCTACTCACTTACAGTACTGCCCTCAGCCTGTAAACAAATATCGCTCCGCCAGGAAACATACTCCCCAGATGCAAGCCCCTTCCCCAGCAGGGAACAGGGCCCTGCGCCGCCCCCACCCCACCCCCAACAGCATGCTCCCTCACCCCGGGGAGGAAGCTCCGGGTTTCCAAAGCACCAACCCACCACCTCCGCCACCACCCCAGCAAGAAACTTACTCGGTCCGTCTACGCCTCCACCCTCCCTTCAGGAAATCTACTCTCCATATGCATTCAGCCTCCCCGCAGGAAATCTGCTCCCCCCTCCCCCCTTCTATATACATGCACCCCTCCCTCTCCTCCTCCCCACGCGCCCTCCCCAACCAGAAACTTACTAGCGTGCAAGCGTGCAGGCTCTCCTGATCCTGGAAACTTACTCCCAGATATAGCGCCCGCCAGCCCCCTTTCCCGGCCCTGCTCCCCTTCCAGCCCTCCGCGGCAAGCAACTCCAAACTCTCCGCATCCAGCCACTCTCCCTCCCCGGTGGAAATTTGCAGCGCGGGGCCGCGCGCGTGCATCCACCCTCCCCTTCAGGAAACTTACTCCCCATCTGCATGCACCGCCTCTCAGCCATCGCTTAGAGGGAAGGGGGTGTGCTAGGGAGACAGAAATACATATGTATCTCTCGCCCCTCCCCCGGCCGCAGCCCACTCGGGGCCGAGCCGCGGTAACCTGGCCTTACCTTTTGCATTGCTCCCCACCCTCGCCCCCTCCCTTAACCTTCCTTATCCGCTCCCCGGCGCCCCCCTTTTTTCACCCATTACCCACCCCTAGCAACCGTTCCCAAGCTCCTCTCGGCCTTTTTTTTTTTTTTAATCCAGGATGCAAATTCCTCCCCTGTCAGCAAATCGACTGTCAAATTATTTTCTTGCAAAAGGAGAAAGGCGGGGTGGGGGGGGGGAGCAGAAGCAAAAAGGGGGAGGGCGGGGGAAGGGAGAGAGGGACAGAGGAGGGGAGAGATATCCCTCCGCAGAGCTGGGTCTGGCCGCGGGCGGGGAAGCAGGAAGTAAGGTGTCCAGCGCCGCGGCCGGCGGGTCCTCCGCCGCGGCCCCCACCCGCGCCCCCTGTCCCTCCGGGCGCCGCGCTTCGGCGGGCGCGGGCAGCCTGGCGCATTGTTCGCAACCTCCCCGGCGATGCGCAGCCGACCTTATTTGTGTGCTCTGCATTTGCGTGAGGTTGCACCTTTTGTAGGCTGGCGAGACTCTGGGCGAGGATGGGGCGGGGGACGCGGACCGAGTTGCGGCCCCGCGCGGGACCTGTCAGCCCCGGGGTGTGGCGGACTCTCCGGCGTGACCGGAAAATCGAGGCCCGGGAGAAGGCGGCGTGGCCGGGAAGCTGCCGCCTTAGACCCGGACCAGTGCAGGATTGCTTCCTGCGTAGCCGTCCCGGTTATTGTAACGCGCTTTGCAATTTAACGACGGGGGGGGGGGGGTTCACTTAATTTTTTAAGGGGTTGCAAAGATGCTAAGGTTTAGGTGCAGTGCGGGGAGAGGGCCCGTGCCGACCCCCACTACACCCAGGCTCGGCGGGGCTGGGAGAGGGGCTGGGGCTCCCGGGAAGGGGCTGGAGGTTCGCGAAGCGCGCGGCTCCATCCCTCCGCCCCGATGGGGGCGGGGAGGGGGTGCTGCAGACGGCGCTGGAAACGCAGCTCTCTGGGGAGGGGTCTCCATCTCCACGGCGCTGCAGGCCGGGGAGGGAGGTTGCCTAGGAGAGGAGCCGGGGCCGAGAGGGGAGGGGAGGGGGCGCGGGTGCCGCGGCGGCGCGCGCTCGCCCCTCCTCGCGCGCCATGACTGTGGAACGTGGTGCCGGGGAGGAGGGACGGCCGCCGGGGGCCGCCCGGGGCTGCTCGGCATTGGTGCGGAAACCCGAGCCGGGAGTCGCTCCTCGCGCTGTCTCCTCCTCCTCCTCTGCGGGGGAAACCGCTGCACCCAAACCGAGAGCAGCTGCGAGCAGGGGGCAGGGCGCGGGCTGAAAGGCGAGCCTAGGGTTCAAACCTCGGCGGCGCCAGGGGGGGCGAGAGCGGGACGGCCCCCGGGTCCCGCAAAGGCTCGGCCGCCCGTCGGTCCGGCGCAGGACCCCAGCGTTTCCAGGCTTCTCTCCCGGTCCGAGGGAACGTGAACCAAAGGTGGCCGGCTAAACAGACCACCTCGAGTCGGGTCTGAGACATCTGTCTCTTGAAGGGCCCACAACACAAGAGAGTAGTTTTTGCTCAAGGGAAAGTTAAACCATGCTTTTTTTCAGTGTGGGGAAATTGTTGCGTCCCTTCCCCTTAAAATCTCGCGCAGCATAAGTAAGGTGCTCCCGCTATCCGGACCTTCACCACTGTCCCCCATCCCCCCACCCCCAACTCGGGCGCTGGGTGGGGACCGGGCGGGGGAAGGCTATATGGGAGCTTAAAGCATGAGGTCATGGGCGGAGGAGGCTGCTGCCAAAAGCGGCCGAGGTTTGTGTGTATTTTCAGGGGTAACGGTTCTTTAGCAATGGTAAGCTCTCCCGCCTAACCCTACCAGTTCTGAGGCTCCTGGACCAGAGAACCCCCGCAAGAAGAGGGGGCTCTGGGCTATTTCACTCGATAAGCTTTGGGCCGGTGCCCAGCCCTCCTTTATGGGGTCCTTCCATAGAAGCAAAGAAAGCTGACGGACAGCGCAGTGTCGCGGGGACGGAGAAAGACTTCAGATGCTCGGTCGCTGCTCCCCACCCCCCCCCCACCCCCCCCCCCCCGCCCTTACTTCGGTCCTCGGTCTCTTACAACCAACCCGACTGCTTTCTGTGATAGCCTGCTTCTCCCCTCCCACCCATTCTCTAGCGGCCAGAGGAGTCTCTAAAACTCCTATCTACACTCCTTCAAAACCTTCCCAATTGCTCTTAGAATAAAGGCAAGCTCTGAAGCCCCTGCGTGATTTCGCCTCTACGGACCTCTCCACTCTCCCAGCCCCTCCTCTGTACTGTAAGCCGGGTGGTGCTTCTTTGTTCTGCCTGGGGCGGGGGAGGGGGGGCGATTTCTAATCCTTACCCTTCCATCGCTTATTACTAACTCCTGCTAGACCTTTAGGACTCCACTGCACTGTCACTACCTCCAAGAAGCCTTGTTGAGCACACAGTCTCATCTCTAACACCCTCAAGGGAGAAAGACGCTCCCTAGGACACCCCTCCCTCTCCCTCCAGCCCAGCTGCAGCCAGAGCTGGCCCCAGTGACAGCCCTTTTCCTAGTGGAGGAAGAACAGCTAAGCTTGAGCGCCATCACTGCCTGGGGGCCTGACATCTTGGAAGGAGTTAGCTGGGACAGAACCTCCAAACATTACCTGTTAACCTTAAGAGACCTGGAAAAAGCAGCGCACCTCGACACCCCAACCCCAGCACACACCCGTACATGTAATGCAAGGAGAGGTCTTTCCAACTAAAACTCCCCTGTCCTTCCCACCTCCGCCCCCGCCCCCACAGACAAACCTGAAGCTAAGAGAGAGTAAGTAAATTAATTGCCCAGGGTCAGAAATTCACACTGTGGCCTTTCCTGCTCCTAAACCAGAAGATGCAGAAAAGGAAGGGTTTGGAATTTGGGACCCAAAGAATTTCTGCTACACAACCAGCCATGCTTGAGTCACCTTCAAAGACCCCTGCATGCTTTGGCCATTACCAACAGAGAGGTAGTATTGCCTCATGGTTAGTCCAGCAGGCTCTGACCTTGAACAAGTTACTTAACTTCATTTGATTCCGTTTCTTTGCCTGTAGCATTGGGATAATGGTGTCTACAGTGTAGTGCTGTGAGTTTTAAATGAGTTAATATATGTAAAGGCCTTAGAACAATGGCTAGACAAGTTCTTGATTATGGGTGGGATTATGTGCCTCTTCCCAAGGAGTCTAGAAAGTCAGGTTCCCAGAATCTTCACTTATTTAACCATCAAAAATATGGCTCAAGGAACTCGAAAACACTGCTAGATGCACGGATGACACATGCAAAGACGTTATTTAGCCAATAGGCTCAACCCACAACAATGCATATGCTTGAAGACCATCCACAGGGTGGATAACCCCAAATCTGTAAACTGTGGTCCTGGACTCTTAGAGTGAGTATCTGAGGGAGGATAACTAAAATTAAAATATCACCTTGGGGGGCGCCTGGGTGGCGCAGTCGGTTAAGTGTCCGTCTTCAGCCAGGTCACGATCTCGCGGTCCGGGAGTTCGAGCCCCGCGTCGGGCTCTGGGCTGATGGCTCAGAGCCTGGAGCCTGTTTCCGATTCTGTGTCTCCCTCTCTCTCTGCCCCTCCCCCGTTCATGCTCTGTCTCTCTCTGTCCCAAAAATAAATAAACGTTGAAAAAAAAATTTTTTTTTTTTTCTTAAATAAAAAATAAATAAATAAATAAAACATCACCTTGGATCTTTGAAATCAGAGTCAGGCTGAAATAGTCCTAATCCTGGTGCAAAGCCCGCCTTGTATGACCTAAGGCCTCCTAGGGCCGCAAAAAAAATGTGAGCGCATTCTTATTCTCATCAGATCCTAGTCTTACCATTCTCTGTGTTTACCCCTATAATAAGAGATTGTTTTTTAATGCATTCACATGGTTGCAAATTCAAATAAACATTGAGAAGTCTCCCTCCCACCCTGTCTGACACCCACTGTTTTTCCCTCTGTGGAGGTAGCTAGGGTTAGCCTTCAGAAGACATGTTTAACTGTTTTCCAGCTGAGGCCTTCAGAGAACTCTTTGGATGCCTGTTTAAGTCTTTCTGTCCAGGGCTCCCTTCTCCAATCCAGGCAGAATGGCTACCCCACTCCCATCCTACGCCAACCCCCCACTTCAACTTCAATCCTAAACAATTTGTGTTAATAGTGATGAACTACCTTTCCTGAGCTACCAACAAAAAACAAACACTCTGTGGTTCTTTCTCCTCCTGCACACTAATAATAATCACCGAGGTTTACTGAGGGCTTTCTGTGTGCCAAGTGCTGTGCTAAGTACTAGACATGCACAAGCCTATTTAATCAGCCCCAAACCGTCATTATCCTTACTTTACAAATGCAGACAGAAATGGAGGTTCAGATTACATAACCTGCTCCAATTCGCAGCCAGGCCAGCCTAGCCCAAACCCTCTCTCCTAACCACTAGGCCTCTTGCCTCTCTGCAGCACAGGGAAAGTTCTGGTAGCCTGAAAGGGAAGGAGTGGAATGGACTCTTTTTTGGACTTTGTCAGCCCTTAATTCAAATTTTGGGTCTGGCTCTATCAGCAATGAGACCTCGAGGAAGTTTCTTTTTTTTTTTTTTTTTGATGTTTATTTATTTTTGAGACAGAGAGAGACAGAGCATGAACGGGGGAGGGTCAGAGAGAGAGGGAGACACAGAATCTGAAACAGGCTCCAGGCTCTGAGTGGTCAGCATAGAGCCTGACGCGGGGCTCGAATTCACGGACTGCGAGATCATGACCTGAGCCGAAGTCAGACGCTCAACCGACTGAGCCACCCAGGCGCCCCTCGAGGAGGTTTCTTAACCTCTCTGAGCCCCAGTTCACCCATCTGTGAACCAGAAACAAACGTGTTTCATCGGTTTAATGTGAAGATCAAATGCATGTAGGTAATGGCTTTTAAAATGCCTAGTAAACCAAATGCAGTGTTTAGATCTTGTGTGGCTCTGATGTGAATAAACCAGTAGTTAAAAAGACATTGTTGAGACGGGGAATTAAAATGTGGACTTAATATAAATGTTAAGAGATTATCAAGGTGATATGATATATGTAGGTATTATAGATATGTGAAATAGATATTATAGATGTGATAATGGCAATGTGGTTATGTTTCTCCTTTGGTTCTTATCTATTAGAGATGCATAATGAAGGATTTGGGGTGAGTGTAAGTTGAGGACTTATTTTGGGGTTTCCCCTCACCCCAAAAAGAGAGGATAAATAAAACAAAATTAGTGAAATATGGATAATTGTTGAAGCTCTTTATTATACTGTTTCCCCTACTTCTGTTGAATGTTTGAAATACTTCAAATCGGGGCGCCTGGGTGGCTCAGTCGGTTAAGAGTCCGACTTCGGCTCAGGTCATGATCTCACAGTCTGTGAGTTCGAGCCCCGTGTCAGGCTCTGTGCTGACAGCTCAGAGCCTGGAGCCTGCTTCAGATTCTGTGTCTCCCTCTCTCTGACCCTCCCCTGTTCATGCTCTGTCTCTCTCTGTCTCAAAAATAAATAAAACATTAAAAAAAATTAAAAAAAAAAAAGAAATACTTCAAATGGATTTGAAATAAATTTAAAAGTGAAATCATTGTCTTCTAAAACATTAAAAATTTAAGATTATCAGACATAGTCAATTACTATGAATTGTTAATAATTATAAAATTTTCTAAGCTATGGAAATACAGTACCGGCTTGGAGTATAGTACATGCAAAATGGCAATTTTAGTACTGTGAGACATTCGGGGCCGGTCTTACCTGCCTTTGGGAGGTAAGCTGGCAGGGGGGGGGGGGTAGGATGATGGGAATGGAATGAACACTGCAGAGGGTGAGGTGAACAAGTAATTGTTCAGGACCCATTCAACCATACAGAAGACAATGTACGGGAAGGTAAATGGGCAGAGGAATGGGTAACAGAGGAACAGGCAAATTTAAATTGGGGGTAGATTTTCCCCTAAAATACACATCTGCACAGAGCCACTTCAAAATTGAATGGATTAGGAATCAGATGCACTAGGCAAAATCCTCAACTCCCTACTTACCAGTTCTGTTACCCTGCGCGGAACTGTGGATCTAAGTTCTCTCCTTTGCAGTTTTGGTGCAAGACCTCTCCTGCCCCTTCCACTGTCCAGACTGAAAGTCTAGGGAATGCTATTGGCTTCCACAAGAAAAGGATCATATCTGAGGCCACACTGCTTAGTTGCCTATCTCAAGAACAGATCAGAGCTCAATAGAAATGGAAATGTATCCAACTCATAACCAAATAAAATGTTTTAGGCCCGGCGAAGATTTGTTTATTGTTCTAGGAGTCTTTTGTGTGTGTGTGTGTGGATGTGTGCGTGCTCCGGATTTCAAACAGCTGGAATTATGTTTACATGTGCCCCGTTTTGAAATAAAAGTTTGTCTTCTTTGAGAGAAAATTTGCATTTCAGAGAAAAGAGGAGACAATATATGTGGTAACTCTTTGAAGAAGGGAACCCTTCTGGATAATATGTTCCTTTATATTAAAGGTAGCTGGTGAGGAAAACTTCTTAAAAGCTGGAAAAACTGGAGGTATGGATAAATAGGGGAGAAGCATATACCACTATGCTTCCTGCTCTATCCAAGGCTGCAGGGTGAAGTCTCTGGAGGCAACATGACCAAGTCAAGGGACCATGTGTGCTCTAGGGATGAGTGAAGGATGTAAGGTTGTAACTAATGCAGTTGTTGAAGGAGGCTCAGTGGTGAAGGCAATGAAGTTAAAGCAATGAAACAATATGGTTGTAGGCTGTTACTCAGGCTCATTTCTTTATCCTCCTTAAATCTGTAACAACCCAAGCAGTGAAAGCAAAAAATCATGGCACAGAAGGGCTTATGGGGCTCCCATCTGAAAACCAATAAGATAGCATAAGTCACTTCAACCCCCAAGTCTGTTAAGGATGGTGTTGACAGAGCAGACCTTACTCAAGACAGGAGGCTAACTGGTGTTTGTGTAGTAATGCTAAGAGATTGCTATCTCAGGCAACTTTCTGGCCAGAGAGAGAAAATACGTTCCAGGCTATGAGAAGGTCCTCAGTTTAAGTCCTAGTTCCAAGAGAAGGGGAAAAAAAAAAAAAAAAGCTAGTATATTTAGTAGATTCTGAATACAATACAAAAAACAAAGAGGGACTAACTCTGGAAACCACTGCTAAAAATCCCCGCCCCTGCCCAGAAGTCATGCTGAGGAGTCACACATTTCAGCTCTGGTGTTAGTACATGGGTGGTGCTCAAGGGCTGTGGCGGCCCAGGATACTTCCCAAATGGGTGGCTTTGTTAGCTGTTGAGGGCAAGGAAGGGAGAGAGAGATTAACTGAATTTCCTAGGGGGATGCAAATCTATTAAAAAGTTTTACATTGCACCACGGGGCAATTTAAATGTAAGTATAGATAACAGCTACTTTTCCAGAACCCGTATAGGAACCACAATTTTAAGAGGGAGAGCAAGAACCCATGAGTCCTGGCAGGAAACACAGGGGCTCGAACTCAACAAACTGTGAGATCGTGACCTGAGCAGAAGTCAGACGCTCAACTGACTGAGCCATCCAGGAGCCCCTGAAATTCTTAGTAATTTTTAAACAAAGGGTCCTACATTTTCATTGTTGCGCTGGGCCTCACAAATTATGTAGCCAGTCCTGTGTGCAGGGTTAAGGGAAACCAGCAAGGGAAGGTATTGTACCAGAGGATTAAAAGCGTGTGGAGCCTTTAACCATCCTTAAGACAGAAAGGGCAAAAAAGAGAACTATCTGGCATGGAGAAAGAGCTGTTAGTGAAGTCGTGGCTGTGGCTGTAGCTGTAGGAGATCACACAATAGAAGTGAAGACCTTTGGTAGAAGAACAGCCATAGTCAACCCATAACCTGCAGAGAAGGAGGCAGGTGAATAGACACCCCGACTTCCCTCTGCTCCTCCCCTCTGATCTCTTGCGTGTGCCTCCCTTTGGTTGAACCCTACGGGAAACCAGAGGTTCTGGGAGCCCATTGACAAAATCAGTGAATGTTGGCCTGCCAGGGCACGAGGAACACTGGGGAAAAAAGTAAGCTAGTCTGGAAAGGGCAGAGAATATCCAGCTCAGGACTTTTACCTGAAATCTACAAGATCAGGGTTAAGAGTCAACAAAAGGGAAATATCACAAAATGAACTTCAGTGAAGGAATTTAAATTTTTAAAGGATGGTCATTTGGTATGCATTATGCACAGGTTTTTACAAGCTCTCAAAAGAAAAACAAGATATTTAAGAATTTTTGAGAAAAGAGGCTTGGGTGGTTAAAGGAAGCATCATTAACCATCATCAAACCTGAGATTTCAAATTTTTGAGAAGCACTGGAGGCCAAAATTCAAATTTTGCCGCTGCGCCTCACTCCCTTAACTCTTTTTTCCTCCGCCCTTAGGTCAACATCACAACAAAAAGGTCCTTTGACAGGCAAAGCATCTCGCAAGTTGCTAGGGCCACTAGGGCAACCGAAGAGACTATAATCCAAAAAAGGATCTTGGTATAATTAAGTATTCGTAGATACCTTTTACATATGAGTAAAATCGAAAAACTCCTACAAAGGGCAAAGGGAGTGCATTATGTTGATTTGTATCTCTTGCAAATACTTAATTCCTCTGAACATTTTAGAGTATCTGGGTCACTTTCAAAAAAAGTACATATCACGGATTAATTTGAATCCCATTCAGAGTTCCTAACTATTCAGAAATGGACTAAACTTAATTTCTCCATTATAATTTCCATGAAAAACCAAGATTCTGCTACAAATGCGAGTAAGATTACAGGGACACGCTTCATCTTTTTCCAAATTTGAGGCAAAAGTCACAGAATATAAAATCAATCATCTTGAAGTGTATGATTCAATGGCATTTAATACATTCACAATATTGGATCACCATCACCTCTGTCTAGTTCCAGAACATTTTTATCACCCCAAGGAGACCCACAGTAACCAGTAAGTAGTCAGTCCCTAGTCTCCCCTCCCCCAGCCCCTGGCACCCACTAATCTGCCTTCTGTCTCTAGATTTATCTACTGTGCATTTTTCACGTAAATGGAATCATACACTATGTGACCTTTATCTGTCTGGTTCTTTCACTTAGCATAATGTTTTTGAGCCTCATCCGTATGGTAGTATATGTCAGTCCTCTATTCCTTTTTTATAGCTGGATACAATTCCATTGCATGGATATACAACATTTTGTTTATGCATTCATCAGTTGGTGGACATTTAGGTTGTTTCCACCTTTTGGCAATTGTGAATAGTGCTGCTATGAACATGAGGGTGCGTGTACTTCTTTGAATACCTGTTTTCAATTCTTTAGGGTACACACGTTAAAGTGGGATCGGTGGGTCGTATGGGAATTCTATGTTTAACTCTTTGAGGAGTTGCCAAACTGCTTACACTAAATCTTTTTAAGGGAACTCACTGCTGGAAATCCCTTTAGAAGCACTCATTTACAATCGCTTGAAATCATACTTAGAGCAGCAAAGTCCATTCTTGTCTACAAAATAAAATACGGTCCAAACAAAATCTCTATTTGGGAGATCCTGTAGTTAGAAATTGACTTGAATTCTTATAATGTGTTTAAGTTATTAGTTTAAAAAAGTAATAATACGTGCTTGTGAGACATTTTTAAAAAACACCATGAGGCCCCTAAATGTAGGCTTTCTTTTCTTTTTTAAATTAACAGATAGCTTGGGGCGCCTGGGTGTCTCAGTCGGTTGAGCATCTGACTTTGGCTCAGGTCGTGATCTCACAGCTCTGTGAGTTCGAGCCCTGCATCGGGTTCTGTGCTGATGGCTCAGAGCCTGCAGCCTGCTTCTGATTCTGTGTCTCCCTCTCTCTCTGCCCCTAACCCACTCGCATTCTGTCTCTGTCTCTCTCAAAAATAATAAGATAAAACATTAAAAAAAAAACCAGATAGCAAAATTGACGTGTGTGTGTGTGAGAGAGAGAGAGACAGACAGACAGACAGACAGAAAGAGAGAGAGAGAGAAAGAGAGAGATCAGGGTACAGACAGTTCCGTTATCCACCCCAACCCCCCCCCGTGCTATTCCGTGAGTCACATTCTCCCCCCAATCCCTAACCCCTGGCAATCACTGATCTGTTCTCTATCATTCCTTTACTTTGCCTTTTTCCCAAATGTCATATAAATGGAATCACATAGTACATAATCTTTTGAGGCTGACTTCTTTCACGCCACATAATGTCTTTGAGACTCATTCATGCTGCTGCATATAATAGCTCCTTTTTATTGCTAAATAGTATTCATATTATACTAGCAAAAGTAAATATCACTATATAGTATTTTAATGCTGAGGAGTATGAATGTACACAGTTAATACACCCATTGAAGGACCTTTGGGTTGTCTCCTGTGTTTGGCAATGGTCTGGAATAAAGCTGATATAAACATTGCTGTGCAGGTTTTTGGGTAAACATAAGATTCATTTGTCTAAGGTAAATATTTAGGAGAGGGATCATTGGACCATATGGTAACTATGTGTTTAACTTTATAAGAAACAGGTAAATTGTTTTCCTAAGTACCAAATATATTCCCACCAGCAATGAATGAGAGTTTTAGCTGTAGTTACTGTTTTTTCCCATTCTTAATAGGTATATGATAGTATCTCATCATGGTTTAGGGGCACCTGGGTGGCTCAGTTGGTTGAGTGTCTGACTCTTGATTTTGGCTCAGGTCATGATCCCAGGGTTGATCTCAGGTCATGGGGTTGAGCCCCATGTTCGATTCTGCACTGAGCATGGAGCCTGCTTGAGACCCTCCCTCTCTCTCTTTCTCTCTCTCTCCCTCTGTCTCTCTCCCCCACTCACCACGTATTCCCTCTCTAAAATAAAAAAAAAAAGTTTTAAATAGTATCTTATCATGTTTTAATTAGCTTTTTCTTAATGGCTAATGATGTTGACCATGTTTTCATGTGTTTATTTTCCCCATACAAATTCACTTTGGTAAAGTGGCTACATGTTTAAGGCTTTTGCCTCTTGCCTTTTTAAACATCTAACAAACTACATATTTTACCTATTTATTTTACTTACTGTCTGTCTCCTCTATTAAAATGTAAATTCCAGGGGTGCCTGGGTGGCTCAGTTGGTTAAGCGTCCAACTCTTGATTTTTGCTCAGGTCATGATTACACAGTTCCTGAGTTCAAACCCTGCGTTGGGCTCTGTGCTATATCAACACGGAGCCTGCTTGAAATTCTCCCTCTCTCTGTCTCTCTCTCTCTCTGCCTCTCCCTGACTCATGCTCTCTCTCTCTCTCTAAAACAAACAAACAAAAAAAAACCCTCAAAAATATGTAAGTTCCATGAGAGCAGGCATTGTGGTCTGTGCTGTTCACCACTCTAACAGCTATAACTTAAGGTGCTTGTAACTTGCAGTATCTTATCCCCTGTAACAGTGCTTCACACATAGTAGATATCTAACGAATATCTACTGAATGAACGAACTAACACTTGTTGAGTATTTACTAAGTGTCAAGGGGCATTCCCAAAACATCGTAATATTATCAGATCTGTTGTTTTTGTTGTCGTTTAATTACTTTATTAATAATTTTTATTTCTTCTTTGCAAGTCTTGTTCAACAAACACACCAAGTGGTTACTATATGTTGTGTCAGTTACTGTGCTAGGATTTAGGGATAAAGTGAAAGCTACCATTAAGAGACAGGTTGATACTGTAAGGTAAGGAAGGCACTGTGATAAAGATATATATGCACAGGAACCTGTCAAAGCACCGGGGAGGAAAACCAAAATCAGACGTAAGGCTCAAGGAGAGCTTTCTGGAAGAGCTGATCCGTTGAATAATCTTAAGCAAATAAAATGCTTGGCTTATACTTATCCCATACTATTAAGCAGACTTAAATCGTAAAATTAGTTTTGCTCCCACTTATAGTGATATAAATTATCCAGGAAGCACTATACTTTTTTTTCAGATATATTTATTTCTGAGAGAGAGAGTACAAGCTGGGAAGGGGTAAAGAGAGAAGGGAACAGAAGATCCAAAGCAGGTTCTGCGCTGACAGCCGCGGGGCTCAAACTCACGAGCTGTGTGAGATCATTACTTGCGCAGAACTCGGTGGCTCAACTGACTGAGCCACCCAGGTGCCCTGGAATGGAAGCACTTTTTTTTTTTTTAATTTAATGTTTATTTATTTTTGAGAGAGGGGCAGACAAAGCACAAACAGGGGAGGGGCAGAGAGAGAGGGAGACACAGAACCTGAAGCAGGCTCCAGGCTCTGAGCTGTCAGCACAGATCCCCACGCAGGCCTCGAACCCCACTAACCGTGAATCATGATCTGGGCAGAAGTCAGACCCTTAACAACTGAGCCACCCAGGCGCCCCCTGGAAGGACCATATTTTAAATAGACATTGGAAACAAACAAAAGGCATTGTCATTGTTTCCTATTACGGTAGGTACCTTACTTTAAGGATCATAAGAACTCAACTCTAACAAGATGGTTTCCTCGAGCTTTTTTTTTTTTTTTAGTTGGGTTTTCTGTTTTCCTACCATTGAATTTTGAGAGTTTTGTTGGATATGTGATTTGAAAATATTTTCCCCCTGTCTATACCTTTTCATTCTTCTAGTTTCTTTAGCAAAGCAAAAGCTTTTCATTTTAATAAAGTCCAATTTAACAATTTTTCTTTTAGGGGTTTTGGTGTCACATCTAAGAAAGCTGCCCCTAATTTCAAGTCAAGAACATTTCCACTATATTTTCTTCTAAAAGTTTTATAGTTTTCGCTTTTACATCTATGATCCATTTTTTGAGTTAATTTCTTTTATTTTTAATGTTTATTTTTGAGAGAGAGAGAGAGAAAGCACGAGTGGGAGAGGGGCAGAGAGAGAGAGGGAGACACAGAATCCCAAGCAGGGTCTAGGCTCCAAGCTGTCAGCACAGAGCCCAACGCGGGGCTTGAACCCACAAACCATAAGATCATGACCTGAGCTGAAGTCAGACACTTAACTGACTGAGTCATCCAGGTGCCCCATTTTTTAGTGAATTTCTATATCAAGTATGAGATTGAAGTCGATTTTTTTAAATTTTAAGTAGGTTCCATGCCCAACACATGGCTCAAACTTGCAACCCTGAGATCAAGAGTCATATGTTCTACCAACTGAGCCAGACAAGCTCTTGAGGTCAAGATTTCTTAGGGCTTTTTTGTGGGATACTTTTGCATATGGGTGTTCAGTTGTCCCAATACCATATACTGAAGACTCTCCCTTGTCCACTGAATTGCTTTTGTACCTTTGTCAACAATCCACATTTGTCAATTGCTGGACATCCTATTCTGTCCCATTGATCTAGGCCTTCATCCCTCCACTGACACCACACTGTCTTAATTACTGTTGCTTTACAGTAAGTCCTAAAATCAGGTACACTAATTCTTCCCACTTTATCATTTTTTTCAAAATTGTTTTGGCTAATGTACAGCATAGGAAATATAGTCAATAATATTGTAATAACTGGGGCAACTGGATGGCTCGGTTGGGGGTTTGATTTCAGCTTGGTTGGGTGTTCGACCTCAGCTCAGGTCATGATATGACAATTCATGAGTTCGAGCCCCGTGTCAGGCTCTGTGCTGACAGCTCAGAGCCTGGAGCCTGCTTCAGATTCTGTGTCTCCCTCTCTCTCTGTCCCTCCCCAACTCATGCTCTCTCTCTCTCTCTGTCTCTCAAAAATAAATAAAACATTTAAAAAATTTAAAAAATAAATTGTAATAACTTTTTGACAGTTGGTCACTAGATTTATCATGGGGATCATTTCATAATGTATAAAAATATCGAATCACCATGACGTGCACCTGAAAATAATACGATATTACATGTCAATTATACTTCAATAAAAAAATTTGTTTTGGCTATTCCAGCCCCTTTGCCTTTCCAAACAAATTTTAGAATCAGCTTGTCTGTATCTGCAGAAATCCTATTGGAATATTTATTGGAATTACATTACATCTATAGGTTTACCTGGAGAAAATGATGTTTAACTAAATCAAGTATTCTAACCCATGAACACAGCATGTCTCCATTTATTATGTCCTTTCGTTTCTTTCCTCAGCGTTTATAATTGTCAGCATACAGATCCTGTATAAGTTTTGTTAGATTTATACCTAAGTATTTCTTTTTTAAAAATTTTAAATGAGGAGTGCCTAGGTGGCTCAATTGGTTAAGCGTCCGACTTCAGCTCAGGTCATAATCTCATGGTTCATGAGTTCAAGCCCCGCATGAGGCTTTGTGCTGGCAGCTCAGAGCCTGGAGCCTGCTTGGGATTCTGTGTCTCCCTCTTTCTCTGTCCCTCCCCCGCTCGTGCTCTGTCTCTCTCTCTCACACACATAAAAATAAACATTAAAAATTTTTTAAAAATTTTTAAATGATATATATTTTTAAAATTTTGATTTCCAGATTGTTCATTGTAATACATAGAAATATCCTTTTTTGTGTGTGTGAGTTGACTTCATATCCTGTGGTTGTGCTTAATTTGTTTATCAGGACATATTTTTGTAGATTCCTTGGGATTCTCTACAGGACATCATGTCACTTGCATATAGGCACATATCCTTTCTTTCTAATTAACATTTATTTTATTTTCTTCCTCTGTCTTATTTTACTGACTAGGACTTTCAGTACTATATCGAATAGGAATAATGAGAGAGGACGTCCTTGCTTTGTTCCAGATCTTAAAGGAAAGCATTCAGTCTTTCACCATTAGGCACGATGTTAGCTATAGATATTCTGTAGATTTCCTTTATCAAGTTAAAATTCCCTTTTATTTCTAGATTGCTGAGAGTTTTTATCATGAATAAATGCTGGATGAATAGCATGAATAGATGCTGGATGTTTTCAAATACTTTTTCTGCATAATTTGATATGCTTTTGTCAATTTTTCTCTTTTTAATATAGTGAATTACATTGATTGATTTTTAAATTTGGAACCAGCCTTGCATTCCCAGGATAAACCCTGCCTGGTCATGCAGTATTACTCTTTGTATATATTACTGGATTTGATTATCTACTATTTTCATGAGGATTTTTGTGTACTTTTCATGAGGGATATTGGTCTATAGTTTTCTTGCACTGTCTTGGTCTAGTTTTGGTATCAAGGCAATTCTAGCATCATAAAATAAGTTAAGAAGTGTTCCCTACTTTCCCATTTTCTGGAAGAGATTGCATAAAATTGGTGTTATTTGCACTTTCAAAGTTGGATAGAATTCACCAGTGAAAACATCTGGGCCTGAAGGGGTTTTTGTTTGTTTAAAGTTTATTTATTTTGAGAGAGAGAGTGACAGAGTATGAGCAGGGGAGGGGCAGAGAGAGAGGAAGAGAGAGAATCCTAAGCAGACTCCATACTCTCAGCCCAGAGCCCAACATGGGGCTTGATCCCACAAACCCTGAGATCCCACAAACCCTGAGATCATGACCTGAGCCGAAATAGAGTTGGTCACTTAACTGACTGAGCCACCCAAGTGCCCCATTTGTTTGTTTTAAGATTTTAACTTATGGATTCAATTTCTTTAATATATATGTTACCCATTTCTTCTTAGGTGAGTTTTGGAAGTCTGTGGCTTTATAAAAAAAAACAAAACAGATTTTATTTTTAAGTAATCTCTACACCTAGCATGGAGCTTTGACCCACAACCCTTTCTTTTAAAAAAGATTTTAGGGTGCCTGGGTGGCTCAGTTGGTTAAGCATCTGACTTTGGCTCAGGTCACGAGCTCACAGTTTGTGGGTTTGAGCCCCGCGTCAGACTCAGAGCCTGGAGCCTGCTTTGGATCTTGTGTCTCCCTCTCTCTCTGCCCCTCACTTGCTCACACTCTGTCTCTTTCTGTCTCTCAAAAATAAAAAAAAAATTAAAACCTAATGTCAAAAATTTTTTGAAATGAAAAAATTTCATTTTTTAATGTTTATTTATTTTGAGAGAGAGAGAGAGGGAGAGAGAGAATCCCAAGCAGGCTCTACACTGTCAGCACAGAGCCCAACATGGGGCTCTGTCTCATGAATCATGAGATCATGACTCAACCAACTGAGCCACCCAGGCACCCTAAAAAAGATTTTATTTTTAAGTAATCCCTACACAACAACAGGAAGCTTGAACCCACAACCCCAAGATCAAGAGTCACATGCTCTACTGACTGAGCCAGCCAGGCACCCCAGAAGTTTGTGGCTTTTAAGGAAATGGTCCATTTCATCTAAGTTACCGAATTTATGTAGGTAGAGCCGTTCATGATATTTCTTTTTACTATCTGTGAGGCTATAGTAATATTCCCTCTTCCATTACTGATATTATCAATTTGTGTCTTTTTTTTAAATTGTCAGTATGGATAGAGCTTATTAATTTAATTCATCTCTTCATAGACCCAGCCTTTGATTTCACTGATTTTTCTGTTGTTTTCGGTTTTCAATGTCATTGGACAGACATTGTCAATGTCTGTTTTCAAAATCATCTTTATGATTTCCTTCCTTCTGCTTACATTGTGTTTATTGCACTCTTCTTACTTTCTTAAGATGGAAGTTCATTCTGTTGATCTGAGACCTTTTTTCTTTTCTAATACAAGCTTTTTAAATTTATAAAATTATAAGCATTTATAAACATTATACATGCCCCTTTAGGCACTGCTTTAACCTCATCCCACAAATTTTTATGTGCTGTGTTTTCCTTTTTGTTCAGTCAAAGATACTTTAAAATATCTTTTGGGACTTTCTCTTCAATCCATAGGTATACTTAGGTGTACGTTAATTTCCAAGATTGTGGAGATTTACTGGTTATCTTTCTGTTGTTGATTTCTAGTTCAATTTCATTATGGTTCTATAAAGAGAACATACTTTATATGATTTAAATTCTTCCAAACTTGTTGAATTTTGTTTTATGACCCAGGATGCGGTCTGTCTTGATGAAGTACTTACAAAGAATGTGTATTCTGCTGTTATCAGGTGGAATACTTTATAAATGTCTATTAGATCCAGTTGTTTGATAGTGTAACTCAACTCCTCTATATCCCTGCTGATTTTCTGTCTAGCTGTATCATTTATTAATGAGAGAGGAGTAGGGGTGCCTGTCGCCCCTAGTAGGGTGGCTCAGTCGGTTGAGCGTCCAACTTCGGCTCAGGTCATGATCTCGCGGTCCGTGAGTTCGAACCCCGCGTCGGGCCCTGTGCTGACTGCTCGGAGCCTGGAGCCTGCTGTGGATTCTGTGTCTCCCTCTCTCTCTGTTCCTCCCCTGCTCACGCTCTGTCTCTCTCACTCTCAAAAATGAATAAACGTTTAAAAAAATTTTTTTAATAAATAAATACATACATACATACATACATGAGAGAGGAGTAGTGAAATCTCCAGTTACAATTGTACATTTGTTTGTATTTTTGCTTCATGTGTCTTGAAGCTCAGTGGTTTGATACATATACACTTAGGATTATTATGTCTTCTTGACAATTTGACCCATTTATTATTATGTAATGTCCCTCTTTATACTTGTTAATTTTTCTTGCATTAAAGCCTACTTTTTCTAACTTTTTATATATTTGGACGTATATTTACCATTTTTACTGTTTGTTTTCTGATTTTTGTTCTTCTGTTTCCCCTTCCTTATTTCTTTTTGGTTATGTGAATCATCTGATGAAATATATATTAGAACTTCAGATATTCCTTCATGAATCCCTGAGGGTCTGTTCATTTTTTTCTTTTTTTCTCTCTGTTGTTAAGATTGAATCATTTTATTGATTTATCTTTAAGTTTGTAGACTCTTTCCTCTGTCATCTCTATTCTTCTATTGAGGTCATCTGATAAATTTTTATTTTAGTTATTATATTTTTCATTAAAAATGTTTCCATTCATTTCTTCTTTATATCTTTGCTGAGATGTTCTTTGTACCATTTGTTTCAAGAATGTTCATCTGTGCTTTTTTGAGCACTGTTTTAATAGCTGTTTAAAAGCCTTGGAGCACCTGGGTGGATTGATAGATTAAGCATCTGACTCTTTTTTTTTTTTTAATTTATCTTAGAGACAGAGACAAAATGCAAGCAGGGGAGGGGCAGAGAGAGAGGGAAACAGGGAAACAGAGGATCCAAAGCAGGCTCCAGGCTCTGAGCTGTCAGCACAGAGCCGGATGTGGGGCTCGAACCCACGAACCATGAGATCGTGACCTGAGCCAAAGTTGGATGCTTAACCGACTAAGCCACCCAGGCGCCCCTCATTAAACGTCCCACACTTGATCTTGGCTCAGGTCATAGTCTCACGCTTCACGAGTCTGAGCTCCACATCAGACTCTGTGCTAACAGAGCGGAGCCTGCTTGAGATTCTCTGTCTCCTTCTCTCTCTGCCCCTCTCCTGCTCTCTCTCTCTCAAAAATAAACATTAAGAAAAGTCTTTGTCTCATCGTTACATCTATATCTCCCTAGAGTTGGTGTCTGTTGATTGTTTTTTCCCCTTATTAGTTGAGATTTTCCTCGTTCTTTGTATGCTAATTGATGTTGGATTATATCTGGGACATTTCTAAGACTAAAGAACAGGAGGCCTCAAAAATTAGGATTGATTAGTATGTTTTTCAGGCTTAACTGAATTCTGTAATATCATTATAAACCAGTAGAATATAAGAGAGGATTGGGCATACTTAAAAAAAGAAAAACAACCACACATACACTACATATGTACACAAAGGTTCATGTTGAACTCTTGCTTTTTAGCAAATTAGTAAGAGTATTGTTTTTTTTTAAGCAATAATTATTGTACTGATATGCAAGTTAAAATACTGGTTAAAATACTTAGATGTCTTTTAATGTTTATTTTGAGAGAGAGAGAGAGGAGTGAGGAAGAGGCACAGAGAGAGGGAGAGAGAGAGAATCTCAAGCAGGCCCCGAGCTGTCAGCACAAAGCCCCATAGAGGGCCCCATCTCACGACCATGTGATCATGACCTAAGCTGAAATCAAGAGTCCCACCCTTAACCTACTGAACCATCCAGGCACCCCTAAAATATATTTTGATAGCTGAGCCCCTTTCCACTAGGCCCACGTTACCACAGCTTCTCCTTCAGGAAACCCCAAACCTGTCTTTTATCTAGCTTACCCACCTCTGTTCCAGGGCTGTGGTTGAAGAGTGTTCTGGTTAGCCAACGGCAATGCCTACAGGTCATCAAATATTTGGAATATCACCTCCACTGGTACCTTGTATTTGTACAGCATTTTATAGTTTACTAAAGATGTTTACATATATTGTCTGAGTTAAGCTTCATGCTAACTCAGAGATCAGTAAGGAAGTACTATGACCATCAGAAAACATCTAAATGATAAAATTAACACGTGATTAGTGTGGCAAATGGATTATTATTGGGGAACTCTAGGCTCAGAAAGATGATCACTTATCCAAATCACATGGTTATAGGAGTTAGAGTCTAAATCTCTCACAGCTCTGAGAATGATACATGTCTTTTTTTTTTTTTCCAAATGTTGCTTTATTTTTGAGAAAGACAGAGCCCATAAGTGAGGGGGGAGAAGGGGAGAGAAAGAGGAGGAGAGAGAGAAGAGGACAGAAGATCTGAAGAGGGCTTGGCACTGAGAGGGGAGAGACCTACATGGGGGCTCGAACTCAGAAACCATGAAATCATGACCTGAACCGAAAGCAGACGCTTAACCCACCGAGCCACCCAGGCGGCCCAAGAAAGAGAAATGTCTTCAGTGCCCGGTTGGAGGGAGGAAGATTTCACACCAGGCTGGGTACATCTAGGAAAGCAATTGCAGGAAGGAGGTACTGTGCTGCGTGCTGAGGGACCGGTGCATCCGGTAAGTAGAGAACAGCAAGGTTCTCTTACTCAGCATGTGTGAAACGTGGCCCAAATGTAGTAAAATATCCCATTTCCACCAACCTTTCAAGACTCCTTCTCTGGCGGTACTGGAACTGAACATCCCCAAGGTTTGGTCACAGAGGGCCCCTGGGTGGACCTCTCCTCTATTACATTGCTTTCTCAATCCTTGAATAGAAGGTGAGGAAGTCTTAAATATTATTCGCAGCTCCTCAGCTACTTTGCCAAGTCCACAAGGCTTATCCAAGGTGAGAATGGTGTTCTAAGTCTAAACATGGCAACCGTAGCCCTACAGTTCTTTGGGTGCCTAATAAAAAATTAGATACAGGACTTTGGAAAGACCTCTGTGAGGGTCCAGAAGCCTTAACTTCATCAGCTTCACAGTGCAGCTGGCCTTGAACAATACAGGGGTTGGCTGAAAATCCATGTGTAACTTTCGACTCCCCCAAAACGTACCTACTAATAGCCTATTCTGGACAGGAGGTGTTATTGATGACATAAGTTGTCAATTAACCCGTATTTTGTATGTTACATGTATTGTGTACTGTAACCTTGTAATAAAGTAAGCTAGGGAAAATAAAATGTTAAGAAAATCCTAAGGAAGAGAAAATACACTTACTGTACTGTAAAAACATGCACGTATTATGTGGACTCTCAGATTTAAACCCGTGTTGTTTAAGGGTCAACTGTATACATACCTGTGCTTAACAGTAGTGACAAATCTTATAAAAGGAGGAGAAATTATTCAACTAAATAACACCGAAGTATTTTTCACTGTATATTCACCTCTGCTTGACAGTAATTTTAAAAATCTGCTAAAAGAGGGGAGCCTGAGTGGCTCAGTCTGTTAAGCGTCCAACTTGAGCTCAGGTCATGATCTCAAGGTCCATGAGTTGGAGCCCCACATCGGGCTCTGTGCTGACAGCTCGGATCCTGGAGCCTGCTTCGGATTCTGTGTCTCCCTCTCTCTCTGCCCCTCCCCTGCTTGTGCTCTTTCTCTCTGTCTCTCAAAAATGAATAAATGTCAAAAAAAATTATTTTTAACTGCTAAAAGAAACTATCCCGCTAACAGCCAATTAATTCATAGGAGATTATTTTTTTAAATAGTACCTGTGCTTCCAGGCTGTTTTTTTTTCCTCCCCAGTAATTTTTAAACAGTTGTACTGAGATCTAGTTGACATGCAATAAACTGCTCATACCTGAAGCATACAATCTAACTTTTCAAATATGCATATACCTATGAAAGCATCAAGGTAATGAATATATCCATTACCCTCAAAAGTTTCTTTGTGCCCCTTTGTAATTCTACCATCCAGCCCCTCCTCTGCCTCATTTTTTTCATATATTTTAATCTACTTTCTTAGTTGTTTAAGGCAGAAGGATACATTTGGTCCCTGTTATCTTGTTCAGAGTAGACATCTCCAGGCTTTTTTTTTAACACAGAGAAAAATGTTAATCCAAATACGAAGGGGTGAGGAGATGCTCCTTCAGGGTAAGTATGGTTTTGAACAGAGAAACTAATTTTTTTTAATGTTTTATTTATTTTTGAGAGAGAGAGGGAGGGAGACACAGAATCCAAAGCAGGCTCTGGGCTCTGAGCTGTCAACACAGAGCCTGACGGGGGCTCGAACCCAAGAACCACGAGATCATGACCTGAGCCCAAGTCAGACGCTTAACCGACTGAGCCACCCAGATGCCCCTTGAACAGAGAATCTAGAAGACAGACAATCCAAGAGAAGTCTTTGATCTTAAGAGCAAAGGTAAAGAACACGCCTAAGAATTATGTCCAGTCCAAAGGGGTCTTTCTCGGCAAACTCATGGATGCACTTTGGGATGTGGTCATCAGTACAGAATCATGTGAACAAAGAATATGACAGACGTTTCTCCCCTACTTGACTTGGCATAAATCCATAATGAAATTGATTTTGGTTTCTGTTTGTGCTGAGTGTGTACTTGTGCCCAGTCGAAGTTTCTATATGAATTCAATAATTATTCAATTCTTCACTTCATCAAAACAGTGTTCAGTGAACACTCACGGTGCTAATGGAACAGAGTCACTGCGGGGATTTGCAGAGATACTTGCATCCTCCCTCACCCTCTGCCGAGGCTTTGGCAGGTGCCAAACTGCTTTGTCATCCAAGGCATGTCATCCACATGCCCCTTCCAGGGCCACCCAGTCCCGTTATTTCCTCCCAAAGTGCTTGCCAACTATAGTTAGTTCTTAATGAACACTCTTTCCTGAATATCTTGTCATATTATGAAATATTTTTCCAGTGTATGGTCTATCTTATGAATGAGATCATAAATCTCTTAAAGGCAATTACATATTCATACGACTTCTTAGTATCTCTGTCCTCATCACAGAGCCCAATGCAAGTTGATATATATTTATTTTCCTATTATATCCTTTCTCTCTTTCTTTTTAAGTAAACTCTACCTCCAACGTGGGGCTTGAACTCACAACCCCGAGATCAAGAGTCGCATGTTTTATCGACTAAGCCAACCAGGTGCCCCTATTATATCCTTATCATATAATTAACACTTGTTCACATTGGAGACGTTCATTAGGGGCATGAGAGATAATGCAGACAAGCAAAAAGATTTTTAAATTACCTATAATTCTACCATCCACAAATAAGTACCGTTAACATTTTGTATAGGGTGTACCCTAAACGGGATGTATATTTGTCTCGAGGGAGCTAAAATTTTAATGGAATGAATTGAAATATACACAAGTAAGAAGGGGTAAGTGGATGAAGATGTGTTCCTTGTGGCCCAGGGTGGGCATCATAAGCGGGCTTTTATTTTTATTTATTTTTTAGTGTTTATTTATTTTTGAGAGAGAGAGAGACAGAGTGTGAGCAGGGGAGGGACAGAGACAGAGGGAGACACAGGACTTGAGAAATACTGGAACCAGCACCATCAGCATCACCTGAGAACTTATCAGAAATGCAGATTCTCAGCCCTATCCTAGATCTACTGAATCGCAAACTCCGGGGGTGGGCCTAGCAATCTTTCAGTGTGTGTTTTTCAACGGTTTTTTTTTTTTTTTTTTTTTTTTTTTTTGGGACAGAGAGAGACAGAGCATGAACGGGGGAGGGGCAGAGAGAGAGGGAGACACAGAATCGGAAACAGGCTCCAGGCTCCGAGCCATCAGCCCAGAGCCTGACGCGGGGCTCGAACTCACGGACCGCGAGATCGTGACCTGGCTGAAGTCGGACGCTTAACCGACTGCGCCACCCAGGCGCCCCTGAGTGTGTGTTTTAATGTTTATTTATTTTTGAGAGACAGAGTGACAGTGGGTAGGGGCAGAGAGGGAGGGAGACACAGAATCTGAAGCAGGCTCCAGGCTCTGAGCTGTCAGCACAGAGCCCGACGCGGAGCTCGAACCCATGAACCGTAAGATCATGACCTGAGCTGAAGTTAGACACTTAACCAACTGAGCTACCCAAGCACCCCCACCGTCTGTGTTTTAATAAGCCCTCCAGCTGATTCAGATGCACAACAAAATTGAAGACCACCAACTAAAGAATACGATTGAATCTTATTCATTGCTGAATTCTCTGTCTCAGCTCCCGGTGCCTAGAAGGTCAAAAAAAATGTGTTAACTCAAGAATACAAACCACCCCTTAGAGATGCATCAATATAAAAAATTATTTTTAGGGGCACCTGGGTGGCTCAGTCGGTTGAGCGTCCGACTTCAGCTCAGGTCATGATCTCACGGTCCGTGAGTTCGAGCCCCGCGTCAGGCTCTGTGCTGACCGCTCAGAGCCTGGAGCCTGTTTCAGATTCTGTGTCTCCCTCTCTCTCTGACCCTCCCCTGTTCATGCTCTGTCTCTCTCTGTCTCAAAAATAAATAAACGTTAAAAAAATTTAAAAATTATTTTTATTATGGTATATTTCTCATAGAAATACATAAAAGCTATAACGAGTACCTAGTCTATCCCGGCACTATTTATAGCAAATTAAATCTTAACAGCTTGCCACATTTCCTTCAGGTATTTTTTCTGGAACAAAAACATTGCAGCTGCAACTGGAGGCTTTCTGTGCATCCTTTTTCCACCTTCATTCTTCTTTCTCCTTCTTTAGAAATAGCCAAGCTCGTAAAGTTAGCAGTAATCATTCTTGTACATATTTTATGCTTTTACTACATATTCATGTATCTACAAACAATATATGGTGCCGTTTTGCAAGTTTTTAAACTATTTTGAATGGTGTCACATTCTACGTAGCCTGCAATTCGCTTTTCTGTATTGTTTTTAAGATTTATCGCGGTGCAGACACAAAGCTGTGATTCATCATTGCAACTGCTGTATAATATTCCCTTGTATGAACATGTGATATATGGATCTGAACTTCTATTAATGACATTTATATGTCTCCAGTTGATTTAGTTTGTCATTGTTAAAAGTAATGCCGCCACAAACATACACATCTTCTAGTGCAACCAAACAGTGTTTCCCTAAGGGGTAGCCCAGAGAATAGACGTGCTGACATATAGGAATATGAGCATTTCTAATCTTTTTTTAAAAAACTTTATTCATCCGTTTAGAGAGAGAGCATGCAGGGGAGGGCTAGAGAGGGAGGGAGAGAGAATCCCAAGCAGGTTCCACACTGTCAGTGCAGAGCTGACACTGGGCTCGAACCCATGAACTGTGAGATCATGACCTGAGCCGAGATCTAGAGTCAGGCGTTTAACTGACTGAGCCACCCAGGCCCCGCAACATTTCCAATCTTAATAGATAAAATCAGTCCTCCTCAAACTGGTTGTACCAACTTCTCCACCTTTCTTCCAATGTTTGGTATTGATGGACTTTTGGATTTTTTCCAATGTGATGAGTATGAAATAGCATCTCATCGTTGTTTTAAATCGCCACCACCTTAAATTCTAGTGGAGTTGAGCATCTTTTTATATGCTCATAGGCCATTTGCATTTGAGAGATATTAGCTAACACATATTCACACCATTATAAATCCTTAACATCATCTCCACTCCTGAAAGAGAGTTTTGATAGGGAGAAATCCTGAGGAGTGGAAAAAGCCCTGTAGAGATAGGAGGAGATGAGGTGAGGGGAGCTGGCAGGTACCATTCACCTTCCTCAAAGTCCTTCCCAGGACTGGCCTGGCCAACTGTCACTTCAGTTCCATTTCAGTACCCCAGAGCGGAGTCCTAAGGCCTGGGAGAGGCTGAGGGAGAGAGGAAGGTGTAGTCAAATCTTCACTGAGGAAGGCTTTTTCTGGTCCTGAGCTTTGTAGCCTTTTTTGATTCAGAACTAGTTAATCCACTTTTTTTCAATGAAAGATGTACATCCCTACTAGGGTGTGTTTGGGAAATTTGGGGGGATTTTTGATTATCACAATAATCAGAGGATTGGCATTATTGGCATTAGCGGATGGAAACCAGAGTGCTATATTTCCTTCCATGTATGGATCAGTCCTACCCGACAAAGAATTCCCATGACTGCCCTCCCTACCACCCCCCCCACACACACACACCTTTCAAAAGCCCTACTGGACATTTATCCGGATGATAGACCTGTCCAGAATGGTCAAGCCTAGTACCTGTCTCTGTTTTCCATGTCATCACAAAGTGCTTTGTCGTGGGTTTACACTGATTGTCCCAGGAATGTAAACCACTACTTAAACCGAGAGAAGATTCTAATTTTGGTTGGTTCAGAGCTTTACCAAGATAATCCCCCCAAAAGTCTGTCACCTGACAGCACTGATCATGGTGTTTAAGCCACCAAGACAGTGCGCACTCGGTATCAGTCTCTGATTGAGGTTACCCCCTTCATGGTGACTCTACATAGAGATGCAAACATCTGACCATTTCATTATGCTTTCTATGATAGGCCTACACATTTTATGTAGTTTTATGATAAACTTCTCTTCTTCTATTTCTCCTTTATATTTGGGCATCATAATTATTTTAAAATTTTGTGTGTAGAATGATCACATTACCTGTGAATTTCACTTTGCTATTAAAAAAGGACATTACAGGGGCACCCGGGTGGCTCAGCGGGTTAAGCGTCTGACTTCCACTCATGATATTGCAGTTCGTGAGATCGAGCCCCGAGTCGGGCTCTGGGCTGACAGCTCGGAGCCTGGAGCCTGCTTCGGAATATGTGTCTCCTTCTCTCTGCCCCATCTTGCTCACACACACACACACACACTCTCTCTCTCTCAAAAATAAATAAACCTTTAAAAAATTTAAAAAATACCAAATGTCTTTTTTAAAAAGGACATTACAAAATGTTTATGGAGAACCGGTGAACTAATTGCCGCCTTAATAGGGAAACTTAGGCTAAGAGAGGGAAAAAACCCACAAACCTTCCCTTAGCTTAAGATGGCACAGGGGGTAATTGAGAGAGGACAGCTATACACAATTGCTGACTGACACCAAATCTAGACTCTTTCCATTAAGCCACTCTACCTTCCAAAGCCATGGCTTCCGTGCAAGTAACAACAATTAAAATACCTTACGCTTCACGGCACCTGGTATGTGCCAGACATGGTTCCTAAGGGTTTTGCATTTGCTAACTCTCTGACCCTCACAACAACCCTCTCAGGTAGGCACCGTTCTTTGTTGTACAGATGAGGAAACCAATCAGTGCACAGAGAGGTTAAGAGATCTTCACAAAGGCACACAGCTAATGTGCAACACAGCTAAGATGATCCCTGGCTCCCTGGCTCCTCATCCCTTCGCTGTGTCGTTTCAAAAACAGGGTCAGGAAGGTGGGCAAACCCAACTGAGGCATTTGGGCTGTAGAAATGGAGGGAAATGGACACACGCAAGCAATGCCATGGCTCAAGTCATAGAATGTCCCCGGAAGAGCTTTGGAGTTTTTGTAGATCCCCTGACACTGTATGAAAACGATGTATCTCGGGGCGCCTGGGTGGTTCAGTCGGTTAAGCGTCCGACTTCAGCTCAGGTCATGATCTCACGGTCCGTGAGTTCGAGCCCTGTGTCGGGCTCTGGGCCGATGGCTCAGGGCCTGGAGCCTGCTTCCGATTCTGTGTCTCCCTCTCTCTCTTCCCCTCCTCCGTTCATGCTCTGTCTCTCTCTGTCTCAAAAATAAATAAACGTTAAAAAAAAAAAAAAAGAAAACGATGTATCTCTGTGTGTGTGTTGGCACATTATTTTAGTGAGCAAGTTCATGGTTCTCATTTGATTCTCAAAGCAGTTCTTGCCCACAGAAAAGTTAGGACCACTGGGATAAAGAAGTATCAGCAGGACTTGGTAAGCAGGAGGATGTAGGCACAGACATTCCCAACAACACTGGTGTGCAGGGACAGGTTGAATGCTGGGGCAGAAACTCCCTTTGCTAGAACTTCTCCATTCTTGGGCATCTCCATCTAGGAGCAACCTCTCAATTTCTGTTCACCCCAAAAGCAAACCTTGAGTAAGTCAGCACGCTACATAAATAAGATCCTTTCTGTATGTTTGGTTACACACAAAAGATCGGAAGGCACTGATTTAGAGGAAAGGGGGAGAAAGAACCATATTTTAAGAGCACAAGTGAAGTGGAGGGGCGCCTGGGTGGCTCAGTTGGTTAAGCGTTCGACTTTAGCTCAGATCATGATGTCACGTCTCGTGGGTTCGAGCCCCACGTCTGGCTCTGCGCTGACAGCTCAGAGCCTGGAGCCTGTCTGCCTCTCTCTGTGCTCCTCCCCTGCTTGCGCTCTGTCTCTCTCTCAAAAATAAATAAACATTAAAAAAAAAAAAGCACAAGTGAGGTGGAAAGAGCCGTTCAGTATCCAAATGGCTCCCAAGCTTTTTCTGCCCCAACACATCGGAGGACATAGAGAGGGCACAAACCACCAGGGGCCATATCACTATCTGATGTGCAAGTAACAGCTTCCAAGGTTGATATTGTCAATGCTCCTCAATGCTCCATCACCCCTGAGCCCACCCGGGAGGCCACCTCCAGCTTTGGTAGAAGTCCCTGTATACACCAACAATTTCATATCCCAGACACTTGCTTCTTGTCTGCCTCTGAGCTTTCTCTGGCCCCAGTATCACATCAGTTCACACTGCCAGGGCTAACCCTCACTGAGGACGGGAGTTAGTGAATAAGTGCTTCGGCGTTCCCACCCTCAGTGGGACAATCCTGAGGTGTGTTTTACACAGCCTTTCAGAGCATCCCCAGTGGGATGCCCGCCCCCCTCCCCGCCCCACCTTCCAGCTGCCCACAGCAGTCGCCTGCTCACTGATGCATCCTTTATTGACATTTTCCATACCTCGTGTCTCAATTTCCCAACCACACACTGGGCTTCCTGGGACCAATTCCAAAATAAACTCCATCCAAATCCTTGTCTTAAGGTCTGCTTTTAGGGGAACCCAAGCTAAGACAGTCAGTCCCCTTAGAGATCGTGTGTCAGCCAAGAAGTGTTGCTAAACAAGCAGGGCCTCTGGCAGACTTTGGTGCCTATCTTGCCAGATGCACCAAGAGCATGGCCCGGTTGGGGATGGGGTGCTCACAGGACCCTTGTGGGATGAATCTAAAGCACTTCAAAACCGGGGGGGTGGGGGTGGGGGGAAGCATTCATTCAAATCCTTAAATGAGAAATTCTATCACAGAGGACCTTGTAACTAAAACGGCTGCGTGTAGTGGGGCCTATCCCGGGATAGATTTAAAGCAGAAAATTTCAGAGAGGCAACTTATAAATAAGCCTTCAAAGAACAATCTTGTGCAACCAGGCCCTCTGCAGAAGGTTGTGTCCTGGTTGAGGGGGAGAGGGAAGTCAAATTCCAGCCTGCAATCTGGTCACCAATCACTCGCCCGTGTGAAGGGTCTACCTTTTATGAGACTTTTTTTTTAATTAATGTTTATTTCTGAGACAGAGAGAGATAGAGCATGAGTGGGGGAGGGGCAGAGAGAGAGGGAGACACAGAATCGGAAATAGGCTCCAGGCTCTGAGCGGTCAGCCCAGAGCCCGACGCAGGGCTCGAACTCACAGACCGCAAGATCATGACCTGAGCCGAAGCCGGACGCACAACCGACTGAGCCACCCAGGCGCCCCCAGGTCTACTTTTTAAAATGTGCACAAAGGTGGGTTATTCACACACGGACCTGTGTGCATCCACCAAGGTCTTTGCTGATTCACTCTAAAACATCAGCTAGGTTTCATCCTCAGATCCAAACTATCATTGCCAGCAATATATTCTTTATAACAATATTCCACTGATCTAGAACAAAAGCAATCCGAAAGCCCCGGGGCTGTTTGTTGTAATGGAATTTTCCTCATGTGAAAAAGTAAGCACTGCTGTCGTATTATTAATGGAGTTTATCCTTTTTTTCCACCCAGTTGACAGCTTTAGTATCGTGTTGGCACAATTTATTCTGCTAAATGATTAGAATACTTCTCTGTCACATTTCTATCTTCCTTTTCTAAATTGGAAATGCGTGTATTCTTGCCGCAAAGTCCGTCATTTAATGAGATTTGAACTTGTTTGCTTTGTGTTGAATGGGCTTAACCCCCCTGCCAGTGCCCACTCCCAAGTCTTTGTGTTGGGGAGGCCCCAGTTATGGGGGCAAATGGATGGTTATTCTCAGCAATAAAAATGAGCAAATAACGTGAAAGCACCCATCCCTCAAAAAGCAGAAGAGTGACCTCTGTTTGACCTTGAGGTCTGTGCGCTGAAAAGTTCCCTAACAGACAAAACAAGCTTTGAGCCAGAAAAAAAGAGAAAGATTGCTTACTTTCTGATTACTTTGTTTAAACCAACCTCCTCTCTAGTTTATAATCCTTTACGGGAGCATATTGAGGAGGGACAGTTTAAGGTCTGTTTAGAGCGGAGAAGAATCATGAAATAAACAATTAATATTTAGGAAAGGGGCCCGGAACCCTTTTTGTAGGCTTTTTCTTCTCCCCATTTAATGAATAATAGCCGTGGTCTTAGGCGTCCCATTTATTTCGATTACTGTTGTCACATATTCAGCGGTTACACTCTTTGTGCTATTTTGGACAATCCGAAATTAGGGGAATTCATTGGAGTAAATAATACCATGATTTCTGCTGGCATGAGTCGTATATAGAATATATGACTGTCCGTTCCAGTAACAGGAGAGCAAATTCAGCATTTACATTTTATCCTGGCAAAGTGGTTTTGGAACTTTTGCCTTGGGCAATTTTTATTTTATTATTATTATTTTTTAATGTTTATTTTGAGAGGCCGGGGGAGGGGCAGAGAGAGAGGGAGACACAGAATCCAAAGCAGGCTCCAGGCTCCGAGCTGTCAACACAGAGCCCGATGCAAGGCTCGAACCCACGAACCGCGAGATCATGACCTGAGCCGAAGTCGGACACTTAACTGACTGAGCCACCCAGGTGCCCCTGCCTTGGGTAATTTTTAAAATCAGTCAGTATTCCTTCTCTTCCAGCAAAATACTCTGTTACATTGCAGTGTAACAAGCGGTTGCCACTGCTCCTGCCCAAGGCTGATCTGCACTGTCCAGCTTCTAGGCTTCTGCTCAGGTTAGTGCCTACTGGTGGGAAGTCTTTGCCAAGCCTTTGTGTCTATTGATTCCTTCCCATCCTCAAAGAGAAACTCAAATCCTTGTTCTTCCAAGCAGCTTTCCCAGGCTACCTTGACATCTTCTCTCTCTCCTCCAAATTTTGGCAACCCATTGCTTGGCCCCTCTCAGTATACTACTGACTGTCTTTTCAAGCTTAAGGTTCATATTTCTCCAGGTAGATTTTAACATCCTAAGGCAGAAACTGCCTTAGGAAGTTGCCACCCAATATCCATTCTGCCCCACTTTTTAGTAACACGGCCCCAGTTATTCGGGGTGGCAATAAACCCACACAGAAACTACCCTCTCCGGCCTACTGTGCCTAGCATGGTCATGTGACTCAATTCTGATCAATGGGACATAAGGAGAAATGTTTTCTGGAACTTACAGAAAGACCGTGAAAGGAGAAGAGATTCAGGTGGAAGACTGGACCTTTTGTCCTTTCCTCCTTCTACCTTCTCACTGCCTGAGATGAAGAGGGGGATGGCTAGAGCTAAGAAAGCCACCTTGGACCATGAGGAGACCTTCCGGATAGATGCCATGACCAAGGATAATGGAGTAAAAAATAGAACCAGACAATGTCCAATGACTTTGTGGAGCCACTATTCCATCCCTGGCTTATCTCCTCTAGACTTCTTTTCTGGGAAAGAATAAACCTTTTATGTTTAAGCCGTTGATGTTCCACACAGTCAAATACACTTCTTCTCTGGCCCAGCTTCTTAAGGGCAGATCGGCTTTTTAATCACTGTACCGTGAGCAGTGCCTAACACAATACATGACACATTCTAAACAGCTATTTGTTGAAACTGGAAAATATTTTCCTTTTGACCCATAACAATTCTCATCCTCATTAATAATAGAATGGCTCTCTTTAAAACCACGCCTATTGATCTCCTGCTCCAATTTCAAAAGTTGATATTGTTCCCACTGCATAAAATTTTTAACCTTACAGATGAAGTCATTGTTCATTTGAGAAATAGAAGAGATTGCAAGAAAAAAAGAAAGAAGGCCATCATTAGGTCACAAGTGGACTGAGAGAAGTTGACTGCCGTGTGATCCAGAGGGGCCCACGTGAAAGGTATCCTGGGGGAAGGTTAAATTCTTCTGGTTAACTTTGCTCCATTTCAGGCAAAGGAGAAACAAGGCATTTGTGTACCTGTACAATTCTTTGTAGCCGTGTCTTCTTTCATTAACTTGACCTTCCAATGCTGACCTCCCTGAGTCAACATCTGTGACCTGTGATATGAATCCTAGTCATCAATCAATAAGAAGTACTACTGTAGATTTTGAACCACAAAGATTTTGAACTGCAAAATATATGAAAATGGTTGTTGAACTGTTCCTAGGGATCTATCTGTAAGTTGACCTTTGACAAATCATTTAGCTTTCCTTCGCAGCCCCTGGCCATCTATAACATTGTCATATACACGTGTACCAGTTCTCCCCCACAAATGTGGTTAGGATTAGTGAGGTCACCGTTTCTAGATGCTCTTAATGGTCCTTCCATGGAAAAGCATTTTGCCGGCAGAAAAAATTATTATTGCCCTATTATCATTTCCTAGAACATTGATGGCTGCCAACCTTGAATAAAATCTTATTTAGAAAGCAACACTCTTCCCCATATCTTTCTCCTGCCTGTAATAATTCTTAGGAATAAATGGAGGGAGAATTGTGTTCCAAAGCTGTAGAGCATATGTGGCAGATCATAAGCTTTGTTATTTGAAGGAAAAATAAGTTCAAATTCAACTTTATATTTTTTCTTTCCATTCACCATTTCCATGGTCAATATCAAATTTATGTACCTTGAGAGCAAAACAAAATGGGAAGCTTAAACTTTGTGCTCTTAAATTTCTAAAATGTAAAAATTCAAAACTAGGAAAAGACCCTCAAGAGACACCTGGGTGGCTCCACCAGTTAAGCATCCCACTCTTGATTTCGGCTCAGGTCATGATCTCACAGTTCATGGGATCGAGCCCGGAGTCAGGCTCTGTGCTAACAGCCTGCTTGGGATTCCTTTCTCCCTCTCTCTCTGCCCCTCCTCCACTTGAACTCTCTCTCAAAATAAATAAATAAACCTAAAAGGAAAAGGAAAGACCCTGAAAGAGTATCCGATAGTTATTCTTCCTTCAGAGAGATGAACAGTGAAATTATCAAGGATAAGTTTCATCCACTCCATTCATAAAGGTCTCTAGGAATCAGGAAATCCTTTGTTTTGCCAGAGAGCCTTGTCTAGCATTTTCAAGTTCTCTTTCATATTTGACCAGAATAGCTACATCTCCAGCCCCACAAGTGCCCTAGAAAAATAGTTCTCCTAGAAGAAGGTCACCAATACATGGAATCTTTTATTACACATGTGTGTCCTATTACACACAGTGAAATGGCAGGCATTGTGGAAGGAGAATTCCATGGGCTCAGTTTCTGACTTGCTATAATCTTTGAACGTAAATAGGCACATCTACACACAGGACACACAAATAGTTGAGTTACAAAAAAAACAAAACAAAAACAAATCAATAGCTAAGTGGACAAAGAAGCGTCCATGTCTTACATAAGCAGCCTTCTCTTCCTTAGCCAGGTCATGAATTGTGCCCTGGAAACTCATTTATAGAGGGGAGTGACTTTTCTGTAAAATAAGGGAACATTTTTCCTAGGAAAATATTCCCCAAAAGAGAAAAGGATTAATGAGAAATTAGGCTAAAATCCAATTTATTTGAAACCCATATATACAATTAGTTCATTCATTCGCTTTATACCCAAACAATTACACCCAAATAATTATGACCCAAGTCCTTAGCAGACTACTTGCTATATATCACCACACACATCCCCCAGTGTGTTTAAGAAGCTCTTCCTCAGTCCGCACCTCGAGGCTCAGCATTTTCCTGGACACGGCTTTCTTTTGTTGACTGATATTGCTAACAATCTCTGCCAGAAGTTAGGGTTTCCACTTTTCCTTCTAATTCTTTGTGCCAAGCCTGAGTACTATCTCTTTCCTAATTTCCCCCACCAGCACTGAGACTGAGATGGAACATTAATAACACCTCCCGAAGGTTGTAAGAGAGGTTGAGAGTAGAGGCAGGGTGTTCCATTCAAAACCAACTTATACTTATTTTCTTTTTTTTCTTTAATGTTTATTTATTTTTGAGAGAGACAGAGTGCAAGTGGGAGAGGGGCAGAGAGAGAGGGAGACACAGAATCCGAAGCAGGCTCCAGGCTGTGAGCTGTCAGCACAGAGCCCCACACAGGCCTCGAACCCACAAACCATGAAATTATGATCTGAGCAGAAGTCATATGCTTAACTGACTGAGCCACCCAGGTGCCCCCCCCCACATTTTTTTTAAAGTTTACTTATTTATTTTGGGAGAGAGAGTGTGTGAGTGGGAGGGATAGACAGAGAAACAGAGAGAGAGAGAGGGAATCCCAAGCAGGCTTTGTGCTGTCAGCGCAGAAACTGATGCTGGGTTCGAACCCATGAACTGTGAAATAATGGCCTGAGCTAATATCAAGAGTCAGGTGCTTAACCAACTGAGACAACCAGGTGCCCCTATTACTTTCTAAGCCCAGGTGGCTCCCAGGCCATTCTTCTGGCCTGACTTCAGGCAGCTCACTCTCTACCACAAAAGTGCTTCAAGTCTTTCCTTTCTATGAAGAAAGGATGTTCCCACCATCAATCATGTTGTAAATAGGTTCATTTTTAGTTAGAATATAAAACTGTTAGAAAACTCTTGGGGCGCCTGGTTGGCTCAGTCAGTTGAGCATCCAACCCTTGATTTTGGCTCAGGACGTGATCCCAGGGCTATGGGATGCAGTTCTGCGCTGAGTGTGGAGCCTGCTTAAGATTCTCTCTCTCCCTCTGCCCATCTCCCCCACTCGCTCTCTCTTTCTCTCTCTCTAAAAAAATTTTTTTAAAAGTTAGAAAACTATTAAATGAGAGAGATAAAGGGAAATTTTATTTTCCTTTTGGGGACTAGAGATCAGTTTTCCCAGGACTTGTAAATGTGGAAAGACCTGGAATACCAGCCATTTTGATACCAATAGGATGAAGACAACCGATAAATAAGTTCGGAGCCCAAAGAAGTACAGGGAAACAAAGCTAGAGATACTGGATTGGATCAATTTTAAAAATCTGTTTTAACATTTATTCAATTTTGAGACAGAGAGGGAGTGTGCAAGCGGGGGAGGGGCAGGGAGGTATTTCATCCCACAAATGAACAAAATTTTATCATGGCACGAATATTTGTGAGCATGAAGTAGTTGTGGAAGTTAACATGCCCATATACATGTAAACACACATATACACCATTCATACATACCTGTTTAGAATGAGAGAGCATATAAAAACAGAAATAAAAACCTCTACGCTATTTGGACTGTGAAAATATTGTTCATTGCAGAATCACTGATCATTAGAGTTACATTTCCTTTCTTACTGCTTTTTGTTTTTCTTAAAATTTCTGTCTGCCTTTATTTTTATTTAAAACTACTTACTGGGGCACCTGGGTGGCTTAGTCGGTGGTTAAGTGTCCGATTTCAGCTCAGGTCAGGATCTCACGGTCCGTGAGTTTGATCCCTTCGTTGGGCTCTGTGCTGACAGCTCAGAGCCTGGAGCCTGCTTCGGATTCTGTATCTCCCTCTCTCTCTGCCCCTCTCGCATTGACACTCTGTCTGTGTCTGCCTCTCAAAAATAAATAAATGTTTAAAAATTTTTTAAACTACTTATCAATTTATATAACTAATGCAGGAAATTTTCCCACATCACTGTTTATACTTTTTCCATAGTTATCTTTTCCAAAACTTTCTCTATGCATTTGTATACGTGTGTGTGTGTGTGTGTGTGTGTGTGGTTTTACATAAGTGTTATAACATTTACATATGGTTTTTGACATACTTTTTTCACTTAACAATATGGCTTGGGGATCTTTACACATCAAAGAAATATAGCTCAATTATTTTCTTTTAATTCTCATCTAAGTATTGGTATGCTTGTATCACAGTTCTGTTCATTTGTTTGGTTTTGTTTTTCTAACTGTGTTAGATCCCAGGTGTACAAATGGATTGACATGATCTGATTATTTATTTATAGCCAATTTGGGGTTTTATTCCTTTACTTCCACTCTTCTCCCATCACCATAGACATCTACTCCTGGGTATCCAATGTCTATATTTCCAAACCACCTACCATATTTTTATTACATAATATATAGCATTATTTAATCAGTTTAATTTTTTAAGTGTATCTGTTTATTTTGAGAGAGAGAGGGAGAGAGAGAGCAAGCATGAGAGAGCTTGCAAGCAGGGGAGAAGCAGAGAGAGAGGGAGAGAGAGAATCCCAAGTAGGCTCTGTGCTGTCAGTGGTAAAACCCATCTCCAGACTCAAGATCATGAACCGTGAGATCATGACCAGAGCTAAAATCAAATGTGGGACTCTTAACCCATTGAGATACCCAGGAGCCCCAATAAGCTTAATTTTTTTTATATAAAAATGGTATCACACTATATGTCTCTACAACTAACTTGCTTCTATCATGTAAATTATGTTTGAGATCCATCTACATTGATAAATAGGCTTGTTTACTCCTTCTAACTGCTGTGCAATCAACTCTCATATGATTAGACCACATTTTATCGATCCATATCCCCCCATGACTGTCATTTAGGTCATTTTCAACTATTTGCTATCACAAACAGTGATACAATGAATGTTATTGTACATGTCTCCTTGTGTACCTGTACAATCCATAAATTATTTAACCATATCACCATTGATGGACATTTAGTTTGTTTAAAATTTTTATTATTATAGATCTTTTTGTCATATGTGCATATATTCCTCTAGCAAATTCTGTGTAAGTAAGATTCTTACATAAAAGGGCATGCATTTTTAGAATTTTGATATCACTAGATTATCTTCCAAAAGATTATATTCTTTTAAATTCCCAACAACTGAATATTAGATATCAGTTTTCTACATGTTTGCCTGCACCTGATATAATCAATATGAAATTTTTGTCTACAACACAGTTAAATAGTATCTCATTATTAAGATTTGCATATCCCCAATTGCCTGTAAAAGTGGGGTATCTTTCAATGTCTTCACTGGCTTTTTGTTTTGCCTCTTTGTAGCCTTTGATCATTTTTCTTATTAAATTTCTTTTTTCTTTCTTATTGACTGTCTAACATATTTGTGATATTAATTTTTGTTACTGTAGGTATGATGTAAATCTTTTTCTAGCCTTGCTTTTTATTTTACTTGGTTATGGTGTGTTTTATAAGAACACGAGTTTACTTTGAAGTAATCAAATTTATCACTCTGTCCCGTAGAGCTTTTTGTTTGTGAGTCTTTCTTGCTTTAGAGAATTTTCCCTACCCCATGGGTTGCAAATATTTGCCCATATCTTCCTATGATTATGTGTGTCTGTGTATGTTTGATTTAATCTTTCCTTCTCAGTAGTTGTATATATTTGTTTGTGTTTTCATCTAATACTTTCATAGCTTATGGGTTTTGTTAAGTATAGCCTTTTAATCCATTTGGAATTTAATTTTGAGAATGGTATATGGCAAAAATGTAGCTTTTCCCCCCAATTATTCCAACACTATTGAATCTAAAATAACACTCGTATCATATACTACTAAGTTCTTCATACAGACAAATTTATTTCTATAGTCTCCATTCTGCCCCATTAATCTATTTATGTATGTCTATGCCAAAACCACACAATTTTAATTGCTTTAGTATTATAAAATATTTTTATATTTGATATGGCAAGTCCTAATGTCTATTTCTAGCAGTTTAGTAGATCAGATACCCTGACCAGCTTCTTGCTGCAAGACAAGTAAAAATTCTGAACAAATTAGATTTGTTTTCAATTTTAAAAATAAGTTAGCAAGAAAATTACAAAGAATTACACAGGCTAAATGAGTGAAAGGAGAAATCCCAGTGGAATACCAGGTGTGTTATTGTCCTCTTTTATGACCTCAAGCTTCCATTTTAACATCCTCTCGAGGCCTAGAGCATTGAAGTTCTTCCAAAGTGAGGAAAATGGGATAGAAGACCCACGTATAAAGCTAGAATCTAAAAGATGAGTTAGAAAAATCAAGCCCACAGAAAAGTACAGTAAGAAAACGGATCTGCTTCAATCTTAGTAGTGGGTGGGAGGGGAAATAAAAATATCTTCTGAAAATCTAGAACTACAGCTAGCTTTTCCATTGGTGTGGGACTCAAATTCACATGGCCTATGTTTCCTGAGAAACCTCAATCTGATAATGTATTTTTAAATAGTTTGAGGGCAAATATTACATGGATACCAAACCTTGACAAAGACTGCACAAAGAAGAAAGCTACAGACCAACCTCACTTGTAAATATCAGTATAAAAACATGGAATAAAATGTTAACAAGCAGAAGCAAAGGGTACATTAAAAATAATAATTGGGGTGCCTAGGGGACTCAGTTGGTTGAGCGTGCAACTTCGGCTCAGGTCATGATCTCACAGTTTCTGAGTTCCAGCCCCACGTCAGGCTCTGTGCTGACAGCTCAGATTCAGATTCTGTGTCTCCCTCTTGTCTGCTCGTCCTCCACTCATGCTCTCTCTCTCTCTCTCTCTCTCAAAAATAAATAAACATTAAAAAATTGTTTTAAATAATCAAATGATGCCAATTGCATGAATGAAAAGACTCCCATATTAGGAATCTATGTGTATAAGTACATATGAGGAGAAAAATTATATGATCATCTCAACTGTTACTAATAAGGATTTACAAAAAGTAAATACCCGTTCGTGGTTTTTAAAAACATTACTCAAAATATAAGTAGATGATTTATTTAACATGATTAACATGATTTATTCAGAAACCAGAATCAGTCCAAATGGAGAGCACTGAAGGAATACATGCTGAAGTCAGAAACAAAACAAAAATGCCCACTCTCACCCTTGTTATTTACTATTGTCCTGAAGATATTGACAAATAAAATTAGATGAGAGAAAGTAAGGAACTTTAAAAGAGATCGTAGAAATGTCACTATTTTCAAATGATTTTATTTTATTTTTAAAATTTTTATTTTTGAGGGGGGGGGGGAGGGGCAGAGAGAGGGAGACATAGAATCTGAAACAGGCTCCAGGCTCTGAGCTGTCAGCACAGAGCCTGACGCAGGTCTTGAATCCATGAACCACGAGATCATGACCCCAGCCAAAGTAGGACACTTAGCCGACAGAGCCACCCAGGTGCCCCTCAAATGATTTGATTTTATATTTAAGAAGATCAACTGAAAAATTGCTACAAATAATAAAAGAATGCAGTAAGTTACAGGATATAAAATTAATATAAAGCTATATGAAACAATACCAGTTAAAAATTAGAGTGGCAAGAAGACCACATCTGCAATAGTAAAAACAATGACAAAAGCATAAACTACTTAATAATAAACTTAATAAGAAATATGCACCTTTGTGAAGAAACTTTCAAGACCCCACTGTTGGACACTAAAACAGAGCTGATCAGTAGACATATACACCATGTTCTTCAGTAGAAAACACCAACTTGGCAAAAAAGTGTATTCTCTGAGTCAATTTATAAATTTAACCTTATTTCCAGGAAATGGATAGGTTGGTTTTAAATTCATTCAAAAAATAAATAAGCAAGGGTAACCAGGGGACCTGAGCTGGCTCAGTCTGAAGAGCAGGTGACTCTTGATCTCCGGGTTGTGAGTTCGAGCCCCATGCTGGGTATAGAGATTACTTACCTAAATCAAAAACTTAAAACAAAACAAAACAAAAAAAGAGTATATTAACTACATTGGAATTAAAAAAGTTAGTTTAAAAAAAAAAGTTACTAGAAATACTCTGGAAATGAAGATATGGTGGATTTATCCCAAACAGGTATTAAACCATACTAATAGATCCCCCAAACAGTGTGATAATGGTGCATGACTAGACAGGATAAAATAGAAAAATATAAGGTGCAGAAATAGAACCAAATACAGTATCTCCAAAAACTTAGTATATGAAAAGATGGCAGGGGCACCTGGGTGGCTCAGTTAAGCATCTGACTCTTGATTTTGGCTCAGGTCATGATCTCAAGGCTTCTTGAGTTAGAGCCCCAAGTCAGGCTCTGTGCTGACAGCATGGAGCCTATTTGGGATTCTCTCTCCCTCTCTCTCTGCCCCTCCCTCCCTCTCACTCTCTCGCTCTTTCAAAATAAATAAACTTAAAAAAAAAAAAGATGGCAACTCAAATCAGAATGACAAGAAAGAATTTTAAATAAATACCTGGGTAGCCACTTGGAAAAAATAATGTTGAATCAAGAGCTCTCATCACCTACCGGGAAAAAAGGCAAATATCTAAAATGTTAATATTAAAAGAGGTGCCTGGCTGGCTCAGTTGGAAGAGCATACAACTCTTGACCTCGGGGTTGGGCGTTCAAGCCTCACGTTGGGTGTACAGATTACTAAAACAAAACAAACAAACAAATGCTTTAAAAAATCTTAACGTTAAAAAACGAGGGGCGCCTGGGTGGCTCAGTCGGTTAAGCATCTGACTTCGGCTTAGGTCATGATCTCACAGTCCGTGAGTTCGAGCCCTGCATCAGGCTCTGTGCTGACAGCTCGGAGCCTGGAGCCTATTTCGGATTCTGTGTCTCCCTCTTTCTATCTCCTCCCCTGCTCATGCTCTGTCTCTGTCTTCTCAAAAATAATTAAATGTTAAAAAAAAAAAAAAAAACCGAAACCATAGAACTATCAGAAGAAAACATGAGTGAAATTCATTAAGTGCTAACATGACTTAAAATACCGAAAACACATACAAAAAGGCTAGTAATTTTGACCACATAAGTGCATGGGAAAATATACCATAAGCAATATTGAAAGACCAAGGTAAACTGGGAAAATGTATTTGTAATTTACATCATAGCCAAAGAGTAAATTACCCAAATATGTAAGGAATAACAGTAAATCAATGCAGAAAACACCAATAAAGCTCAATACTTTCAAAGAGAAATGAGCAAAATACAGGAAACCGAAAGTTCACAGAACAAGGTAGACAAATGGCCCTTACGCATATAAAGAGAAAGTAAACTTTCCTTAGAACTCATAATAAGAAAAATGCAAATTGAAACTAAATTAAGGTAATTATTAAATTAGGAAAAACCCCAAAATTGTACTGCAGTTTCTGTTAGCAAGGCTGCAGGGAACCAGGTCATCTCCTATGTTAGCAGTAGTTGTGAAAAACAGTACAACCCTAATAGAAGGCAACTGGCACTATTTCCCAAATTTACAATGCATTTACCCTTTGACCTGGCAGTTTCACTTCTGGAGATTTTATATGTTCCCCTACTCACTGACAAAATGATGTATGTACAGGGTAATTCATTGCTGCATGATTGTCTGCAATGATAAAGGAAGGGAAACAAGTGCCTATCAATAAGGAACAGCTTAACGAAACTATGCCCTCTTCACACAATGGAACACAATACGGCTACAAAAAAAATCGGAATTTTTTTATGTACAGATGGGAAAGATCTTTAAGATCTACTTTAAGTCACAAAAGGAAGGTACCGAGCAGTAATTTATAATTTTCTGCTTTATTTGCAAGAAAGGGGGTAAATATGTATATATTCCTATTTGTTTGGATATGCTTAAAGAATATGGGAAATATTTAAAAGAAATGAGTAAAAGTGCTCAACTACAGAGAGAAGGAGGGCATGGAGGTCAGCATATCAGTCCGGAAGGAAGTGACTAGACTTACTGTTAAAGAGGAGGATAGAGATGCTGATTAACACGATTTCATTAATCAAGTCAGGATGGGTTTGGTTATGTTGCAGTAACAAACACAGCAGAATCTCAGTGGTCTAACTGCCCGGATTGTCTGCCTGCCTGTCTGTCTGTCTGTCTGCTTGTTTTGAGAGAGAAAGAGCTCACGTGCGAGTGGGAGAGAGGAGCAGAAGGAAAGAGAGAGAATCCCAAGCAGGCTCCACACGCTGTGCGCAGCCCAACATGAGGCTCCGTCAGACAACTCTGGGATCATGACCTGAGCCGCAATCAAGAGTCAGAAGCTCAATCAATTGAGCCACCCAAGCGCCTGAAGATTTTCTTTCTTTCTCCCACTACATGGCTATCATGGGCAGACTGGGAGCTCTATTCCACAGTTCTGGGATGGGTAGATGAGCTCGTTCTCACCAATGAGATGCGACAAAACATCCTGAAGCACTTCTGGCCCACATTTCCTTACTCTTGAGAAGACACAAGCAGGAAGACATCACTTCTACATAGGAGGCTTGGTAGTATGGGAGCCATGTTGTTGCGTTGGGAGGGGCAGGTTTGAGAGACTTACATATCTGATCTCCTGGATATGGTAGAGTTAAAAATAGAAAGAGCCTGGGTCCCTCATGATGTCAGTATGCCACTGAATTAGCCAACTCTGGAGACTGCCTACTTCAGTATTTCTTATTACGTGAGATAATAAAATTTGTTTTATAAGCTATTTCAAATTAGGTTTTCTGTTAGTATTTGTAGATGAAAACATCCTCATTTATAGGTTTCCTATTCATTTTTCTTATTTTATTGCATTCACTAGCTCTCCCGGTGTAACGTTTTATGGTAGCATGAAAGCCAGCATCCCTGTCCTGTCCCTGACTTAATAGGATGACCTCTAACATCACCTCTAAGTATTATGACAGCTGTAGGTTTTGGGTAGGTCCTTTTATTAAGATAAGAAATTTCCCACCTATAGTGCTAGCTGCCTAGAGGATTTTTTTCAATCCTTAACAGATGTTAAATGTGATCAATTATTTTGCATTTATTGATATAAATCAGATGCTTTCATCTGTAAATGTAGTCAGTTATATAAACTTTCCAAGTTGAAATTAGATTTGTGGACTTCTGCAATTAATCTATTGTCATGATAGATTCCCTTGATACACTGTTGTATTTGCTTTGCTGAAATTTAGATAGGATTTTTGCATCTATGTTCCAAGTGCAGTTCATTTTTTTCAGTTTTGGCATCCATGCGTTGCTGGTCTTACAGAATGAGTTGGATACCTTTCCAACACTAGAATAAAGTCTATAACATAGAAATTATCTTTTTTGTTGGAAAGTTTTATAGTACCCATAAAACTTTCAGGCTTATTGTCTTGTTTTTTTTAACTTTAAAAAGTTTTTTGAAAATGCAAGAGATAACATAACCCCCCACTTACCAACTCATAGCCAAAAACGATTGACTCGTAGCAATGATCATTTTGAAGCAAATCCCTGATATAACATTCCATCTGTAAATATTTCAGCATGTGTCTCTAAAATATAAGAATTCTTAGGGCGCTTGTGTGGCTCAGTTGGTTGAGCGTCTGACTTCAGTTCAGGTCATGATCTCACAGTTCATGGGTTGAAGCCCCGCATCAGGCTCTGTGCCGACAGCTCAGAGCCTGAAGCCTGCTTCGGATTTTGTGTCTCCCTCTCTCTGCCCCTCCTCCACTCACGCTCTGTCTCTCTCTCTCTCTCAAAAATAAACATTAAAAAAATTTGTAATATAAAATAAAATATAAGAATTCTTTTTATTTATTTTTTTAAAGTTTATTTCTTTTGAGAGATAGAGAAAGAATGAGTGGGGAGAGGACAGAGAGAGAGAATCTCAAGCAGGCTCCACGCTGTCAGCGCTGAGCCCAACGTGAGGCACAATCCCACCAACTGAGAGATCATAACCTGAGCCGAAATCAAGAGTAGAACGCTTAACTGAGCCACCCAGGTACCCCAGAACACTTTTTAAAACATTACCATGATAATATCATTAAATATCTAACCAAGGCTCAAGTTTCCCTGCATGTCTCGTAAATATTTTAAAAGTCTATTTGTTTGTATTAAGATCCAACTAAGTCCAAAAATGTAGTTGGGCGATCTGTCCCTTACGTCTCTTTTCATCTATAGATACCCCTATCCCCACCCCACCCACACTTTTCTTTTTGCCTAAGAATTTATTTGTTGAAAGAACTGAGTCATTGGTTCTGTAGAAGCTCCTACCATTTGGATTTTGTTCATTTTATCCCTATGGTGTTGTTTAATTTCTTCATCGTCTCCTATTTCTTGTAGAAAGCAGCCAATAAGAATTGTTTACTTTAATTATCACATACTGATAAACTTATATTTGAAGTGTTTTAATCCACTGCACGTATTATTTTTATTAATGCAAATTTGCCAGTAGGAGCCCCTTTAAGTCAAAACCTAAGTGGTTTTGACACTTTAGTTTTTAGCTTTCTTGCCTCTGATTGGACAACTTGTTCCAGGTTCATCTTGTACGTTTCCTGCCCCTGACCTGGAATCAGCCTTTTCTCAAGCGATCTCTGATTTCTTTTATTGGGAAATGATGTTTAGAGACCACTATTGGGGTACCAGGGATGCTCACTTCTAGTGGGTGGATCTGTTTTCTAGGCTTTCTGTGAATTCTATTTTATTTGCTTTAAAGTTTTTTTAATGCTCATTTATTTATTTTTTTTTTTTAACGTTTATTCATTTTGAGACAGAGAGAGACAGAGCATGAATGGGGGAAGGTCAGAGAGAGAGGGAGACACAGAATCTGAAACAGGCTCCAGGCTCTGAGCTGTCAGCACAGAGCCCGACGCGGGGCTCGAACTCACAGACCGTGAGATCAGGACCTGAGTGGAAGTCGGCCGCTTAACCGACTGAGCCACCCAGGCGCCCCAATGCTCATTTATTTTTGAAGGAGAGAAAGACAGAGCATGAGTCGGGGAGAGGCAGAGAGAGAGAGAGGGAGACAGAATCTGAAGCAGGCTCTAGGCTCTGAACTGTCAGCACAGAACTGGGCACAGGGCTCAAACCCACAAGCTGTGAGACCATGACCTGAGCCAAAGTCTGACTCTTTAACCAACTGAGCCACTCAGGCACCCCTATTTTATTTACTTTAAACGTACTCACACAGAGTTTATTTCCATTCAATTCTTTGAATATTTTTTCCATCACTTTGTTTTCAACATGCATAGGCGATTTTATTTTACAGGTATCTCTTGTAATAACTAGATTTTTAAAAATCCAATATAAGATTCTCTTTTCATCCATGAACTTCACCCAATCACATTGAATGTGATAGTGACACATCTGAGCTCCCATCTCATTTTGCCTTTTCTACTTACTCTGGTTTTTGTTGTTTCCTTTTGTCTTTTGTAAAATTTATTGAATTTTCTTTTTCTTATTTTGCCTTAAATTTTGGAATTTGTATCTGCTTATTTCTTCCAGTGGTTACCCTCAGTTATATGGATTTTACAATAAGTGTCTCTGTGGGATTACATTTAAATTAAAATTTTTTGCTAGGTAAGTACATCCTCTATTAATTATTTGTGGATGGTAATTTTTCTGAGTCCTTGAATATCTATAAATGTATTTATTTTACATTCACACCTGAATAATAGCTAAGTATAGGATTCTAGATTTGTAATCATTTTCCTCTCAAAAATTTGAAGATGTGTTTCTATTGTCTTCTTGTTTTCAACATGCTTCCACTGAAATTTCTGACATCAGTCTTTGTAGAAATGCTTTTTAAGAATCTTTGGGGGTGCCTGGGTGGCTCAGCCAGTTGAGCATCCAACTCTTGATTTTGGTTCAGGTCACGATCCCAGGGTCGTGAGATCAAGCACTGAGTTGGGCTCCACACTCAGCTTAAGATTGATTCTGTCTCTCTCTCCCTCTACCTTTCTTCCTCGCTCATACTCTCTCTCGAAAAAAAGAAAGAAAGAAAGAAAGAAAGAAAGAAAGAAAGAAAGAAAGAAAGAGAAAGAAAGAAAGAGAGAGAAAGAAAGAAAGAAAGAAGAAAGAAAGAGAAAGAAAGATAAAGAAAGAAAGAAAGAAAGAAAGAGAAAGAAAGAAAGAAAGAAAGAAAGAGAGAGAAAGAAAGAAAGAAAGAGAAAGAAAGAAAGATAAAGAAAGAAAGAAAGAAAGAAAGAAAGAGGAAAGAAAGAAAGAGAAAGAAAAAGAAAGAAAGAAAGAAAGAAAGAAAGAAAGAAAGAAAGAAAGAAAGAAAGAAAGAAAGAAAGAAAGAAAGAAAGAAAGGGTGCCTGGGTGGCTGAGTCACTAGAGCATCCAACTCTTGATTTCGGCTCAGGTCATGATCTCACAGTTCGTAGGTTCAAGCCTGTTTGCATATGCATGCACTTTCTCTTGCTCTCTCTCAAAAATAAATAAACCTTAGATTTTTTTATGTTTATTAATTTATTCTGTGAGAGAGAGAGAGAGAGAGAGAGAGAGAGAGACAGCACGAGCAGGGAGGGGAAGAGAGAGAGAATCCCAAGCAGGCTCTGCACTGTCAGCCCTGAACCCAATGTGGGGTTGGAACTCACAAACTGTGAGATCATGACCTGAGCCAACATCAAGAGTCAGATGCTTAATCCACTGAGCTGCCCTGGTGCCCCAACCCTTTAAAAAATTTTAAATAAACAAGTAAAGAATCTTTGGATGTTTTTAGGGATTCTCTTTATGCCTATTGCTTTAAAATTTCACTCTGTATATCTAGATGTAGTCATTGCTTGCTTTCTTCTTTCTTTCTTTTTCTTCCTTTCTTCCTTCCTTCCTTCCTTCCTTCCTCTCTCCCTTCCTTCTTTTTTTTTTAAAAGGTGTAGTCATTTCTTATTCATCCTACTCAGTTCCCAACCTGAAGACTGTGTCTTTATTCAACTCTGGAAAATTTTCTTTTATTATATTTTGAGTTTTTCTTCCTTTTCATCTTCTCTCTCTCTCTTTTTTTCCCTTCTGGAACATATATGACCAGGTTTTGGAGGTTCTGGCTCTATTCTCCATGTTTCTAAACATTACTTTCATGCTTTTCATCCCTTCTACTGAGCTCTGGGAGAATCCCTTGGCTGTCATTCCTAGCTCACTAAATAGCACTTCGTCTGTATTCATTCTGCTATTTCCCCTTATTCTGAATACATTTCATTTCCAGGATCTTGATTCTTGGTCCTTGGGTCCTTGATACTTGGTCCCTTTTCATAACTTCCTTTATGTCTCATGGATTCAATTACGTCTCATAGCCCTGTGAAGACTTTAATTCTATTTCCCTTATAATCGCCTCTGTGACTTCTAGTAACTGTTTCCTAGGTATCAGTCATGTGTTGCGTTCTGTACTTCTCTTTGATGATGTGTTAGTAATATATGCCTTGTGCACATCTTTTCCTTTGAGATTCACTGTTATCCTGACTATGGGAGCTGTTTACTGAAACCCACTTCCAGCAACTGCTAAGGAGAAAACTGGGGATGCACCTGTGTCTGACCTTCTGTGTGTGGAGCTGCTGTTGATTTCTGTGTATCAGCAGCCTCCCAAGATGCTACCTTGTCCCTTAAACCCAAAGGTCTCTTCCCAGTATTCAGGGGCAGATAGGTCTGTTAACTGCTATGTGACACAAAGTGGGAAGTGGTGAGGGACAGAACTATCAGTCTCCTCCTACCTGGATTGAGTAGTGCCCCCCCCAATGCCAAATCCACGTTTACCCCAAACCTGTGAATATAACCTTGTTTGGAAATAGGGCCCGAATGTAGATGTAGTCAAGATAAAATGAGGCCATCCTGGGTTAGGGTAAATAAATCCAATATGACTGGTATCCTTGTAAGAATAGGAAAATTTGGATGCAAAGACACAAACCCATGGAGAAGGCCATGGGAAGGCAGGCACCAAGATTAGAGGGATATATCTACAAGCCAAGGAATAGCAAAGATTGCCAGCAATTACCAGAAACTAAGCGGCAAGGAAAGATTCCTCACCCCAAGGCTTCAGAGGGAGCATGACCTTGATTTCAGACTTGTAGCCTCCAGAACTCTGCAAAAAAAATTGTTGTTGTTTTAAGGCACCCCATTCATGGCCATTCATTCCAGCAGTGCTAGGAAATGAATGTACTGTGTAACCTTACCAATCATCCTTGGTCCCCTCTCCAACCCATTTTCCATCTTTCCATGGTCAGTTCCATGATAGAAGCCTTTTCCATTTCCTTTGTAGATGACAATAAGTTGACCACCACCCCCTCCCTGCCCTCTTCAGCCAAGAGAAAGAAATTTACCACACAAGACAAGAAATTTACCCTGCAGTTGAAATTCAGTATGACCTCTTAGATATCAAATAGTAATGATTTAACTTTTCAAGTCTCAGTTTACTCATCTAGAAAATGGGAATGATAATACCTCCTACCCTACAGAGTTATTATGAGGATCAAAAAAAATAAGGTTGGTACAAAGGACTGAATGAGTTGGGACATTTTATTTTTCCTTATGGTAAGTGCCACACAGAGAAGGTTAGCAACGATGACATATGTCAAAAGTAATAGGGGTGCCTGGGTGGCTTGGTTGGTTAAGCGTCCGACTTCGGCTCAGGTCATGATCTCACGGTCTGTGAGTTCGAGCCCCACATCGGGCTCTGTGCTGACAGCTCAGAGCCTGGAGCCTGTTTCAGATTCTGTGTCTCCCTCTCTCTCTGCCCCTCCCGTGTTCATGCTCTGTCTCTCTCTCAAAAATAAAATAAACATTTAAAAAAAAAAGTAATACATGTTATCCTAACATGTGGGCTAATAACCCTAATTCTGTAAATACACCTCAAGAAAATAACAAACTATAGAACTTTATGCTTGAAAAATGTTCATCATAGTAATTCTTGTTAAAGCAAGACATTGGCAGGAACCCAAACAGCCTACAATGAGGAAATCATTACATAAATCTGCCTTTTCCTGTAGATACACCTATATTTATATAGATTTAGGGGCACCTGGGTGGCTCAGTGGGTTAAAGCTTCTGACTTCAGCTCAGGTCATGATCTCACGGTTTGTGAGTTCTAGCCCCACATAGGGATCTATGCTGATGTCTGAGCCTGCTTCGGATTCTGTGTCTCCCCCTCTCTCTCTCTCTGACCCTCCCTCACTCACACTCTGTAGCTCTCCCTCTCTCAAAAATAAACATTAAAAAATTTTAAATACATATATTTATATCGATTTATACATTTAGATTTAAATATATGTATATATATTTCTATAGATTTTACTCTGTAAGTCTCCTTTTCCACTCATACAATAATCTCATAAAATTCATAGCATTTAAAAAATAATTTTGTAATTGTATTATTTTTATTTAATAAGCACACATAGTGCTTAAAATGAGCCAGTTCTAAGAACTTCAAAAGTATTTTAAAATATTACATTTAGGAGAGCCTGGCTGGCTCAGTCAGTGAAGCATGTGACTCTTGACCTTGGGGGCATGAATTTGAGCCCCACTTTGGGTGTAGAGATGGCTTAAAAATAAAATATAAAAAAAATAAATAAAATGTTACATTTATAAATATAAGCTCATTGATGTAGTTTAAAAGCTTTTTGTAAAATATTTTCTCTTTAATGAAATAATATTAAAACCGATGATAAAGATTGTTTTAATACATGGGTCTTTAATATCCATGTGAAGACAAAATGTAACTTCCTATTAACATGTGACACATACTTTAAAATAATTACATAGTTACATTTTAAATTATATTAAAAAGCATAATTTTTGTTATATATTTTGAAATGGAATTGCTAAATATGTTTATGGACAAAATCTATATTTCACATAGCTTGGAAGAATCTACATGGCATGGCATTAAAATGGGTAAAAATTGTTTTCATCACCTAATGTTGAGAATTCTTGCATTTTAACTTAAAATATAAACTCTTTTCTTTTTATAATTTTCATATTCTGTTTCCATGAAGAGGTGAGGGACACTTTAAACTCTCATTTGCAAGTATTTGTCTAGAAACACATTTGGAAATGGAAGTTGAATGCAGATAGTCATTATTGCTAGTAAATAATTACTCCTCACTTTTATTTCATTTGAGATTTCATTTTTAAGTCGTCTCTACACCCAAAGTGGGGCACAAACTCAACAAACCCCGATATCAAGAGTCACACACTCCCCCTGAAAGGACCAGCCAGACGTCCTTCCCACTTCTAACACAGACTTTAAAGTCTCAGGTATATTTTGATGTTTAAATTCATGTTATTAGACTTATGAAGTAAATACAACTTGCATATCTGGCAAGAGCTATTTCATGGAAAAAATTTTAGGATTATAATTTCTTATTTCGGCAAAATACACGTAACAAAATATACCCTTAATGACGTTTAGTACATTCACAATGTTGTGCTACCATCACCACAACCACCACTATCTGATTTCAGAATAGTTTCATCACCCCAAAAGGAAACCCCATCCCCATCAAGCAGTCACCCCTCATTCTCCTCCCTCCTGGCCCCTGAAGCCACTGATCTGATTTGCTTATTCTGAATATCTCATATAAATGGAATCAGACAGTATGTGGCCTTTTGCACGTGGCCTCTTTCAGTTAATATGTTTTCGAGGTGCACCTTGAAAAGGTAGCATGTACCAGTATAGAATTATATATATATTTTTTAATTTTATATTTATTTATTTTTGAGAGCGAGAGAGACAGAGCATGGCAGGGGAGGGGCCGAGAGACAGGGAGACACAGAATCCGAAGCAGGCTCCAGGCTCTGAGCTGTCAGCACAGAGCCCCACGTGGGGCTCGAACTCGCGGACCACGAGATCATGACCTGAGCCAAAGTTGGAAACTTAACCAACTGCCCCCAGGATAGAATTATATTTTTAATGCTTCTCATTCACTTATTGTATTGTAATAAAAGTATTCTTTATTCTTTCTGTTGTTGGCCTGTAATCCATTATGAGCATAGATTGAATAATGCAATAGGAATAAAAACAATTTATAATTGCCTGCCCAATAGGTTTCTTAGGTATTAGAGCCCATGGTGTTGTATGGAGTGGGATAAGGACTGGGGGACTGCTGCATGGTCTCCACTAACCCTGTCTGTGCACCCTATCCCCACACACGCCCAGACATTCTCTCACCGCTCAGTGTTAAAGGGCAAATGTTTTGCATAACTAATTGAGCTGCTTTCTACCTTCTGGAATTCAAACAAATGCCATCACTGTTTTTGAAAGTGGAATAACGTTCCACATTCTCTGGGATTCCCTGGAATAATGTCCGTGGATCTTGCAGCAGATCACAGACACTTTATGGGAACTTCGTGAGGTGGAATGTTTTACAGCCATTGAACATGATGCTCACGAAGATGATGTATTAACACAAAAAGTATTCGTGATATAATGCCACGGGGGAAAGCAGCGTACAAGTTTGTAAATACACTACAGAAACGAGGAAAAGTGTAAAACTGTACAAAAACACTTCTATAAAAAAGAAAGGAAATATTCAAAATAATAATAACATGATGGATGGTGGAATTGCGATTATATTTTTTTCTTTCCTAAATTTTCCAAAGACCTGTAATGTGCTTATGTTACTTTCATAATTTAAATAATTACACAAGAAGAAGGGTACTAGCGTGTGATCATGGACCTTTAGCAACTCGCTGTTCAAGTCAACCATGATTCGGGTCATCATGCAGACCCATACATACTCTATAAAGCTTTTTTTTTTTTTTAAGTTTATTCATTTATTATTTCTGAGAGAGAGAGAGAGAGAGAGAGAGAGAGAGCACAAGCAGGAGAGGGGCAGAGAGAGACACACACACAGAATCTGAAGCAGGCTCCAGGCTCTCAGCTATCAGCACAGAGCTCAAGGCAGGGCTCGAACCCATGAGCCATGAGACCAGGACCTGAGCCAAAGTCAGACATTCAACCGCTCAACCAACTGAGCCACTCAGGCGCCCCTCCTGGTACAAATCTTAAAGGTACATGATTGAAAAATTATACGGGCACTGCTTCCTGATGATCACTTTGAAAAGGTAATTGCCATTGACCTTTTAGAGGACAGCTCCTTTGGATGAGGATCTTTTTGTACCTCATTAATCCCCCTGGGATGACCTTTAATTAGATCAAATTCTTCTTCCTATATACTTCTTAAAACAAAAGCCCTGTGCATTCGCCACCAGGCCACCTACTGTAATGTGCCGGGAAGGACATTGGAGAGCCGGAAAGGGAAGACAGATCAAAAGAATGCACTTGAAAATCAGCCTGGAGTGGGAGGACAGCCAAGGGTGAATCTCAGGAGACGTGAATTCTAGTACTTGCTCTGACACTGGCTGAAGGTGTGAGCTTGGGTTAGTCATTTCCCTTCTGGAGGCCCAGTTTCTTCCTCTGTGAAATGAGGTGACAGATCTAAGGCCCCTTATGGTTACAAATTCTATTAATATATGACCCTGTTTCATAGGACAAGTGACGCTAGCTGTGGTCTCGTGGTTCTTACAGGGCCACTTTGTCATTCGAGGGATTCAGCACAATGTTGACTTTTTAATCTTTTAATCCAGTCTAGTGTCATCCTTGAAGTAAGTCAGGAGAGAAAATCCAGATGAACATTCCCATCGAAACCAGTTTCTTGAGGCTGATATTTTAACAAACAATAAATGGATGAATCATAAGGCAGCCTTGGAAGATATTAGACACTTAAATCTGCTCAACATTTTTCAGGAAATAGGCTGTAAATGGGGGAAGAAAAAAAAAAGTAAATGTGTTCAAAATGGGGAACTGTCCTAAATAAAAATAACTACATTTTACTTTTAAATTAAAAAAAAAAAATCTTCTCCTGAAAGAGCACTTAGGATGGGTACAAATGTAATGTCAGGGATTTCTCTTTAGATCTCACAACCAACTCTTTATTTGGTAAACAGAGCATTTTGGGAAATTTGCATCATGAATGCAGACTCAGGCAAGGAGGATGTGGGGATATGGGGATTTCTCCAGCCCTTTCTCAGTGGCTTGGTTTTCCTGATGGTCACACTGCTAAAAACAAGCCCCTCATCATCAGGAGAAGCTGGGGTGGGGGTGGATGGGGTGAAAGTGTGAAGGGGGCAAATTTATCTTCTGGCTCAGCATCTGGTTCTCCGCACTCAGTGGCAACTCCTCTCCAAAGGTGCCTTACATACCTGTAGTCTCGTCCTTCCTTCCTTCCTTCTTTCCTTCCTCCCCCCACTTCTTTCCTTCTTTCTTTTTCTTTCTTCCTTCCTTTCTTCCACCCTCACTTCCTTCCTTCCTTTCTCTATCTCTCTCTCTCCCTCCTTCCCTCCCCTCCCACTTTCTTTCTCTATCTTTCTCCCTTCTTTGCCTACTTTTTTTTTCTTTCTTTTCCTCCATTCAAAATCTCCTACCAGGAGAAATCTTCTGCATATCTTCTTCTGAGCTATATTTGGTTGAGAATATCCTGCGGTGGGTTATATATTCCCAGGTTCGGTAAGCTTTTATAAGACTCAAAGACTCAAACAAATGGAGTACACTTTCCAGCAAGAACTATAGCCACCAGCCTTGGCTGAGGGAATGTGGGGGTGTGAAAGGAGGAGGCATTTATAGGGTCTATCAGTCAGGGTCCGTCTGCAAATAACAGAAACCACTTTGGCTAGTTTAAACAACCCTTTAACAAGGGAGTTAGGTGCTTGCAAAATTGCTTGAAGGGTGTCAGAAGACCTTCCAGGAATGATTCCCAAGAACACGATGGTAGAAGTGGCCCACAAGGGAGCTGTTACTGTCAATTCTAGTAATTTAGAGAATTCGGAAGCTCTAGGACCACTTTGCTCCTGTGTTAGAAGGTGGAAGAGGGATGGGGTGCCTGGGTGGCTCAGTCGGTTGAGCATCCGCCTTTGGATCGGGTCATGATCTCGGGGTTCGTGGGTTCAAGCCCCGCAATGGGCTCTGTGCTAACAGCTCAGAGCCTGGAGTCTGCTTTGGATTCTGTGTCTCCCTCTCCCTCTCCCCTTCTCCCACTCGCACTCTGTTTCTGTCTCTCTCTCTCCAAAATAAATAAGTAAATAAGTAAATAGATAGAAAGAAAGAAGGAAAGAAGGTGGAAGAGGGACAGTAAAGTACCCTCCAGACTGAGAAGGCCCTTCCAGATAGTAAAACGAGGCAAGGCACGCCACACCATTTACACAGAGTTTTATTCAGAGTAACTTACTAATGGCGGTGGGGTGGAGGCCGGGCAGACAGAAGATCCAGGTGCCATGCAGCAATTTCTCCACCCCCACCTGGACCTTAACCCACAGGTTTTATAAGGCGAGGGGATCACTGTGGGGAGGTGAAAGGTAGTTATCTAAAGTGGTTCCATCTGTGCACCAGAGGCTCCCCACTAGTCATCCACAGTGGGCCCTCTGTAAACCAGTTCTCCCCACTGGTCATCTACAGTGATGCCTGTGTGTGCCCCATTAGGGAAGATCAGAGCAACCCCCTCGCATTCTGGCCGGGCACGCATTAGCCTCCACGGGGCCTGGTAGCTGAGCTCTGAGGGAGGTCGTTGTGTGGGCATGAACAGCATGGAGGGCCAAAGATGCCGGTGTCATCAGCACCACCACTTACGGGCACCCACAAAGCTAAAAACCAGACACTGGGACTTCTGTCACTTTCCCGGAAGAACCCAACTCATCTCTACTGCACGCAAGCCGGCAGAAATGACCAAACCCACAGAGGCATGGCCTCCACCTGTTCCTGACTTTCAAACACCCCAGTGTGTTTCCTTGACAGGCTTGGAACTCTGCTTGCCCAGGACTCTGGAAAATATGGAGCCTTTCACTTTGTAGCTGAAGCATTTAGCAAGGCATATTACGAGGGAGTTGAAATGGAACTGAGTGGGTCTATCTGCAATATTTGACATGCAAGGAGGAGGGGGAACAGTGCAATTTTCTCCAAGGCCCCTGGAACTTCATTCTCATGCACAAGGCCAGCCATGAACATCATCATGTGTATAAGAAGAAGCCACACAGAGCAGGCGGCCTTCTGGTAGGGAAGGGCCAAGAGTGTAGAGTACAAATCACTCCAGGCTGCCTAGAGCTTACACTGTCTCATCTGAAAAATAGGAACACACGCTCAGACTGGCAGGCCAGTACTATACGTATATATAGTATACATTATGTATATGACAGCCTCTAAAAACAAATACAATAGGGAATTATAATTTGCTTTTTAAAAAGTCTACCTTAGATGACATCAGGATATAGAAGCTGGAGATGCGTTCAATGCATACCACTTATTCATTGCGAGCCTACCAAATACCAAGAAACACCTTCATATTGCTTTTTCATCTAATCATAATACATGAATCCAGAATTCCTGAGGTACAGGGTATGTTACATACATAAAACAGTTATTGAACTTCCTGGAAAGGGCAAGGTGGTGGTAAAAACAGTAGGTATAGAGACAACTCGTTTATCTTTGCTAGAGAAATGAGAGTTGAAAGCCAGGTACAACTATTTAGTAAAAATGTCAGATTTCCCAAAGCAGAAATGAGTAAGGAAATTTAAATATACATCTAACTCTCATGACCTTGGACTGCTGAAGTTAATCCTAACTTTAAACCAATGGTGTTGCAAAAGAAGTGTTATGGCCTTGGTGTTTCTGCCTGGTTGGGGTGGGTATATGTGGTGGAGGTGAGGGGAAAGGTTTCTGCTTCAAAAGACACCAAAGAGAACATTTTTCTTCCACTGAAGAAGCAGAAAACCACTAACCCATGGGCACAAGTCATAAAACACAAAACACAGAGGTAGTTGGTCAGAGCTCTCGTATTAAAAAAGATGTCTGCTACCACCACCAGCAGCCAAAGACGTAAGCCATATCCTGGGCAGAATAACTATAGGAAGGCATTTTCTAGAACCCTCGAGGAAATCAAAAGCTTTTTGTCAAAAAGGAAAAAAAAAAAAGCAAATGTTCTATGCTCAAAATACGTAAATATGTCAAAAAATGGACAGAGGTAGACTTTTTGGTTTTAGGAAGTAGATCTTTTTAAAGAATTTTTTATTATTGAAATACAGTTGATGAGAGGTAGGCCTTGTCATGGAAAGGCACACACCATTTTCTTTCTTGTCCTTTTATTTTTTTACTTTTCTTTATTTCCTTTCCTTTTGTTTTTTTTTGTTTGTTTTTTTTTTTTTTTTGAGAGAGAGAGAGAGACTGTGTGTGAGCAGGGGGAGAGGGGCAGAGGGAGAAGAGAGAATCTTAAGCAGGTTCCATGCCCAGTGTGGAGCTCAATCTCATGACCATGAGATCATGACCTGAGCCAAAATCAGGAGTCAGACACAACCAACTGAGCACCTATTTTTAAAATTTTCTATATTGATAGTACTAACAGTGTTATCTGAATTCTTATGTATGTATTTTGTGTCTATCACCTCATTTATAGGCATGTCTTATTATTATTCCCATTTTATACATAAAATATGGAAGCTTAGAGAGTTTACCACAGTCATACAAAAAATAAGCATAGACTCTGGGATTTAGAGCCAAGTGTGACTCCAGACAAACACTGACATCTTAGCATCATTAGAGTGAGCTGAGCTAATATGGAGGTGGGCTCAGTTCTATTATAAATACATAAAAGATGCTGAATAAAATACAATTGAAATTTACATTTAAGTAAAAAGGCTTGAAAAAAGTAAAGGGAAATGCCCACATGCTAGGAATAAAGCAAGCCATCAAAGGTAGAGCATCCATCAGGTCAACTAATGTCACAGCAGCCCCCACAAGAATTTGGATCTGGAGTTAGGCAGGGGTTAATGCCTGTAAAGGGCAAGAAGAAGGTGGCAAGCCATGATTGCACTCTCTGCATAAAATCTAAGACCTTGAAGAACTCTTACCTCTGAAATGGAGATAGAAAAATTGCACACAGTCCCTGGGAATTGGCCAAGAAGCTCACCATTTGTCAAAGTTCTTAGATGCGGAGCAAAAATGTCTAAACCCTAGGCCTATGCCATGTGCAGGACTGGAGGTCTAAATTGATCTAACTGCATGGTGCAAATTCCAAGATGCAAATTTGACATAAAAACTGGCTTAGGGCCATTGAGATGCTTTGCATTCTTGTAAACACAAATCTGAATCTGCTCCATGGAGATAAGCCACTATCCAGAGCTTCAGAGATTCCCATAGGAAGAAACACCCCCTGCTGAAGATAAGTTCACAACGAGAAATTGCAAACACCCTGCCATTTTGGTGAAAGATCAAAATCTTGTCTGGGATTTAAAGAGTGCAAATTGGCTTGAACGGGGGAAAAAACAAAAACAGCAGCTCTGCCAAATTAGGAAGGAAGGGCAAGGGGACAGGCACTAATATAGCCAAATGCAATTAACAGAAAACATTGTTACTCCCAAGGTCAAGCAGCCTCTATAAAATACCATAATGACTCTTTGAGTGACTACTGCTTTCCTACTAACCCCCCGATCGCTGTGCCATACCCTTCTATTGCTGGGGCACCCAACTGCTAAGCCACCTCCTCCTCATGAGAGCACCTAATCCTTAATCTACACTTCTCCTAATACCCCATCAGTAACAGCAACCAATCCAGAAATGATGCCCACTTCCCTTAGCATCCTCAGGATCCTTTAGTGGGATCTGAACCTTACAAAAGATGTCCCCCACCTCCCTCTTATGGAGTGACATTCCAGTTTCCCCAGAGTGCCCTCCCTTGCAGACCTGAATCGGTAACTTATGTGGTCAGACTACAGACCTGCTCCTGGTGATCAGTAGCTGATTAGGCTTGATCAGTAGAGAGTTTGCATATGCAAGAAACAGAAAAATTGGCCCCTCCTCAAAAGTCAAAGTAATAGAAAATCTGAAAGGTACCATAAATTATAAGTCGATTTTAAATGATGAAGATGAAAGTAAAGATAGCTGACGCTTACATAACACTGTTCAGAGGGTTTGCAGAATGTTAATTCATTCGATCTTCACAAAATCCCTGTGAAGCAGATACTATTACTTTCTCCATTTTACAGATGAGACGTTAGGGAATTTACCAATGCTCACACAACTATGTGTGGGGATCTGCATCCAAGCAGTCTCGTGCCAGAACACATGCTATTTGTCGCTATAAATGGAAAGCAACAGGACACTATTAAATAAGAACAGGCAGATTTGAAGAAAGAACTAAATAAACTTTCTAGAAATGAGAAATAGAGTCACTCATTCATTCATTTACCGGATATTTATTGAGCTCATATTATATGGCAGACATGGGCTCTGGGAACATTGCAGTGAAAAAATAGACAAAAAGCTTAGTCCTAACAGAGCCTACATCTTAATTGTGAAGATAGATAATAAATATAGCATATGAAGTAGGGATAATAGGTGCTAAGGAGAAAAAATAAAGTAGGGAAGAAGGGGATAAAACATCAAGGAGAGTGGGTGACATTTTAGATAAGGTATCCGGGAAAGGCTCTCTGAGCAAATAAATGAGTTTTATTCAAGATCTGAAGAAGTGAGAGAGCAAATCATATAGATATGTAGGGAAGAAATTTCCAGACAGAAGAAACAGCCAGAGCAAAAGCCCAAGAAGGGGGAATATACCTGATGTTTTTAAGCAACAGCAAGGAGCCCAGTGTAGGTGATAGTGGAGAAAGAGACAGAGAGAGAGAGAGAGAGAGAGAGAGAGAGTGAGAGCGCAGTGGGAGGTGAGCCCAGGAAGTAACAGGGGGTTGGATCATGCAGGGACTTGCAGATCACAGTAAGGACTTTGGTTTTACTTTGAGTGACAATTGGTGGGTCGTCAGCAGAGGGAGGTAAGGATCGGGCTAACATTTTGGCAGGATCACTCAGGCTGCCATGTTGAAAAGAGAGTGTAGGCAGACCCATCAGGAGGCTATTGTAATAATGCAGGCAAGAAATGACAGTGACTTGGACCAACGGGGGCCACAGTGAGAATTGTAAAAAGTCATCAAATTCGGGATCTATTTTTACACAAAATCCTGAAGATTTGTAGTATTTACAGTGTGAGACAAAGAGAGGAGATAAAGATGATCCAAAGATTTTAGCCTGAACACCTATAATAACAGTTACCATTACTGAGAAGAAACTGCAGGATTGGGGAGTGAGGATCAGGCACTCCAGTTCCAAACTTCCAAGTGGAGATGTCTCATAGGCAGCTGGATATATGGGTCAGGAGTTTAGGGGAGACATCTGAGCTGGAGATATAAATTTGGAAGTTATCAGCCTATCTATGGTATTTAAAGTCACAAGGCTGATGACTTCATCTGGAAAGTGGTTTAGATTATAAAAAAAGAGAAGAGGTTTAAGAACTGAGCCCCAGGGATTTCATCATTTAGAAGCAGGGACGATGAAGAGGAACCAGCAAACAAGACTGAAACAAAGCAACCCAAAATACAGGAAGAAAACCAGATGAGCTTGTGTCTTCAAAGCCAACTGAAGGAAGTTATTAAGGTATGAAAAGTCCATAGATGGGTTAAACAGAAGTTTAGATTCACATGAAGATGAAAGTAACAGAGAGATAGAAAGATGGAAAATTAAAAAGGGTGACTACGAGAAATGGAGGATAGAGTGAAGACATTCAACATGTATTTAGTGAATGTACCTGAAGGAAAGAATAGAGAATGCAAAAAGGCAATATTTAAAGAAAATATCTAAGAATTTTCTATAATTAAATTTAGAGAGACATTGGTGTTGCAGATCAGGTTCCCAGGGAGGAAGATTGGGACAGAGATTGGTGAGGCAGGAGGCTTATGATGGACTACTTTTGGGATCAATACCAGGGGAAGGCATGAAAACAGGACCAGGCAGAGAGAGAAGCTGCAATGGAGTCTCAACAAAGACTTCACTCAGCTTCATGGGAAGGATGACCAACGGTCCTGGTTTGTCCGGGATCAAGGAATTTCCCAGGATGTAAACTTGAGGGGTTTCAGATACACGAGTCCCTGGCAAACCTGGATGAGTTGATCATTCTACCACGGGAACAGGGAAACTGAGATGGACCTTTAGAATTGTCCCATGTTAAGACAAGAGGGCTGCCTCTTTATACCCCTGCATCAACCAATCATTGGATGCAGGCTGTACTCAGGAAGGGGTGTGAAGTTGTGGGTGAAGCAGCACTATTCAGCTGAGGGCAATTCCCAGAGAGAGGCTGACACTGAATGTTGTCTGTTAGAAGCACCTCCAGCTTCTAGTATCCGGAGGATTAGATCCTTCAGTCCTGAAGAGGGATCCAGGTGATACAGGACAGTGTCAAACACAGTAAGTCTTTCTAACTGAGTAGCACACTGGGTCTTGAACAGAATAAATAAATACAAATCCATACCTAGACACATCATCACACCTGCAGAACAATATAGACAAAGAAGAGATAAATCCAACCAAATTGGAAAGACAGATTGTCTACAAAAGAACAATAACTACTGAGAGCAGACTTCTCATCAGCAATGACAAATGCCAAAAGAAAACGAAACAATATCTTCAGTGTAGAGAAGGAAAGTAATTGTCAACCCAGAATTCTATATTTAGCTAAATCATGTTTCTAGACTGAGTACAAAATAAAATAAAGACATTTTCAGACAGGCAAAAGGACTTCACTTGACAGAGTTCACGTCTCACCGCCCCTCAGTGAAAGAACTCCTAAAGAACATTCTCCAGTAAGATGGTAGTTGAAGGGATGGGATGCAAAAATCAGTGGTGAATAAGAGATTCTTAACCGTAGAGAATAAACTGAGGATTGATGGAGGGATGTGCACGGGGGATGGGTTAGATGGGTGATGGGTATTGAAGAGGGCACTTGTTGTGATGAGCATTGGGTGTTATATGTAAGTAACGAATCACTAAATTCTCCTGAAACAAAACAAACCAAAAAGGGCATCACATTAAAATAATTAATTTTCTTAAAAAAAAAAAAAAAAGAAGAAGCAGTGGTGAACAAACAGGTAGACTGGTAATCTAAACTGTAACAAACATTGACCATTAAAAGTTACTAATTTTGGGGCGCCTGGGTGGCGCAGTCGGTTAAGCGTCCGACTTCAGCCAGGTCACGATCTCGCGGTCCGGGAGTTCGAGCCCCGCGTCAGGCTCTGGGCTGATGGCTCAGAACCTGGAGCCTGTTTCCGATTCTGTGTCTCCCTCTCTCTCTCTGCCCCTCCCCCGTTCATGCTCTGTCTCTCTCTGTCCCAAAAATAAATAAACGTTGAAAAAAAAAAAGTTACTAATTTGGAGGGGGCGCCTGGGTGGCTCAGTCCGTTAAGCGTCCTCCTCTTGATTTCAACTCAACCATGATCAAGCCCTATGTCAGCCCTATGCTGACAGTGTGGAACCTTTTTGGGATTCTCTCTCTTCCCTGTCTGTCTGCCCCTCCTTCTCTCTCTCTCTCTCTCTCTCTCTCTCTCTCTCTCTCTCTCTCAAAATAAACAAACTTTTTAAAAAATTACTAATTTGTGTGGGGAGGTATAGAAACAAGATGGAAATACATTTTAGGCAACAGTAATGTGGAATGCAGGGGAGGAGAGAAAGGAATTAAATCATTATAAGACCTTGCATTTTTTTGGAAGATAGCGATACCAATTAATTTTGTAATTTATTATGTCAAAAATGCATATTAAAATGCTAAGTGTAACTCTTAAAAGAATAAAAAATAGAATACATAATTTCCAAACTCGTAGAAATAAAAAGGGGGACCATAAGAAAAACTTTATTAATACAATAAAAACAATGTAGAGAAAGAAAAAACTCAATAAAGGAAAAGCACAAAGAGGACAGAGACATAAATCCAAATAGATCACTAGTCCCAATAAATTTAAACAAACCCAGCTGTTAAAAGACAAACATTCTCAGACAAGGAGATAAAATCCAGCCACTATGTTCTTTTTAAAGAGACAAATATGAGACATAAAAATATAAGATGTTCAAAGTAAGGCATGGGGCCTGATAGATTGGCAATACCAATATATGGCAAAAAACATTACTAGAAATTAATTAGACGTCAGCTTCCAGCAAAGATGGAGTAACAAGACCCAGATTGACCCTCTCACCTGAAACAACTAAAAAACTACTTGAAACAGTGATTTTTTCACACTCTGGACATCAAGCAGCACAGATAGGGATCCCTGAAAGAGGAAACAAATTTGGTGAGCTGTATGGTTGCTTCGCTCGAGAGCCTGGAGAGTTCCCAGGACACAGCACAGGCAGGTGGAAACCAGGAAGACCTGTGGTCTCCCTGAGTTGAAGTGGTAAGTCTGGGAGTCTGAAGGAGGGAGGCAAAGCTGCTGCAATTTGCAGGCACAGTACTGGACAGGAGAGAATTGCACACAGAAAGACAGTTTCAGAGATCTGCACAGAATCCCCCTCAGGTCTTCAGCTGAGTGCTCATCAGCACAGGAGTGTGGGGAAGCTACCCAAAGCCAGAGAAGAAATGACCCAAAAGGAGCAGAGAGAGCAATCCAGGGAGATGATACAGGGCTAGGAATAGTTGGGTCCCCATGGACAAAAGTGGAAAACCTTGTAATTCACGGGACATTGAGTAATCAGGATACTGCACTTTTCTCAGTGGAGAAAAACCAGCCCTAGACTGAAGACTACTGGAGTCCCACGAAACAAAGCTTAAAAATAAAAAATACTTAAAAGGATCAACTGTTTCCCAGTAATTTAACTGTGTCCCAGAACAAAGCTCGAGAACATTTACAGAAACACAAAACATCCAGCATCTAACAAAGTAAACTACACAATGTCTGGAAACTAATCAACACTTACTCGACTCACAAAGAAGCAGGAAACAACGATCCGTAATGAGGAGAAAAGTCAATTAATAGAAACACATCATCCAGAAACAGCACAGATGACAGAATTAGCAGGTAAGGACACTAAGCTACTGTAACTATATCCCATAAGTTCCAGAAGGTGGAGGAAAGATTGAGCATGTTAAGTAGAGACATGAGTGTTATTAAAAAGACCCAAATTGAACCTCTAGAGATGAAATCTACAATATCTGGGATAAATTTCACTACATGGTGTGAACAGCAGATTGGCCCCTGCAGGAGATAGAGGAGAGTTCATTAGGAGGTTATAAAAATCCCGAACAACTATGCACCTAACAATGGAAACTCAAAGCATATTAAACAAAAATTGACAGATCTAAAGGAGGATTTGATGACTTCATGACCATGGTGAGAGAGTTTAGCATTGCTTTATCAAAACCTGATAGGCAAAGCTTTAAATTAAAACAATAGCAAAGTATAAATTAAAAATATATATTCAAAGTAAAAACAAATTGGCATTACAGGTCATATATTCTCATGTATTGAGGCACCTGTCATCTGTAAGTTCCCTGAGGGGTAGGATTCAGGATTGGCTTCTCAGGGCCTAGCATGGGGCCTGATAGATTTCAGTTTATCAATACATAAATATTTATTATTCTATTATTTTAATTCTAAATAACGTAGCTAAGGGGTACCTGGGTGGCTCAGTCAGTTAAGCCTCTGATTCCTGGTTTTGGCTCAGGCAATGATCTCATGGTTCATGAGTTGGAGCCCCATATTGGACTCTATGCTAACAGTGCAGAGCCTGCTTGGATTCTCTCTCTCTCTCTTTTCCTCTCTCTCCCCCTCTCCTGCTCATGCTTTCTCTCTCTCCCCTCCCTCTCTCTCTCTCTCAAAGTAAATAAACAACACTTTAAAAAATAAATAAATGAATAAAGTAGCTAAAACTTTAGCTTGAATTAATGGATATATACAAAACTGCACGTAACAGCAAGTAGAACATGCATGCTTTTTTCAAAACCATATGCAGCATTTCACTGTGTGAAAGTCAACCACAGAGTAACCATTAGACAATGAACACTGTGCTATCATGCTATTGCAGGAGAGTCAAAATGTTTTCTGGCCATGTAAATAATGAATTCAGATACTTTCAATGGTTCTTGGAAATATAATTATGAACACTGTTTTGTTTTCTGGGAAGTTGAGGAGGGGCTATATTTCCCTCTCCCCTTTCTTCATGCTGACAAGCTAGTATCACTTTTTAATCAGAACACAGATCCTAAGAAGTGGGTTAAACCTCATGAGAGAAAATAAGAATTCAGATCAAGTGTCTGTGCTGATCTTCACCTTATTGATAAGAGGAATATAAGAATATTAACTCTAGGGGCATCTGGGTGGCTCAGTCAGTTGAGCGTCTGATTCTTGAGTTCAGCTCAGGTGATGATCCCAGGATCTTGGGATCAAGCCCTGCATTGGGCTCTGTGCTGAGTGTGGAGCCTGCTTAAGATTCTCTCTCTTTCCCCATCAGTCCCTCTACCCCACTTGTTCTCTTTAAAGTAAAAAAAAATAAATAATAAGTAAAATAAAATAAAATATTATTAAAAATAATAGTAACCATAATATTAGTCTATATTAATTGTATAATAAACTGACATTCCGTTTGCATTTTGTACATTGGTCCTATAAACTCCCCAACCAGAAGCCCATTAAAGTGTCATCATAGTTAGCTATCTGCGTTGATTTAGCCTTATCTTATGATAGTCAGGAGTCTGGTGCCCAAAGTGGTCAAAACAGAATAGACATCAGTCTTATAGAATATTGTCTTTTAAAAAAAGCACCTTTGGGGTGCCTGGTTGGCTCAGTTGGTAGAGTTTGTGACTCTTGATGTCAGTGTAGTGAGTTCGAACCCCACATTGGGTGTAGAGATTACTTAGAAATAAAATCTTAAAAAATAAAATTTTAAAACTCCCCCTTTATTGAGATATAATTCATACCATACATTTCACCCATTTAAAGTGTATAATTCATGATGTGTATTGAGGAGGGCACCTTTTGGGATGAGCACTGGGTGTTGTATGGAAACCAATTTGACAATAAATTTCATATATTGAAAAAAAATAAAGTGTATAATTCAATGTTTTTAGTCTATTCACAGTTTGAAATCATCTAAGTGATTTTGGAATATTTTCATTACCACAAAAACAAATTCTGTACCCACTAGCAGTCATTTTTCATTGTTCTCCAGCCCTAAGCTACCGCTAATCTACTCCCTGCCTCTATAGATTTGCCTCTTCTGGACATTTCATATAAATAGAATCCTACAATTTGTGGTCTTTGTGACTGCCTTCTTTCATTTACCATAACATTTTCAAGGTTCATTCATGTTGTAGCACGTATCAGTACTTCATTCCTTTTTATTGCCAAATAACACTCCACTGTATAGATAATACCACATGTTATTTATCCATTCATCACTTGATGGACAGTTGGGTTGATTCTGCTTTTCAGCTATTATGATTAATGTTGCTATGAACAATCCTGTACAAGTTTTTGTGGGGACATATGTTTTCACTGCTCCTGAGTATATGGTAATGGAATTGCTGGATCATATGCTAACTCTGTGAGGGACTGCCAGACTATGTTCCGAAGCAGCTGCACCATTTTGCATTCCACCAGGAGTGCAGAAGGGTTTCGATTTCTCCACATACCTGTCAACACCTGCTATTATCTGTCTTTGTGATTCTAGCCATCATAATGGGTGTAAAGTGCTATTTCCCTGTGGTCTGAGACTTATTTATGATTAGGTATTCTGCAAGATAAATAAATGTTGTTAATCATTTTGCTATAATATGCATTGTTGGTAACCTTGTTTACCCACAAAAAAATAGTCAGGTTTGATATATGAAAATGGAAAGTGTTTGGTTATCTATTATTATATGACAAACCACCCCACAACTTAGGGGCTTAAAATAACAACCATTTTGGGGCACCTGGGTGGCTCAGTTGGTAGAGAGTCTGACTCTTGATTTCAGCCCAGGTCATGATCCCGGGGTCATGGGATTGAGCCCTGCATTGGGCTCTGTGCTGAGTGTGGAGCCTGCTTGAGATTCTCTCTCTCTCTCTCTCTCTCTCTCTCTCTCTCTCTTTCTCTGCCCCTCTCCCCTGCTCGTGCTCTCTCTCTCTTAAAAAAAATAAATAACAATTATTTTATTATCTCTTATGATTCTGTAGGTTGACTAGGCTCAGGTGGGTGATTCTTCTGCTCTTGGTGATATCGGCTGGTGCTACAGTCACCTGGGGGCTCCAATGCACAGGAACATCCAAGATAAGCTCATCTACATGTCTGGCACCTTCTCAGAGATGGCTGGCAGGCTGAATGGACTCAGATGGGATACTTGGGTAGCTGGGATTCTTTCTCTCTCCACATTGTCTCATAGTCTTTCTCTCTGAACATTCCATTTCTAGCAGAATAGTTGGCCTTCATACATGTTAGCACAGAGCTCCCAAACATCCAAAGTGGAAATTTTTAGACTTTTCTAAAGTTTGGGCCTAGAATTGGCACAGCATCACCTCCACCATACTATACTGATTGAAGGCAATCTGGGCCAGACTAGATTCCCAGGCATGGGTCCTGAGAGGAGAGACCCTTGGGGGCCATCTCTGGAGTCTAACTACTGCAAAAATAATTGTTTCCTCAGGAAATAACAACAACAAATTTTCTAATTTACTAATATTACTGTTAAATGCTTTCAATTTTTAAGACATTGCAGGCATCTATCATTGAGGACCTTTTGGGAAGCAGGAAAGAACTTGGTTTCACAAGAAACCATCAATAATCTAAGAAAACATCCTCCCCACCCCACCCTCCAGATTTCTTGTTTTCTCAAGTGTAAAGAAGATATAAAAAGGATCTTTCTTGGGGCTCCTGGGTGGCTCAGTCAGTTAAGCATCTGACTCTTGATTTCAGCTCAGGTCACAATCTCACGTTTTGTGAGATCAAGCCCCAAGTCAGGCTCCATGCTGACAGCAGGGAGCCTGCTTGGGATTCTCCCTCTCTCTCTCTCTCTCTCTCTCTCTTTCTCCTCCCCAACTCATGCACATGCATGAGCCCCTCCCCCTCAAAAATAAATAAATAAACATTTTTTTTAAAAGGATCATTCTTAGAAGCTAGAGGGCACCTGGGTGGCTCAGTCAGTTGCACATACAACTCTTGATTTCAGCTCAGGTCATGATCTCACAGTTTGCAAGATCGAGCCCAACCTTGGACTCTGCACTGACAGTGCAGAGTCTACTTAGGATTCTCTCTCTCCCTCTCTCTCTCTGCTCCTCCCCGACATGCATGCACTCTCTCTCTCTTTCTGTCACTCTCAAAATAAATAAGCAAAAGAAACTAAAGAAAAAAAGACCCCCAAGGCAGCTAAGAAAAGTTTTTCCATATATGGAAATTTTGGGGTCATTCCCATTTTCAAAGCACACCTTCTTCTAATGCTTTTGAAAGATAGAAAGAGTCTATCCACCATTCCACATGTTGTATTATTTCTGGATGTGTATGTTTGTATTTCCCAACACAGTTCATCTTCTCCCATGTGCCCCACTTTGAAGAGAGGAAGTAGAGGCTCCATGCAGCAGAATTTTGGACCCCAGTCCTAGAAAACACACCTGAAGATGTTTCACATTTTACATTTGAAAGAACCTTGCCAGCACCCAATCCTAAGGTAAGTTGGGGTTTAATATTTTAAAGGCACTCATTCAACAGTGAGTGCTGTTCAACAGTGCTGCTGACTCCTGGAGAAATAGGAAGCACTCATCTCCAGGAGCATTCATACAGAGCTGGGTCACCTGTCAGGAAGGCTGTTGCAAGGATTTGGGGAAGTTGGAAAAACCCTAACAAATTCCAGGTCTTATTATTTTAAACCTGTTAAGTGTAGGCAAAGCACTGCCCACTAATGAAATTCTCCATTTCTGAAGTCAGACAGATCTGGGTTTATCACCTGAATTCACTATTTACCAGCTGTATGACTATTGGGTGGGTTATTTAAACTGTCAGCCTGTTTTCTCATCTGTATAATAGGGATAATAATATTACCTACGTTTAAGGTATGGGTTCTGCAGCTGATTCAGAAGGCATGCAGGTGCTCCAGGCTTGGACCAGGACCTTCACTTACAAAGTCACAGACTCCTCTGAGAATCTAATGAGAGCTTTGGATCCTCCATATTCCCCCAAACGGTGTTCATATAACGAAAATATTGCTGTAAGTTCACAGGATTCACAGACACCCCCCTCCCAAGTTGCTCATCCGTGGTTCTACTAAGGAGTTTCAAGTCTGGCTGTAGACTAAACCCAACAGCAAGAAGCCCACAAAGAAAAGGAAGTGACTCCTTCTTGTGAAAAGCATAGCAACTCTGAAGGCGAACACGCACTGTGCCTTCGAGAACCTCACTGTAGCTCTGACGTCTGCAAGTGTAATCTTCTGAGACTGAGCTGCTCTACAGAAATTTCCCTCTCTTTTGTGGTTTTAAGAAACATCTTGGGAGAAATAAAATCTAATAGGCAACACATGACCATGTTACCTTCAATACTGTATTCATCTTTTGACAATCTAAATAATTTTTTGAGAAGTTCTTGGAAGAAAACCCAATTTTATTTTTTCCAGAATCTTTCCTGGATCTTCACTCTCTGTTCTTCCACATACAGACTAGAAGGCAGGAATAGATGGAGAAGCTGAACTTGAAGGCCAAGTCTATCATTTAAGAGGAGGAAGGGAACTTTGCAAATTTTTGGTATCTCACTCAAGCCCTGAACTGAGCATCATCTAGAGGCTTTCCAACCTATAAGCATTTATTGGATGGTGTAGCAGTTGGAAACTCTGAGTGTCCACTGCATAAGGGGACCCAGTCCTATGGCAGATGAGGAGAAATACCAGATAACCCATCTCAGGACTAGAGAGAGCTACTCTTCTAAGTCTATACTCTCCCAGGAGGGGGTCAATAGGGTCTCTGCGTGGATGAAGAAACATTATAATATCTTCTGAGTATATTCTTATTATTATTACTAACGATTGATTTTTCTCAGGAAGTAAATGGATGACATATCTTATATTTGAATAAAGAGTTTTTATGTCCCTTACCTTATTGTACACATCTCTCATGTTGTTTTAAGGTCGAGTTTAATTTTTAAAAATTCATTAATCAATCTTGTTTAACCTTGCTTAAACTTCTTGCCTAATTCTCCTTTACATTAAGGGATTAAAGAAAAAAAAGACATAGTCAAGTGATGACTCACTCCTCTTTCTATGCTGATCCCCAAAGGCAGATAGATGAGACTATCCCAGGAATGAATGAAACACGCAAGTCTAAACTGAAAAATAAATCATCTGAGTCTCAATCTATTTATTCTAACTTCCCCTTTCTTTCATGGCACAAAAATTAGTCTTAAAAGGTTTGCAACTGCTATTCACCACTGTACCTTCCACAGAATAATCTCTGATGAAGCTGACATTAGTAACTCACTGCCACAAACAATCTGCTTTGAGTTGCTTCCCTAACAGTGGGGATGGGCCACACTGAGTCATCCACACTCTCCCCCAGGCCCTTAAGAATCCAGGAGATTATTTTCTTGACAATTGGCCAGGATTAACAATGCAGAGGCTGTGACCGTGGGGGCGGAACCAAGGGCCGGGCAGGCTATGGACCTTGGGGCCCAGAGCAGTACTAGGCTGAGGAGGCTGGAAGGAGAGGCTGAGTCTCAGACTGGTTGGATGGAACCTGATGAGGTCAACTTACTCTACAGAACCCAGAAATGGTGCCCTGGTCACATTGGCGGGCCTCTGTGTTGCCCTTACCTACTTCCTGTTTCTGTTCAAACTGCTGAAGTGTATCATGACGTGGCAGGGCTCGAAGGGTCCCTGCTCTGGGCCACCTGTGTTTTGCTCCTTCTGAATTAAACCTGGAAAGTGTCTCCTTTTCCCCCACATTCATACAAACATCAGCCCCATATGTGGGAGAATAAAGTAGGAGCTTCCTATATGCCAAGATTTAAGGGTGCTAGAGAAAGCCCCAATCCTTAAGGAGAACTGCCACATGATTTCACATTCCCACAGAACACCCTCCTTTGAGTCAAGGCATTGAATTTGGCTGCTAAAAAGCAAATGGGGTTTGGGAGGTCTCACAACTAAACCTATTCTTTGCCACTAATGCCTTTCAAATTCATTAATCAGATCTACCCACTGGGACCTTTGAACCTTGAAAATAGCACTCCGGACTGGCTCCTGGCAGCTTAGAGCTCAAAGTTTCGAATTCAGAATCCTGCATATGTTTGCCAATGATAATTTCAGCCACCACGTTGAAACTGTGTGTAGAAAGTGTGGAATTATGATGACATCGAACATGAAATAGACCACGTTTGCAGCCCACATTCCTCAGCTGGTTCAGTGGCCGCGTTCTTCATGTTGTAAGAAGGCAAAAGCCAAACCAACATTGGGGGGAAATGTTTATACCCTGTGACCTCCCAACGATCCAAACCAGGAAAGGAAAGTGAGAGAGGTTACAAAGAAGCCGATTTACTAGCAGATTACCAATGAAGAAGTTCACGCCTTTCTATAGTAGTTCTCCCCCTCCCTTCCCTGTGGGGGAAACACTCCGAGACCCCCAGTGGATGCCTGAAACTGGATAGTTCCAAACCCTATACATACGAGGTTTCTTCTATATGCACATACCTATAGTAAAGTTTAGTTTCTAAATTAAGCATAATAAGAGATTAACAACAATAACTAATAATAAAATAGAATAATTATATCCATGTACTATAATAAAAGTTATGTGAATGTGGACTCTTTCTCTCTCTCTAAATATTGTATTGTACTCACCTTTCTCCTTCTTGTGATAACTTGAGATGATAAAATGCCTACGTATGAGATGAAATGAAGAGGGGGCGCCTGGGTGGCTCAGTCGGTTAGGCATCCGGCTCTTGGTTTCAGCTCAGGTCATGATCTCGTGGTGTCATGAGTTCGAACCCCATGTTGAGTTCTGTGCTGGCATTGCGGAGCCTGCTTCAGATTTTTCTCTCTGTTCCTCTCTCTCTCCGCCCCTCCCGCACTTGTGCTGTCTCTGTCTTTCTTAAATAAATAAATAAACCTTAAAAAGAAAAGAAAAGAAAAGAAAAGGAAAGGAAAGAAAAGAAAAGAAAAGAAAAGAAAAGAAAAGAAAAGAAAAGAAAAGAAAAGAAAAGAAATGAAGAGAGTGACATAGGTACATAGGTATTGTGATGTAGCCTTAAGATACCATAGGTGAGGAGGAGGGTCTCCTCTTTCCAGACCACGGTTGACATCAAGTAATAGAAACCATGGAAATGGAAACTGCGATGAGGGAGACTGCTGTTCACGCTTCCCAGGCAGGCCTGGCTTTCTGGATTCACTTTTGTCCGGGCCAGGGGTTGGCAACCTGCTCTGTGGAGTGCAGATGTGTGTTCTGGTCTGTTCCCCCAGCCATATATAAGCCAAACAGGACCCCCACCAGGGGTGGAGGGTGGCATTTTGGAGGGTAAGTTCAAAATAGGAGAGTATTACCAAGCCCATTTGATATCACAACTAGACCACATTCTCCAATCCACTTTTGTAATGAAGCCAACATTTTAGTCTCCAAAAATTACTTTAATAAAATTTAAATAATATCTAAAAACTATCCTAAGAATTCAAGTGGGAAGAAGAGATGTACTCTTCTGTCATCACCCTGCATCTAGAGTGGCTGTTGCTTCCATCTAGTTTTCAAGGAGCACACGAGGGTATTTCTGACTCAGCCTTTACCGACAGCCTCACCCAGGCTATGAGATTACTCGTGTGTGTGTGTGTGTGTGTGTGTGTGTGTGTGTGTGTGGGCTGGGTCTGCCACTTCTCCATACTCTCAAGAAAAAGTGCCCTCCATACCTCCCAGAACAGTGAATATACAGAGTCCTGATACCTACTAAACAGATGTTTTCTATGTTAGATACCAGGAGGGATATTGAGGTTACAAAATAAAAGAAAACGCATGAATTCTTTGGAGGATCTCACAAACAAGTCACGTTGAAGACTGGGACAGAAGTACATGCAAGGGGTTGTGGACATGTAGAGGAGGGGATCTTTAACTCTACATAGGGAAGGAAGGGCTTCTAAGAGAATATATCTATTTTCTGGCCTCAAGGAATACAATATCCAATGACAGTGGTATTTACTCTTTAAGTAAACATGTTTATCATCTCATGTGACAAGAACTATGGAGACCAGAAAGTGCAGGGTAGGTCTGGATGTCATTAAGAACCAGGTTCCTTTCGTCCTGGCCGTGGGAAAAGAAGCATTGGCTTACTTTAAATCTTCTCCATTGTGGATTTAATATGAAGGCTCCATTCTTATATTAATCATTTCTGATCCAGCAGTTCTGGATTTCTCCAGTGATTAAAATATATTATGGGTTTTAAAAATTATTTTATTTATTATTTATTATTTTTTATTATTTTAATAACACTCTCAGGCCAGATATGTGTCTTTTATTTAACATGAAGTACATGAAGAAACTTTCGGTTCTGCAGTGGTGACTGAACACCCCGTTTGTCTCAAGCATTGGTGAGTATGCCTTACGACAATCATTTTGCAGTATAGGGATCATTTCTTTCCCACTCTAATAAAAATGCCAAACTAGGTCAACTTCAGTTGCCTTTTAAATGTTTTAGGGAGGGGGCACCTCAGTGGCTTAGTTAGTTAAGCATCTGACTCTTGATTTCGACTCAGGTCATGATTTCATGGTTTATGAGATCAAATCCCTTGTAGGACTCCACGCTGGTATCACTGAGTCTGCTTGAGATTCTCTCTCTCCCTCTCTTTCTACACCTCCCCTGCTCTCTCTCTCTCTCTCTCTCTCTCTCTCTCTCTGTCAAAATAAATAAACTGAAAACAAATAAAATAAATGTTTTAGGGAGAAAAAGCAAAGTTGCAATATATTAAAACTGCATTTGTTTGATTACACAGGAGTAACACATGTACATTTTAGAAGCTATAGGCAATAAAGGAGGTTGTATAAGCCAGAGGTGTGAAGAGGGACAAATGGGGCACCCTAGAGTTGTACAGTGTACATCCTATGAGACTGTATATGGCAACCTATTTCTGAACACATAGTACCTAAGTGAAAAACTTCCCCATGATTCTACCTTTTAGCAACAATATTAATATTTTTCTAAGTTTCCTTCTAGTCTTTCTTCTAGATACATTGTGTTTTTAAATGATATTATAATGTACACCTGCTTTATGAACCTCCTTCACTTAACAATTAATTATTAACTTTTAAATCTAAATATTCCTAAAAACATCATTCTCAATTGCACCATACTTTATTATTTCATTTAACAACGCTTACACAGTTGACCCTTGAACAACGTGGTGGTTAGGGGCACCAACGCCCCTGTGCAGTCGAAAATCCACATATAACTTTTGACTTCCCAAAAACTTCCCCAAAACTACTAATACCCTACTGTTGACAATAATCCTTACCAACAACATAAACAACACATGTTTTGTATATGTATTGTATTCTGTATTCTTACTATCAAGTAAGCTAGAGAAAAGAAAATGTTATTTAAAAAACTCGTATGGAAGAGAAAATACATTTACAGTACAGTACTGTATTTATCAAAACAAAAAATCCGCATGTAAGTGGACACGGGCAGTTCAAACCCATGTGGTTCGAGAGTCAACTGCATAGTATTTTCTACATGCCAGTCACTATCCTAAACTCATTAAAAATACTAACTCATATAATCCTGCACAGATATCTTTGTTTGCCTCTCCAGACACCTCTACCCTCTTCTAGCTGCTCTGTGTCCCAGTAGGCCAACCTGCTGAGACTATGTCAATGAGCTTCGTTACCCTCTTACTTCCCTTGGGTTTGGCCAGTGACACATTGTGGTAGATTGGATTGCCATTCCCAGCTCCTCTCTCTCCCTCTCTTCCTATGTTAGCATTTGCCATGTGAGTGTGCCTTCTAGTAGAGTGTACAGAATAGAAATATTTCTACTCCATTTATTTTAGGCTCAGTCATGTGACATGCTTTAGCCAATGGAATGGTTGTAGACGTGGGGTGAACAGAGGCCTGAAACGGACTTACCTGTCTGGTTTGGCCTCTTGACTGCTGGTCCCAGAATAAAAGGCCCTTAAAGCTGACCAGAATCCAACCAATCCAAAGCCTGAAGCAGAGCCACCCAGTCAACCTGGGAGTGAGAAAAACAAATGTTTACAGTTGGTAGCCACTGAGATTACAAGTTGTTTTTACGCAGCACTATTGCAGCAATGGGAGACTAATTCCAGGTGTGTCAGAAGGACCCTGGAGAGTGAGGTCAAGGTATTTATGAAGGCTCAGTGCGCTTTCATTAAAAGGCACTGCTCCTCCTAGAATCAATCTCTTTCTCCCTCTCCTTCTCTCTCTTCTTTCTCTCTCCAGGTTCCCATAACTGCCCAATGACTCCCTACTTTACTAGACCAGGGTACCGCGCTATCCTTGGTGATTTCCCTACAAGCTGCCCCCACGTCTGTAAAAAGTCCCGTTGTTAAATTCTCCTCAAATTACCCAATCTCAGTGTGTCATCAGTTTCCTGTGTGGACTCTAACTGATAAATATCCACATAATTCTCCTATGAAGTAGGTACTATTGCTATCCCCATCTTACTGATGACACTGAAACTCACACCTTGAACCTGGTCAGGCAGCAAGTGAGTGACAGATTAGAGTTGAATCCAGGCAGGCTGGATTCATGCTGACTTCATCTGCAGCTAGAGGACCATCTAATGGGCCTAGCGTAGTTTATTTATCTAGCTCCCTATTGTTAGACATTTAGATGGTGTTTGTATGTTTGCCATCAGGTTTTTTTGTTTGCTTGTTTTTTGCTTTTTCTGTTATAAATACTGCCATTGTGAGCAGTCTCTGCATAAATATTTGCTCATTTTCAGGGTCAAGAGCATTTCTAAAAGTGAAATTGTTGTATTGAAGAACACGAACTTCTCTGTTCCCCAACCCTTTGGTTTTTTTTAATTATTTCTTTTTGACTATACAAATGACCAGATTCAGGGCACCTGGATGGCTCAGTTGGTTGGGCTTCCGACTTCAGCTCAGGTCACGATCTTGAGGTAAATGAGTTCGAGCTCCACATCAGGCTCTGTGCTGACAGCTCAGAGCCTGGAGCCTGCTTTGGATTCTGTGTCTCCCTTCTCTCTGCTCCTCCCCTGTGCACACTCTGTCTCTGTCTCAAAAATGAATAAACATAAAAAAAATTTTTTTTAATGACCAGATTTGATTAACAAAATTCAAGCATTACAGAAGTATATATTGTAGGACATGAACAACCCTGTAACTTCGTGCCCTCAGAAAACAAGTGATCCAGGATTTGTTAGGTTTCATTTAATAACAATTAATAGTAACTATTCATTTTTCTTATTGGAAAAGCAATAAATATGTTCTGTGGAAATACAGAAATGGAAAAGGAAAAGAATAATTTGTAATGCACAATTCATTGCGTGTGTGTGTGTGTGTGTGTGTGTGCATAAACAAACACAGGACCATATTGTGAATATAACCTAGTAACATGCATTTTTCACTTTGCAGTATACATTGTCACGAATGTTTCTCATGTCATTGAATACTCTTCTACAGTATCAGCTGTGTAGTACCTGTCTTTAAAAAAAATTTTTTTTTAGCATTTATTCATTTTTGAGAGACAGAGAGAGGCAGAGCATAAGCAGGGGAGAGAAGAGACAGAGGGAGACAAAGAATCCAAATCAGGCCCCAGGCTCTGAACTGTCAGCACAGAGCCCAATGCAGGGCTCCAACCCACGAACCGTGAGATCATGACCTGAGCCAAAGCCAGATGCTCAACCAGGCGCCCCTGTATAGCACCTTTTTTATAACTGCCTCGCATTCTACTGAACAATATACTGTCATTTGTGCAACTGTTTCCCTAGAAGTAAACATTTTAAGTTGTTTCTTCCTTTTAACTACAAAAAAGAAAATTGCCTGGACACAGTTATAAAGAGATATCTGCACATACTTCTGATTATTCCTTTCAAATATATTTCTAGATAAGGAATTGCTGGATCAAAATGAATGCATGTTGATAAGGCTTTTGATTTATAATACAACCGGCCCTCCAGAAAGGCTCCCAATTAGTCTCCCACCAACAAAGGATATTATTGTTTAACAGTTTTTTGCCAATATGATTAAGTAAAAAAAAAAAAAAGGAGGAGGAGATCTTTTTGGTCTTTATTTTTGTTTGCTAACTGAAAAGATAGAACTTTTCCTAATTTTGTTGTCATTTGCACTTCTGTGGCAAATTATGGACTTCCCCATTTTTCTGTTAGCATGCTTACTTTTTCTTAACGATTTGTAAGAATTCTCTTAACTTGTTATATATGCAGCGAAGGTTTTTTCCGCGTTGCCATTTCTTTGTACTTTTTTAAAATGGATTTTTCATGCAGTCAAATTTAGTCTGTTTTTACTTTTATGGTGTCTGCCTTTTGTGTTATATTTAGAAAGGTTTTCTTCACCCCCCAAAAAATCACATAATCACTAGTTCTTCTTCTAATTCTTTTGCAGCTTTATTTTTTTTTTTATGTTAAAGGTTGTGAGCCATCTGAAATTTATTTTACTATTTTGGGAAAGATAGAGACCTAGTTTTAGTTGTGTTCAAATGATCAGCCTATTCTAGCATCATTTTCTAAGTAAACCATCATTCCCCAATTGACCTGAACCACCTTTATCATATGCCAAATTTTTGTATACTTTAGATTCTCTTTCCGGATTTTGTTTTGGTCCATTGATTGATTAATTCTGTGCCAACACCTCACTGCTTAAAGTACTGAGGTTTAATAACTTTTAATACCTAGTTGCTAGTAGCATAAGCCCCTCCCTTTCACTCATAATTGTTCTTTTTCAAAAATTTCTCACACTTTTATTCCAGGAGCATGCTAGCAGATGAACTTTAGAATCACGTTTGCCTTGTTCTCCGCCCCCCTCCAAAAAAAATCTTATGGAAATTTTAAGTTAAAACTCCATTCAGTTTATTAAGTAATTTTGAAGAACCTATCTTCACACGTTCCACTTATGCAGGCCCTTTGGATATCAAAGTACAATTTGTATTTTCTTCACAGAAGTCTTGTTGTACAATTATTTTAACTGCTGGAAACACGGGAAGTCAAAGCTCCATGGTGGATATTTTCAAATTCCAGGGAGCCATGGTTAGGAATCAAAAGACCTAAAAGATACTGGGTCAGTCAATAGAGCATGCAATTCTTGATCTGGAGGTTTTTAAGTTGGGACCCACATTGAGTGTAGATAGACATTACTTTAACAAATCTTGGGGTACCTGGCTGGCCCAATCCGTTAGAACATGCAACTTTTTTTTTAAATTTTTTTAATGTTTATTTATTTTTGAGAGAGACAGAGGCAGAATGCGAGTGGGTTAGGGGCAGAGAGAGAGGGAGACAGAGAATCCCAAGCAGGTTCCAGGCTCTGAGCTGTCAGCACAGAGCCCAACGTGGGGCTCGAACCCATGAGCTGTGAGATCATGACCTGAGCCGAAGACGGTTGCTCAACCGACTTAGCCACCCAGGCGCCCCTAGAACATGCAACTCTTGACCTCAGAGTTGTGAGTTCAAGTCCCATGTTGGGTGTGGAGCCTACTTAATCAATCAATCAATTAATTAATTAATTAAATCTTAAGGTAAAAAAAAGACCTAAAAGATAGGTTTTAGCTAGTCACTTAATACTTGGAAAAATTCACAAAGCTTTCCTCACCATCAGTTTCCTCAACTGAAGTAGTAACTATTATCTTTTCCTACTTTCAGAATTGATCTCAGGATCATGCCAACACTGCAGTAGAGAGACCCACATTAATACAAGGGTTATCGTTTTGTCAATATATAGCTAACAGTGGGAATGTCCCCAGGAAGGATTTTACCATATGGAACAATCCAACCAATCAAGAAATAATTACCCAACAAAGTTTCCAACTATTTTGCCAAAACTAAGTGGTTTTTTTCTGGACGTGTTACTTTCTGTGCTAACACCTGAAAAGTCCCAGCAAACCAGGATGCATTGGTCATCTCGGCTGTCAGGCATCCCCTTCCAACTCTAAAATGCTATAATGCTAGAGACAGAACAGACCCACGTTCACAAGGTGTTTTCAGTCTAACAGAAGAGACGTAGTGTTTGCCTATGACATGATGAGGGAATGTGTGCATATACTAGGGTATTCCGTGAGAACTGGTGATGCAATAGGGCTCTCAAAGGGGGAAGACTAGTTTGGACTGGAGACTCTGCTGGAGGTGCTTGAACTAGACCTGAGAACCAGAGCAGTTGTGTTAGATGGGATTCCAGCTGGGGAGTGAGCAGAATGCAAGAATCAGAGTGCTTCTGCATGGAAGAGATAACTGAGTACTCGGTGCCTAGCCTGACGCAAGGGAGGTACTCAAGGAGCACAAGTTCAACCGAGTTCAGTGGACCTGGTGACACAGAACTGGGATATGCACAGAGCACCTGTTTACGGTTGCAGACCGTAAAAAGCTCACAAGAGTGAACAACTGGAAATGCAGAACACCACCTAAGAGGCTCTCTTGTAAAATGCTAAGTGAAATAACATGAAATATATACAACCAATTTGTTTCTCTTTTTCCTTTGGCACTCCGCGTTTTTTTTTTTTAACGTTTATTTATTTTTGGGACAGAGAGAGACAGAGCATGAACGGGGGAGGGTCAGAGAGAGAGGGAGACACAGAATCCGAAGCAGGCCCCAGGCTCTGAGCTGTCAGCACAGAGCCCGACGCGGGGCTCGAACTCACGGACAGAGAGATCATGACTCGAGCCGAAGTCGGACGCTCAGCCGACTGAGCCACCCAGGCGCCCCTGGCACTCCGCGTTTTAATGTTAAATCTAGTGCCCAGAACAACGTAAGAACTAGTTCCCATTTACTCCCTCCACTTCCTTTAGTCAGGCATTGTTCTTTCACATCCTGAAATATTGTAGTTTGCATTGCTTTAAAAAAAAAAAAATTACTACCTTAGGGGCGCCTGGCTGGCTCAGTCAGTGGAGCATGTGACTCTTGATCTTGGGGTTCCAGGTTCCAGCCCCACGCTGGGTTTAGAGATTACCTTTTTAAAAAGTATTACCTGAAAAACATGTTATGGAAAAATTAGAATGTAAAGAAAAAGGTAAAGATGAAAGTTAAAATTTCAGTATTTCCTCTAAATACAGCCACCATTAATGTTTTTGTGTTCCCTCCCCTTCCCCCACGCCCCTTCACCACCCTTTTCTTTCTGGATATTGAACTGAATATGTTTTCTAACTTGCTTTTTAAATTTTTTTTTAATGTTTATTTATTTCTTTGAGAGAGAGAGAGACTGAGCACAAGTGGGGGAGGAGCAGAGAGAGAGAGGGAGACAGAATCCAAAGCAGGCCCCAGGCTTCGAGCTGTCAGCACAAAGCCCAACACCTGGCTGGAACTCACGAACTGTGAGGTTGTGACCTGAGCCGAAGTCTGACGCTTAACCGACTGGGCCACCCAGGTACCCCTCTAACTTAATAATACTTCATGAAGATTTTTCCACTTCAATAAATTGCTTGTATATCAGCACTCTTAGCTGTCATCTATTTCACTTAATGGTGATATACTAATGTATTTAACTAGTGTCCTACAACAATAGAACCATTGAGATTTTTCTAGGCCTACTTTTGTTCATTTCCTAGAATAAAGTCCTAGAACTAAAAATCACTGGACAAAATCTAGGTGTATTTTATATAATATCATTTACAGATTAAAAGGTCAGTCCTTGGGACAGAGGCGTGGGTTCAAATCCTCTATTTTCCAGCTCTGTGGCCGTGAGTCCCTTCTTTAATCTTTCCAATCCTGTTTTTCACCTCGTGGTCTCTCTCTCTCCCAAAAATAAATAAACATTTTTTAAAAAGATAATAATTGTACCCACTTCACAGGGCTGTTGTGGGAATTTAAGTGGGATAATGTATATGAAATGTTTAGCACAGTATCTGACATAGAGTGAGCACTGAATATGATCTATAGTTCTTTTGCTAAAGTGATCTCTAGAAAGATATTGTCAATTTTCCCTGATACAAAGGTCATGGCCTTTGAGGGAGCTGATAGGATTTAACTCCAATAAACATTACAAAGTAGCAATACATGCTGGTCCTTTGCCCACCAGCATGACACTGAGCAATGTCCTCAAAAACATCAGCCTATCCTGTTTTAATCCAGTCCCCCTAGTGGCCAAGAGACTGAATTGTCAAGATAACTAAACTAACATTGTCTTTTCAAGGTTGATTCACAAAAGGGAAATACAACAACCTCAATTTTTTTTTAAATAGAAAATTTGTAATGGCCCAAGTAACACTCCTAAAGATCACGTGATGTGTGATCTGAAAGTTACTAGCCTACTTTCCCAAATAGCTGTGGTTTGTCCCTGGTGAAGAAGAATAAATCTGGCTGAAGCAACGGTTCTCAATCTTGGCTGAACCTCAGTATCCTGAAAAGTAGAGATTCTCCAGAGATTCTGATTTAATCAGACATTAGTGTGACTGAGTATCAGAATTTTAAAAGGCTCTCCAGGAAACTCTAATAGTCAGCTGAGGCTAGAGACAGTTGGCAAGGATGCCCTCAAATTCATCTTAACCTCTTTTTTTTTTTAAGTGTGTTTATTTATTTTGAGAAAGAGAGTGCGATCAGGGGATGGGCAGAGAGAGAGAGAGGGAGAGAGAGAATCCCAATCAGGCTCTTCACTGTCAGCACAGAGTCCTACATGGGGCTCTATCTCATGAACCATGAGAACATGAACCATGAGAACATGACCTTAGCAGAAATCAAGTTGGGCGCTCAACCGACTGAGCCACCCAGGTACCCCATCTTAATCTCTTTTCCATCCATTCCTCCTCAAACAGAGGGGCTACGGAGAAGTTGCTTCCTCTCTCACCAATTCCTCTGCTCTTAGGAGAGTTCCAAAAAGAATAAGCAACAAGCATCAATAATCCCCCTAGGGTCTAACTTCTGGTTGCCTCAACCTGGCTAGAAATAAAGTGTGAGCCACAAACATGAGCCACATAAGTAATTTAAAATTTTCTAGTTAGCCACATTTAACAAAGGAAAAAGAAACAGGTGAAATAATTTTAATAATAGTTTATGTAACCCAAACATATCCAAACCGACATCACTTCAAAGTGTAATTAATATGCAACATTATTAATGATCTCTTTTACATTTTTTTCATACTAAGTCTTGAAAAAATTAGCATTTTTTTTCCATATCAAGTCTTTGCATTTTTACACTCCAAGCACATATCAATTCAGACCGGCCATTTGAAGTACTCAAGAGCCATATGTGGCTAGTGGCTGCCATTTTGGACATTCCAGGGCTAGGGGTTAAATGCAAAGGAAGTATCCTCACTGGGGCTCAGCATCCCTTATAATGAGGATACGGTAGTGCTGTTCCTTGGCATTGTTACAAGGATCAATGAAATCCTGTTACAGCACTGGGTGGTTAGTGAGCTCTAGACAATGTTTAGTTTCTCTTGTGCTAAGGGGAAGAGGTGCACTGGGTTAGGTGGTAGATAGAATGACTCCTCTCTAAAAGAGGTTTTTTGATTTTTTTTTTAATATGCTTAACCCATGTTCCCTTTTGCTAACCATAAAAAGTTCACGCTTTCCTTCTGTGATATTTTGTATTTCAAAACACAATTAAAAAACTCAATTTCGTGACTAAAAATAAAAGCAATAGGACAAAGATTGCTTTGTTGTCACTCTCCCTCCTCCAGCCTGGAAGCATGCGCCCTCTCTTCTCTGCCTATTGTAAATTCTGCTCTAAAACATCGTTCTCATTTCAAGGCTGCTGTCTCAACCTCAGACCAGCCTTGCATTCGTGGAAGGTTTTTAAATTTAAAATAGCTTCTTTATCATTACAAAAATAATATGCTCCGAAAACAAATATTGGAAAATACAGAAAAGCAGAAAAGACAAAACTGGAACCACCAGATTCACACCATCCACAGAATAAGCACAATAATACCTGGGGTAGATCCTTGAAGCAGTGGTTCCGGCCTCCCTCCTCCCCGCCCACCACCCCCCTCCCTGCCCCCGCCCCCCCCCCCCCCCCGCCACCCAACAACCCCCCCCCCCCACCCCGCTGTTCATCAAGGATCACCTGGGCACTCTAAGTTATATGATGCCTGGCCCCACCCCCAGAGACTGTGATTTAATTGGACTGGATGCCACTAGGGCATCAGGATTCTTCTTTTAAGTGCTCCCCAGGTGGGACGCCTGGCTGGCTCAGTCAGTGGAACGTGCAACTCTTGATCTCAGAGCTATAAGCTCGAGTCCCACATTAGGTGTAGAGATTACTTAAAAATAAAATCTTAAATAAATAAATGCTCCCCAGGTAAATTCTAATGAGCACCCACGATAAGAACCAGTGCTCTAGAGCAGTGAGTCTCAGACTTTAATGTGCACACCAATTGTGGTGATCTCGACAAAATGCAGATTCTGATTGAGTAGGTCTGGAATGGGGCCCCGGGTATGAATTTCTATTAAGGATGATGCTGTAGCAGCGGGTCTATCAACCATATTTTTAATATTCCAGACCCTTAGCCATGCATAGATATCTATATGTGCTTTTTTTCCCCTAAAAATTCTTACCAAAATTCTCCTGTCTCTTAACCTGCTTTTTTAAATCAACAGTTCATTACGACCTCCTTTGCATTTTAAAATAGTACACTTCTGCAAGGGTGCCTGGGTGGCTCAGTCAGTTAAGCATCTGACTCTTGATTTCAGCTCAGGTCATGATCCCAGGGTCGTGGGATCAAGCCCTGCCTCGGGCTCTGTACTGGGCATGGAGCCTGCTTGGGATTCTCTCTCTCTGCCTCTCTCTGCTCATGCTGTCTCTTTCTAAAAACAATATATATATATATATATATATATATATATATATATATATATATATATATATTCTGCAAGATCATTTTAATTGGCATCATGAAATTTCATTTTACTATTGTAGATCGCTTAGTGCAGTGCTTTGGGAGTGGGGGGTTGCAGCTGGTGTATCATATAGTCTGGGAAGTTCAACCCTTGACTCTATTCTGATGAGGTAGACCAGAGATAGAGCTCCACAAACAATTCTTCTATGCTGTCCCTCTCTCCTCTTCCCAGACCTTAAAAACCACTGATTTAACAATTTCCTATTTTAGGGGCACTAAACTTCCAGCTGTTTTTCAGGCAAACATAGCAAAATATTTTCTGGAAAAAAAAAAAAAAAGATCACATCAATCTCATGAAGTAAGCTTTATTATCATCTCTATCTTGCAGATAAGTAACATTTTCATGTGTAAAAATTTGCCCATGAGATTCTGCTATTCACTTGGTTTGAGAATCATCAAAATTCTGATTTAACCCTTTGGTGCTTGTGGGAAGGACAGCAGTGTTTCCTAGATAAAGCCAAGCTCAGGGTGCTGGGCACCATCCGCCCCCTGCCCTGCCACATCCCTGCACTGAGGAATAAGGCCCCAGACAAAGTCATGTGTCTTCCTCGGCCACAGGCAAAAGGACCAACAGCAGGAAACTAATGCAAGGTCAGCCTGGGAGTGGCCAAGCCAGCAGCCTATGAGGAGCTCTGCTCTTAAAATCCCTCCTCAGGGCTCCTGAGTGGCTCAATCAGCTCAGATCAGGATCTCATGGTTGGCGAGTTCGAGCCCCCCATCGGGCTCTGTGCTGACAGCTCGGAGCCTGGAGCCTGCTTCGGGTTCTGTGTCTCCCTCTCTCTCTAGCCCTCCCCTGCTCACACTCTGTCTCTCTCAAAAATAAATAATAAAAATAAAATAAAAAATAAAAATGTATTTAAAAAAAAACAAAACACAAAAACCTGCTCATCAGACAGGAGGCAGTACCATGAGACAGAGAAGCCGGAGAGGCCCAGAGGCCAAGAACTCTTGAAAAGCAGATGCTTGGAGAGAGCACAAGCCATGAGGCAGAGAAAAGAGGAGAGGTGGGCTGACAGCGACAGAAGTGTGAGAAGCAGAAACAGAAGAGGGCTGTGTCATGCTGAAGAGTGGGCAATCTCCTACCAGGGTGGAAACCAGTCACTGTCCTTCAAGCTCTGCGTCCTGGACCCCCTCCTGGTCTCTGAGCTGTGTTCCAATGAAGCCCAGCTGGGAAGACACACAATTACTGTGGGGGCTCTTTGCAATAATTGTGTACCCTCCTGCCCACTAAGGAAAGGGAATTATTTAAGGTAAACTGAAAATGGGGTGCCTGGGTGACTCAGTCGGTTGAGCATCCGACTCTTGATTTGGGCTCAGGTCATGACGTCACGGTTTGTGAGTTCAGTCCCAAGTCGGGCTCTGCACTGACAGCATGGAGCCTGCTTGGGACCCTCTCTCTCCCTCTCTCTCTGCCTCTCCCCCACTTGCATACTCTCTGTCTCAAAATAAATAAATAAACTTAAAAAAAAAAATAAGGTAAGCCAAAAAAGACTTCATTACAAGCAAGAGTCCAACAACACACACTCCCCATAGTTCTACTCATTTTTAAAATTTTATGAATAGGGGCACCTGGGTGGCTCAGTCGGTTGAGCGTCCGACTTTGGCTCAGGTCATGATCTCGCGGTCCGTGAGCTCGAGCCCCGTGTTGGGCTCTGTGCTGACAGCTCAGAGCCTGGAGCCTGTTTCAGATTCTGTGTCTCCCTCTCTCTGACCCTCCCCTGTTCATGCTCTATCTCTCCCTGTCTCAAAAATAAATAAAATGTTAAAAAAATTTTTTTTAATTTTATGAATAAAAGATTTAAAATCTGATTTTAATGGGAAGAAGAATGAAAATACAGGGTAACTGCATGAGGTGGAGACTGGGGGATCCATGGGAAAACAAGAGAGGGGAAAGACATTGCAGAGAGGATCTGGGAGGGGAAGACGAGAACATACTTCTTCCTCACTAGCCGTTCTAGACTATTCCAAGGAAGTTTGACTAGACTATTCCAAGGAAGTTTGACAGTCAGAAAGAGGATCCAACCAGTGGCCGGCGTCAGAGGGAAGGGAAACTGAGCTGCACAGTGCTGCCCAGAAGGTGCTCAGGGGGCACTGTGATGACCAGAGCAGTCCAGATGGTGTAGGGAGCAGATGACTAACTCCCCGGAGGTGGCCTTTGCTCTGTTGATGACCAATCAGAAGTAGCCACCAGAATTGCCCACCTGGAGTCCAGTCCTTCCATCTGGAACAAGAATAAAGATTCCAGTGCACTTTCAGAGAACAGAACTTAGGCATCCAAAAAGTTCCCAGAATTTTCCCAAAGACAAAAGATGCACAGGCGAGAACTGGAGAGTCAGGAGCCAGTAGCTTCCTGTGAGCAATGGGCTGACTGATTGATACAAGTCTTCAGCTACCATCAAACTCCCAGATAAGCCTGGATTTTACACGCATCTTTCCCAAAGCTCCTATCTAGTGACATAAGAAGAACAGTAATAACAATAGAGAATATGTGATAAGTCCTTCATGTGGGCCAGATGCCATGTCAGAAGCCTTAAGCCCATTATCTCATTTCATTTTTACATCAGCCTTATGAAGTAGGCACTAAGACTGTCGCCACTTTACAGATAAGCTGATGCTCAGAGAGGCTCATTAATTTGACCAATGTCATATAGCTAATTAGAGCAGAAATGGGATTCCCACTATATCTGTCTTAATCCAGAGTCTGTGCTCTTGGTCACTGGTGCCATACTGACTCTCTAATCAATTATGACATTAAAAGGAAATATAAAGATGATCTAAATTCACAGTTCCATTTAAAATATGAAAACATGCTCAGGGCACCTGGATGGCTCAGTCAGTTAAGCGTCTAACTTCAGCTCAGGTCATGATCTCACGGTTCATGAATTCGAGCCCCATGTCAGGCTCTGTGCTGACAGCTCAGAGCCTGGAGCCTGCTTTGGATTCTATGTCTCCCTCTCTCTCTGTCCCTCTCCTGCTCGCACTCTGTCTCTCTCTCTCAAAAATAAGTAAACATTAAAAAAAAAAAGAAAAAGAAAAGAAAATATGTTCAATACCTCCCCATTTCATAGAGTTATGGACTTGGAAAATTATAAAAAGAAAACCCAGGCACCCTATTTGGTAACTGATGGTGAAGTCAAGCCTCTAGGGCAGCAGCTTTCATCTGCAAACATAGCCAGAAGTTTCTCATTTGTAACATACTGAACTCATTCCAGAACCTTCCACCTCAGCATTTCTCCTGGTGGTAGATAAACCCTGAAAAGTCATTAAGTCTTGAATTAAACAGGCAAATCAAGCTGGTACAGTGAATTAAACACCATCTTTCATCAGAGAAAGGGATCAGCAAGTCCCTAAACCAACAGAGGGCTTTAGTGTTTATCAGCAAGGGGCGACTCCAGACCTTGTTCCAGTGATGCAGAGAGGGCCTCACATATTTCCTCTGGGGAAGTGTCTACAAAGGTGACTGGGGAGACCACAGAATTGTGGGGGCCAACTCTGAGGACTGTGGAGAAAGGAGTGGTAGAAATTCCTTTTACTTTGTCCTATTTTATCAGGCCTGCCGAAGAGAAACATGGTCTGTTGAACTAAATTCTTATCCAAACAATACAATTAACTTCCTCCTCCTCCTTTTCCTTTTCCTTCTCCTCCTTTTCCGGCTCCCTGAAGCTTCCAGAAAGTAAATTTTACATCTTTCATTCAATATTACCTCTGTGCCTGCTGAGACTAGAGTTTACAGCGTGTGTCCGCTTAGAGACAGGCCTGACCCTGCCAACTGTGGTTTGATCTGAAGGATGGTGAAGGGCCAGTCTGTCCAAGTGCTGGACACTATTATTGTTTAAATTTACTCATCAGATGGTTCCAATGCTGTTGAACGATTCAAAAGCATAAAAGGGAGAGCAAGCTTTCAGACCCTTTTTTACAAAACCAGGTTTTGATACCCAAAAGGAAAACTACAAATTTCATTCATGAATATAGATTTTAAAAATCTAAAAGATTTGGAGCGCCTGGGTGGCTCAGTCAGTTAAGCGTCTGACTTCGGCTCAGGTCATGATCTCACAGTTTGTGGGTTCGAGCCCTGCGTCAGGCTCTGTGCTGACAGCTCAGAGCCTGGAGCCTGCTTCTCCCTCTCCCTCTGCCCCTCCCCTGCTCGTGCTCTCTCTCTCTCTCTCTCTCTCTCTCTCTCAAAAATAAATAAACATTAAAAAAAAAATTTTTAATTTAAAAAAGCCAAAATATTCAACATTAATTTCTGATAAAATATCTTAATAAAAAAGTAGGATATCTCCTTAACATAAGAAATGTATGCAGTCAAACCGAAACCAGCATCATGCTTCATGGTGAAATCTAAAAGGGCACCAGTGAATCTAAAAAAAAGACAAAGATGGCCTCATTGCCACTATGATTTCATGTTGTAGTGAAGGTATAAGCCAAAGTAATTCTAGAAGGGAAAGAAACAGGAAGTATAAAAATGAGTAAGGGAAGGAAAATTTTCATTATTTGCCGATGTTATGATTGTATACTTTGAAAACTTAAGGGCAAGAGAATGTACCACAGTATCTAACTGCAAAATAAATACACCAAAATGGACAGCTGTCCTATCAGTAAATGACTCAGGCCTGAGAAAATAGAATTCGAAGTTGGCATCGGGAAAGATAAGAATCAAACCAATTTGCACTGCAGAATTCCCACAGGCTCAGGAATTGGTGGGACCAATTACCTTTGGAAGCGAAGGAAGGATTAAAGCAAAGAGAACTGATTGAAATACTGTTAAAGAAGCAGTTAAAGCCCTAAGTGCCCTCTCAACTCCCTGCCTCACCACAGGAGAAGACTGGGGATTTATAGTCTGGAATGGGAAAGCCGGGGAGGTCTCCGGTTTTAAGGACATTAGGAACACTTGGGTTCAGGGGTACGAGATGGAAAACAGGCGTAGGTGTAAGTATGGGTTGCTGAAATTTCTGCCCTCTTCCACCTCTGCTCCTAGAAGATAGTAGACTGGCTTTCTCTCTTCCAGAAGGAGATTAGAAAAGACTTACCTGGGGAATCCAACCAGCTGATAAAAGACATAAAGCTATAGACAAGGGTCCCCCCAGTGAAACCATTCAGCCAGAACATGCAACAAATCCTTTCCTACGCCTGCGAAGCTTCCAATCAGCTTAACTAGGAGCAAATGACCAAAGATTACCCACCAGGCATCTGAGGAAAACTTCTAACATGAAGCATAAAAACCAAATGTGCAAACAGAAAAAGGAAGTCGGAGGAAATGGATTATGCAATTATGCAAGGGAAGAAAATGAAAACAAAGACACTAAAAACCATTACTAATACTCTTAGAAAAATAAGAAGCTATTGTGACATTGCATCCACAAAATAAGAATAGAATGCTATAAAAAAAATGGAGAAAAAAGAGTAAGAGAGATTTTGGCATTTAAAGACATGATATCAGAGAGTTGTTTTTAATCTACAGAAGGTTTGGAAGATGATGTGGAGAAAATCTCCCAGAGTATAAAGCACAAAGACAAAAAGAGATGGAAAATAGGAGACAAAATATAAGAAAGTTAGAAGTCTGGTCCCAGAGGTCCCATACCCAAACAACAGGAGTTCTAGAAAGCATAAACAGTGAACATAAAAGGAGGGAATTATGAAAGAAATAATTCGAGAAAATTTCCCAGAACTGGAGAGCATGAGTTTCCAAATTGAAAGCGTTGAACACGAAGAATTAAAGTAGACCTGTACTCAGGTATATCAAGGTAAAATTTCAGAGCAACGAGGACAAATAAACAAAAATCCTCCAAATTTGTGAGGAAAACCAAAGACCCGTATAAAAGATGAGGGATAAAGATGGTATCTGACTTCTATCACAGGAAGCTAGAAAGCAATAGAACAATGTTTTCACAATTCTGCAGTGGCTTCCAACCTAGAGTTCCATATTCATAATACCATTACTCAAGGATAAGAGTCAAATAGAGACGTTTTTAGATGTAAATAAAAGTACCTCCAAGGCACCAATCCTTATAAGGCTGTTGAAGGATATGCTTCACCAAAACATGATCGTAAACCCAAAAAAAAGGGACATGTGATATCTCAAAGCTGGAGCTCTGTCACAGGAGACAAGCTGAGGGAATCCCCAGGACAAATGACAAAGGGCGGCAAATATACCCCCGGCATAGAGAACAACCAGTCCAGATGTTTTTCACAAAGACAAAATTGATACAGTAATAAATCTTGAGGAGAGATTTATAAACTAGCAAAGAATTTGAAGTGGAATTAATCATAACAAGATTAAGAAAAACAACTAAGTGGGACGCCTGGGTGGCTTAGTCTGTCAAGCCTCTGACTCTTGATTTCAGCTTGGGTCATGATCTCACGGTTTGTGAGTTCAAGTCCCACGTTGGGCTCCGTGCTGTCAGTGCTGCTGGAGATTTCTCTCTCTCCCTCTCCCTATTCCTCCACTGTTCAGGCTCATGCCCTCTTGCTCTCTCTCTCTCTCTCTCTCAAAATAAATAAATAAACTTAAAAAAAAAAAGAAAACAACTAAGTAAATGGGGGGAAAGAAACAATTACTAACTCCAGGGAAAATGAATATTGAATACTAAAGGGCATTATAAATCTACCTATTTGAAATAATTTGATGCTGGTTCAGGAATGCACAATTACAACAGATTAAAGAGTTCGGGAAAAGTCACATAAACAAATGACAATTTAAAATGTAATTTGGGTGGGGGCTCCTGGGTGGCTCAGTCAGTTAAGCCTCCGACTTCAGCTCAGGTCATGATCTCTGGGTCTGTGAGTTCAAGCTCCACATCGGGCTCTGGGCTGACAGCTCAGAGCCTGGAGCCTGCTTTGGATTCTGTGTCTCCTTCTCTCTCTGCCCTTCCCCTGCTCGCACTCTGTCTCTCTCTCTCTCATAAATAAGAATTTTTTAAAAATTTTAACATAATTTGGGTGGCATTCCAAATCAGTGGCAGAAAAGATAGTTTCTCAATAAATCATGTTGGCCAGCCATTAAAAAAAAAAAAAAAAAAAAAAAAGTAGGGGCACCTGGGTGGCTCAGTCAGTTGAGCATCCAACTTCATCTCAGGTCATGATCTCACAGATCTTGAATTTGTGCCCCTCGTTGGGCTCTGTGCTGACAGCTCAGAGCCTAGAGCCTGCCTGAGATTCTGTGTCTCCCTCTCTCTCTCTGCCTGTCCCCCGCTCACACTCTGTCTCTCTCTCTCAAAAAAAAATAAACATAAAAAAAACTATTAAAAAAAAAGCAGATGTCTGTCTTTCTTACTCTCTATTCCCAAGTAAATCCTAGATGGAGTTTTTGTTTTTTATTTTTGTTTTTATTTTAGAGAGAGAGAAAGAGAGAACGTGAGCAGGGAGAGGGGCAGAGGAGAGAGAGACAAAGGGAGAATTTAAGCAGGCTCCACACTCAGCGAGGAGCCCACAGGGGATTTGATCCCAGGACCCTGGGGTCATGCCCTGAGCAGAAATCAAGAGTAGGACATTCAACCAACTGAGTCACCCCGGCACCCCCTAGATGGATTTAAATAGAAGAAATAAAGTCATAAAAGGTACAAGAAGAAAACATAGGTAATAGTATATAAACTTATCGTCAGAAAGAACTTTTAAATAAAATACTAAACCTAGTGCCATAAAGGGAAAGATTAATAATTTTGATTACATAAAAATGTAAATCATTCCTTTAGGGGGAAAATCATGAAAAAGTCAAAGACTAACCAAAAAAAAAACCAGAGATAATAGTTGTAATACATATAACAGCCAGAGAGTTATTTACCTTAACATATGAAGAATATTAACAAATCAATAAAAAGGACCAACACTCCACTTGAAAAATGAGACTAGGGAATTTACTTATAGAGAACATACTAGTGCTTTTTAAAGACATAAAAAGATACAAAGTGGTTAATTTTGCTCATAATTAAGCAATATAAGCAAAATTAAAATGCTATTTTATCTGCAAGATTGGCAAAGATTAAAAAATGCTATAATCCTCAATGTTGACAAGAATACGGGGAAACATTTATTCTCACATACTTTCAGTGGGAGTGTAAATTAATACATTGTCTTAAATGAGGAAATTGGTTGGGGCGCCTGGGTGGCTCAGTCGATTAAACGTCAGACTTCGGCTCAGGTCATGATCTCACGGTCCGTGAGTTTGAGCCCCGCGTCGGGCTCTGTGCTGACAGCTCAGAGCCTGGGGCCCGTTTCAGATTCTGTGTCTCCCTCTCTCTCTGACCCTCCCCTGTTCATGCTCTGTCTCTCTCTGTCTCAAAAATAAATAAACATTAAAAAAAATTTTTTTTAAATGAGGAAATTGGCTATATTTATCAAAGCTTGTAGTGTAAATACCATCGAGACCAGCAATTCTACTTCTAGAAATTTACACTAAACATACATTCTCATATGTATACACAAAATCATACATATAAGATTTGTCCTGTTAGATCTCTTCAGGATCAACTCCTATTGTGCAGTAGGATTCAAGACAAATTCCGCAAGTTGCAGTGTGGGTTAAAGAGTAGACTTTAATGAGGAAAGGTCAGGGTCAACAAGAGAAGGCCCGTGATCCCCACCAACCTATTTGCCTCTAGAGGAATATGCTAGAACCAGGCAGTCTACTGTATATGCAGTGTGGGTTTGTGTTTCATGGGAGGAACCCCAGTTCCCTGAGACAATCCTTTTTTTAGGACAAACTTGAGAACCATCTTATCAGTCAAGCACAGTTTGGACATTGTGCCATCTAGATATGGTGCCAGCCAGAGTTTAGACATAGGGTGAGGCAAATGAGACCCCTATCTCTGGTGCAAAATTTAAGCCACCACCAAAAATGCAATAATCAAGATAACATATTTTAATAAAATATTTTAAAATAAAAATCAATGCATAAGCCAACATGACCTGCCATGGCACTATTACTGATTCCGTCTTTATTTGGGGTGTTGATATTTCGTTCATCATGGGTTTTTGGATTAACTTTGGTTTTTTTTTTAATATTACATCAAATATTTTTTCTTCATTACTGAGATTCGAGGGCCTTCTTAAATGTTGCATCCAAGCATCATAGTCTCAACCCTTTTGCCATTCTTTACTGTGTTGTCTGGGAAAGCCAGCCCCCCCCATCCCCCCATGCCTGAATGAGGAAGCTTCCAGTTCTACTGGTGAGTTCAGGCAGACCACTGGGAGAAGTAGAGTGGAGGGAAGCCCCAAGTTCTGACTGGCTCATTGTCTAGACTGTCTAGAAAAAGCACTTAAGGACAGTCACGGTACAGTTCAGTCAAAGATGTTCACTGAAACAGTAATCAGATAGAAAATGGTTGAGGGACACCTAGGTGGCTCAGTCGGTTGGTTAAGCATCCAACTCTTGATTTCGGCTCAGGTCACGAACTCACAGTTGGTGAGTTCGAACCCCAGGTCGGGCTCTGCATTGACAGTGCAGCGCCTGCTTGGGATTTTCTCTCTCCCTCTCTCTCTGTCCCCTTCCCCACTCTCTCTCCTAAAAATAAATAAAAGAGAAGGGTTGAAAGTAACCTAAATGGCCATCAATGGAAACTACTTAACTTTTTAAAAGGAATTCTCTGCATCTGTTAAAAAAAAATAAACAAGATATAAAAGGTGACTGGAAACAAGGTATGGAACAACTTACATAGTACAGTGGTCCCCCCTACCCCGCTTAATCTGAGGTTTTGCTTCCTAGGGTCTCAGGTACCTGAGGTAAACCATGGTCTGGAAGAAGATAATCTTCCTTCTCACATATATTGTCAGAGAGTCCATGGCGGCTATATCCCCCTGCCTGTGTCATTCCTCTCACTTTTTCTCATCACGTGGCCAGGTCATCATCTCACATCATCACAAGAAGAAAAAGGTGAGTACAGTACAATAAGATATGTTGAGAGAGAGAGAGAGAGAGAGAGAGAGACCACATTCAAATAAGTTTTTTTTATAGTATATGGTTATAATTGTACCACTTTATTATTGTCATTAATCTCTTATTGTGCCTAATTTATAAATTAAACTTTATCGTAGGTATATATGTACAGGAAAAAACATAGAATATTATAGGGTCTGGTATTAACCATGGTTTTAGGCATCCACTGGGGGTCTAGGAACATATCCCCCATGGATAAAAGGGGACTACTATATGTCTCCTTGTGCATATGTAGCACATGATATATAATATTAATGGTAATACTTATCATTATTCATAATAGATAATCATTCAGTGCCTTATATATGCCAGACTCACTGAACCCCCATTAACATTCTATGAGGCAGACACTATTATTTAATTTTTTATTTAAGTTTATTTATGTGTGTGAGAGAGAGAGACAGAGTGCAAGTGGGAGAGGGACAGAGAGAGAGGGAGACAGAATCCGAAGCAGGCTCCAGGCTCTGAGCTGTCAGCACAGAGCCCCACACAGGACTCAAACTCACAGACCGTGAGATCATGACCCGAGCCGAAGTCGGATGCTTAACCTACTGAGCCACCCAGGTGCCCCAAGGCAGACACTATTATTATCCTCACTTTACAGATAAAGAAACTTAAGATCCAGAGAAATTAAGTAACCCTTCTAAAGTCACCCAGGTAACAATTGGAGGAGTCAGGGTTTGGACACAGAAATAAATATTTGTGTATATTCATGAATAGTTTATGGAAGACACAACCAAAACCCTTCATAGTGGTTATCTCCATGCAATGAGATGGGAATCTAAGGTCTTTTAGATTGTTTGAACTTTAATTCAATTCTATTTTATTTTATTTTATTTTATTTTATTTTATTTATTATACATATTTTTTTAGAGAGAGAGTGAGAGCGCACACATGAGAGGAGGAGAGGGACAGAGGGAGAGGGAGATAATCTTAAGCAGGCTCCATGATCCAATGCAAGGCTCGATCCCGGGATCATGACCTAAGCCAAAATCAGGAGTCCGACGGTCAACTGACTGAGCCACCCAGGCACCCCTGAACTTTGTTTTTATAGTTAGTGTTGCCTAACAAAGTACGGAGTATATACAAAGTATATTTTAATTTCAGAGAAAGAGTAAATGGATTTTTAGTATAAGTACATCCCGCGCAACATTTGGGAATGCTTACACACACACAAAATCATTTGTTGTTCAAATTTCAGTGGATGTCTCCTGTTTGTATTTCCTAAGTCTAACAACCTACTCACAGTGAGCCTTCATTTGGCAAGGCCAGAAATTCCCTGGTTCCTGCCACAGTGAAATAGCATTTCTCCAACAATATGCCGTAATCCAATAAGATAGGGTTTCAACCGGTGGCATAATGCAGGTATTGAAGTTACTTGATTCAACTACAACATATTAATCAGGATGATTCAGGAACAACTGTGCCTGCAACTCTTATCTTCCCTTTTGTTTGTTTGTTTTGTTTTTTTGTTTGTTTGTTTGTTTGACTGGAAAGGGATGAGTTGTCAATCACAAGAAAACTCAGGCGCCCTTCCTGATACAGTTTGACTCTCTCTCTAACTCCTAGAGAAATTCACCTGGTCCAGGCATAGGTTTTTGTCCTTCAAGCACCCTGCCAATACAAAACAGACATACATGTTAATGGGAATTTGGGGCTCTAGAGACAGCAACTCCACATCTGGGTCCAGTATCGCAATTTGCATGGAGTCTGAACCACAGAACAGCTTCGGAAGCCTTGCAGACAGCTGTACCCGCCGCCCTTCCGCTAGGTCCGTATCACAAACCAGAATAGGAGGTGTGTCTCCTGGACCGAAGGAGACTAGATCGTCTGTGGGATTCCTGAGGGAGGGGAAGGAATTGGCCTCAAGCTTCCGGTCCTGAGGATGCCGGACACCACGCTCCTTTGAATGTCAGTCACCAGCTGCTTATTGAATGTAAAACCACAAAGGGACATCAAGTACTTCTGCGTCCCAAGCTGTGCGACGGGAATCGGTCAAGTTCAAACAAATGCAAGCTCCATTGTTAAAGAAGAGGAACCCCAGGGATAGGAAAGCCCAGCCCCACCGAGGTTTGTCCCTCTTCTCTGCGCTGCAGAAGCCAGTCCTGGGCAAGAGCGCCCCCTGCATGCACCCAGCATCATTGCCGAGGAAGCGCGGTCTAATTCAGAGTCGCTGCCAGCTGTGAGGATGGTTTTGCCACCGTCACTTCTAAAACCACCTTAGGTGGCAGTCCAGTCATCTTACATGTAGCCTCGCGGGGGGTGGGGGGCGCTTTGAAAGGAGAATGAGGGGGTCTCATCACAGTGAGCAGATTAAAGGCAGCATCCATGCATGACCCTTGACTCTGCAGATAAACTGGACATCCTGTCATATATTCAAAGTCTTGGGCTGTGATGAATGTTGATCATTGGCTTTTCTGCTGGCTTCAATTGACTAGCAATTCTGACAAAATTAAGCTCCTTATTCTTCACGTGGATGCCACCAAATACCTAGTAAGGAATCCTTGTTCTGGCAAGATAAGGGAGGCAGGCAAGTGGACCCATGCACAGAGTGATTACAGAGGAACGGACCCTGGCAAAGGCAAGGGTCCAACATATTTAACAACCAACATGCTTCTTTCAACACCCCTGTACGGTTGGCCTTCCCTATCTACTGCTGTGCTTGGAGGTAACACCCTACCCGTTGCTGAAAGGTAGATTTTATTTCACTGCTACTTAGCCTATCAAGGCCAAAAGTATGTTGCTGCAACAATTAATTAATTAAGTGAAATGGGCCATTGTGGAATTAAGTCTTCAGGAGCTTATGTAGAAAGTTGTGGAGGAAAAGGACAGTCTTGATTACAACAGTCTTGATTTCTTGCATCTGATTTGGAAACACAATTTCACAACTGGTGTGATTCAAAAACAGGTTTACAACCTAAATATAAAACAACCCTTCCAATGTACCCATCTCTCCCAAGCAGCATGTAAGGAAAAACAAAAGAATTGATCCCTCATTTTGTAGCTGAGGATGTCCATTAGGCTAGGAACATGTATGAAGAGGCCTACAGTCCTATCACAAGCCAGTCACTCTCATGCTAATTCTTTATCACATTCTGCCATGTTGGCAACACGAAGGAATGAGTAAAAATAATGGGGTATATGTAAGAGTCCTCCTAATAAATGGACCAAACCCCCAATATTTCTGGTGATGCCACCTATGGAAGGAACTGATAAATACAAATAAGGAATTTTAAACTTAGATTTGTTAAAGCACAAGTGATGGATTGGGGCAAAAAGTGGGAAAAGAATTATGAATTGGGAAAAATAACAACCAAACATATGAGTCTCAAATGGAATTTCCCTCTATCTTTTGGCCTTTACATAATGTAGGTGGCCAATCTGATGATAGTTTACTGGGTAAAGTGAGACAGGAACTTATAATTTCACAGTTCGCCAGAAAGATTAAAGGAAAAATGAAAACTCCTTTTAACCAAATGGCGGGTACATTATGAACTTACTGTCTTGGACTCAAACCATGAAGGGGAGAAGGAAGGAGGCTCAGGAAAGACTGAATAAGATCATAAACACAAATTCAGTTACCCCAAATCACGTGAAGTGGTCTTTGATTGAATTTTCCTTTTCTAGTATAGCTGTTCTGATCCTGTTTCTTTTCGTTATGGCTCCTGTTGGTCAAAGATTAGCTCCCACTATATATGGGATCATTCCCTCTACTGGGAAGCAACACAACTGCCAGCCTGAGGTGGCTCTTCGTCCATCAGTTGTAGACAGGCTGAACACATAAGAATCTTCCAAGCCAGGATAGGATGTCTACAAGACAATAGTCGCATATCCTAATTAATAACATTCAATGAGTATTGCAAATAGAAGACCATATGGGTGTAAGCTCAACTATGGAAGGATTCATTCAACTATTGTAACCATTGGGAACAATAAGGAATGGACTGAAACAAATGCCAATCGTAATGAATGGGTGTGTACAGATTTAAGATCATTAGGCATGATTAAAAAAAAAAAGGATAGGCACGCTTGGGTGGTTCTGTCGGTTAAGTGTTGGACTTCGTGCAGGTCATGATCTCACGGTTCACGAGTTGGAGCCCCGCATGGGGCTTTGCACTGACAGTGAGGAGCCTGCTTGGGATTCTCTCTCTCTCCCCCTCTCTGTGCTCTTCTCCCACTCTCTCTCTCTCTCAAGATAAGTAAACTTAAAAAGAAAAGTATACTAGTACCTTTTCATCAATAAAAAATGAACACATCCATCCCTTCCAATCTGTGATCAATTTGTTTAATTGACTTAACTTGGGAATCTGGGAATTTTGTTCCTGCAGGTCTGACGGTGGGTGCCATATTGGACTACTCCACTGAGAGTGGGAAAAGATAGGACTATTTTACCAGGCAGAAGACTAATTATCTTCTATGAGAAATCTGACTAGACTAAGAGGAAAGACCGAAAGATATTGACATCAGAGGTTTCCCAGTGAAACCTCCCAGGCAGCTCACCCAACAGCAAACTTCACAACTGATACGACCTACTCATGGTTTCAGAGCATCTCATCAGTTTTCTAGTCTCTCACCCCTTTTTAAAAAATGTTTATTTATTTTGAGAGAGAAAGAGGGAGCAAGGACACGTGCAAGCTGGGGAGGGGCAGAGAGAGAGAGAGAGAGGGAGAAAGAGAATCTCAAGCAGGCTCCACACTAAGGGGGGAGCCCAGTGCAGTGCTCAATCCCATGACTGTGAGATCATGAACTGAGCCAAAATCAAGAGTTGGACACTCAAATGACTGAGCCACTCAGGTGTCCTTTTAGTCTCTCACTCTTAAAAATATGCCAACATCCACAGATTATAGCATCTAATATGAAAAAGAGAGAACAAAACTAACAGAAAAAAAAAAACCTGGGTAAAACAAACTATAGAGGAGGAAAGAAAACTTCAATAAAATGCCACACCACACCTACCATTGATATCCTCAGAGACAAGCTATCGAAACCATAAAATAAGAACTAGATGTTGTTTCAAAAAGGATAGTCAATGAATAAAATTGAGTTCCTGGAAACCAAAACTGGAAACAAGGAATGAAAATTCATTAAAAATTTTAAGATAAAGTTTGAGAAATTTCCCAGGAAGAAAAAATCAAACAAAGATAGAAATAGAACAGAAAAAAAATAAGAGAAATAGACCAGTCTGGAATTCTAGGAAGAAAGAAAAGAGAAAAATAAGAAAGAATATTTTTAAAAAAAACTAATTCTTGAAAAATTTCCAGACCTTAAGGACATGAGTTTTCATATTGAAAAGATTCACTCAGCACTCAGCACCAATGAAAGGAAGCTGATCACATCAAGTCATGCTTCACAAAATTTTAGAACTCGAAGCATGAAGAGAAGATCACTTATGTGGCTCCTGGGTGGCTCAGTTGGTTGACATCCAGCTCTTGATTTCAGCTCAGTTCATGATCTCACCACTTGTGAGATCATGTCCCAAGTCAGGCTGTGTGCTGTCAGCTTGGGATTCTCCCTCTCCCTTTATCTCTGCCCTTCTCCTGCTCAAGCACTCTCTCTTTCTCAAAACAAATTAAAAAAAAAAAAAAAAGAAGATCACCTAAGTTTCCAGAGATAGAAAAAATATCGTAAATAATTAGAAATCAGAATGGCTTTAGATTTCTCCATAGAAATATTGGAAGACAAAGACAGAAGATAATTGGGAACTGCCTTCAACATTCTGGAGGAAAATTATTTCAAACCTAGAATTCTATACTCAGGCAAACTATCAATCAAGTGGGAAAGCAAAACAAAGATGATTCCATAATTGCAAGGTTTCAAAAATTTGTTTCCCATGCAACCTTCCCCAGGAAGTTACGGCAATATGAATTCCACCAAAATGAGAATGAATCCGAGAATGAAGATGAGAAGACATAGGATCCAGTAAATAGGCGCTTCAACACAGGAGGGATGAAGGGAATCTTAAGGATCATGGAGATTGGGAATTCCAAAGAGACTGTGGAAAGAGATTTCAGAATGTTGCCTGTGTACTAGGCAGGAGTAGGCCCAAGCTTTGTGGGGCTTGAAGCTTATACAATTTAGGGGATCCACTTTAAGAAAATAAGATACAAAATTACAGATGCAAAAATTAAACATGAAAATGAATATTTATGTAGAATGAAAAAGAAATCTTAATAAATTATAAAATTTTAAAAGCTGACAAATGCCACAAACATCACAAAATCCAGAAAAATATAATATTTTTGTGTTAACTGCTTGATCCATGTCTTTAATACCTTTTTTCTCTATACTCTTCAGCTGCATAATTTTCCTCCCAAAAACTTATTGTGAAAAATTTTAAACCTATGGAAAGACACGTGGGTGTCTCAGTTGGTTAAGTGTCAGACTTTGGCTTAGGTTATGATCTTACAGTTGGTGAGTTTGAGCCCCTCATGTAGCACTGTGCTGACAGCTCAGAGTCTGGAGCGTGCTTCAGACTTTGTGTCTCCCTCTCTCTCTGCCCCTCCCCCACTCACCCTCTGTCTCTCTCTTTCTCAAAAATAAATAAAACATTAAAAAAAATTTAAACCTATAGAAAAGTTACAAGAACTTTACGATAAACACTATATTGATACCTACCATTAAATCTTACACTTAACATTTTATTACACTTACTTTATCACCATTCTGTCCATCCATCAATTCCTCAGAGTTTACATTATTATGCTGCTAAAAATTAACTATAGCAGAGCCATGTGGTAAGTTATGATGACTTTCCTGAACAGCTTTTTGTTTTCCATGGAGTTAATAATTGCCTTTTTTTCAGTTTTCCCTGAACACATCAGAATATTCAACTTCCCAGTCTCCACCAATTGGTTAAATCTTTCATTATACTGAGACACACCCAGTTGTCTATAAATTTTATCTTGCAGATATTTCTCCTGGAGTTTTCTGAGCTACTCCAAAATGGGCTAATTGACACGTTAGCCTAGAGCCAGAAGTGTATTTCTCATGAAGTTAATGAAGTCTCAGCTTCAGGAACCCTCCACAGGATCATGAATTTTGTAAAATTTGCAAAGCAAGATATTTTAACTGTGATGAGTTAAATTCTCTCTCTTTCCTATCCAACTTTCCCTCTGTCATATTTTTTTTTTCCACACACTGCAGTTCCACACACAGTTCGGAGAACCAAGAGAAAATAAGTTGGAGATCCATTCAGTTTGGATTTAGTTGGATTTATTTATGTAGTGTGCAGTCGCATCTGTATAAAGTTAACTTATTGTCAGCCATCCAAGTAGGAATTGCTTCAGGAATATTTCTACATCCTACTTCACTAACTCACCTGGGGCCATTACATAAAGGTGAAGCGCCAGAGGTTACAACAAGATGTTCTATGGTGTCTGGCAGCAGAAGTAGGTGAGCAGGCATGGAGAAACAAGGTCTGAATGTAAGGAGCCAGAGCTAGTCTGTGGAAACCTTCCATTCATCAGATATAGGAAATTGCAAGTGATGGATTTAGTTCCCAGCAATTCAGTTTTCTCCTGTCAGGAATGTACTGGATAACACAACAAATACAATTATAAGTGCACTGTCCGGTTTTTCTCTTTTGGTGAGAAACACACAAAACTTCAGAATTCTGCTTAAACCTGTAGCAGAACAGTACTATGTATATGTAAAGTTGCTCATTTTAGCGGTGTCTGGGTGGCTCAGTCGGTTGGACGTCCAACTTTGGCTCAAGTCATGGTCTCTCAGTTCGTGATTCAAGCCCCATGTCGGCCTCTGTGCTGACAGCTCCGAGCCTGGAGCCTGCTTCAGATTCTGTGTCTATCCCTCTCTCCCCCTGCTCCCCTGCTCATGCTCTGCCTCTCTCTGTCTCTCAAAAATAGATAAATATTAAACAAATTTTTTAAGTTGCTTATTTTATATATTTCCACTACCAATAATAAAAACAAATTGTGATTAACAATGCTTGAGAAAAGATTGAATTATCTCCCTATTCTTCCTAGAGAGAAATATCACAAAATCATTGTCATATAACTATATTACAATATAACTATATTAGGAGGATGGAAGAATAAGAAGGGTGTGTGTATGTAGTGAGGGTAGAGGCTGAAAGAGAATGAAATCCTCATCCTTCATTACAGGAAGTGCATAAATGATACCTAAAATGGAAAAAAAAAATCAAGAAGCAGTACAGGGAAGCTATTTTGAGCTATGGAAGCAGCTAAAATAATTCAAAGTGATTGCCTCTGAGAGGACAGAAATGGGAGGAAAGAGAATAGGGACCGCTTTGGTTTTTCTCTTCTTCCTTCCTTCCTTTTTTTTTTTAATATCTATTTATTTTCAAATTTTTATTTAAATTCTAGTTAGTGAACATATAGTGTAATATTGGTTTCTGGGGTAGAATTTAGTGATTCATCGCTTACATATGACACCCAGTGCTCATCACAAGTGCTCTCTTTAATACCCATCACTCATTTAGCCCATCCCCCACCCATCTCCCTTCATCAACACTCTGGGTTTTTTGTTTTTGTTTTTGTTTTTTAACAAACTTTGTAGAACCCGTAAGTCTCTAACTGAAATTTGCGCATGACTAATTTTGGCAAAAATTAAAAATTAAAAAACTCTTATCCTGTAATTGAGCGATTCCAGCTCTGAGAATTTATCTATCCCACAGATATGCTCATGCATGTGCATAAGGACATTTTTACAAGTTATCTATTGCAGTATTGTCTGTAAGTACAAAAGATTGGAAATGATTTAAGCATCATCAGTAAGGGATCGTTAAATAAATAAAACATATAGCCACCAGAATACTAGGTAGCCTATTTTTTGAAATGAAGCAACTCCTGGGCGCCTGGGTGGCCCAGTTGGTTAAGTGTCCGACTTTGGCTCAGGTCATGATCTCACAGTTCGTGATTTCGAGCCTCACGTCGGGCTCTGTGCTGACAGCTTGGAGCCTGGAGCCTGCTTCGAATTATGTGTCTCCCCCTCTCTCTGCCCCTCCCTCTCTCATGCTCTCTCTCTCTCAAAATTAAATACACATTTAAAAAAAAATTTTAAATGAAGCAACTCAATATACATGTGGAGGAATTTCCCAAATGAAAAAGAAAAATACAGAAAATGTGCATGTATGCTACCATTGGTATAGGAACAAAAAAATACTTGTACAGAAACTCTAGAAGGACACACAACAAAATGAAACAGTAATTGCCTCCAGGAGAGGGAACTTGATGGCTAATGGAAGGGGTAGGAGAGTGACTTACTTTTCATTACTAAACACCTTCATATTTTTATTTATTATTATTTTTTAACGTTTATTTTTGAGATAGAGAGAGAGAATGTGCAGGGGAGAGGTAGAGAGAGAGGGAGACAGAGGATCCAAAGCAGGCTCTGCACTAACAGCAGAGAGCACAGTGCAGGGCTCAAACCCACAAGCCCTGAAATTACAACCTGAGCAGAAGTCTGATGCTTAACTGACTGAGCCACCCAGGTACCCCAATCCTTTCATACTTTTAAAATTGCAGACCAGGGGGAGGAGCCAAGATGGCGTAAGAGCATGGAAGTTTTTTGTGTGTCTCGCGTCCATGAAATACAGCCAGACCAACACTAAACCATCCTACACACCCAGAAAACTGGAGGAGTAACACAACAATCCGCACAACCTGAACCACAGAATTCAGCAGGTACACGGCACGGAGAGGTGAATTTGGGGAGCGAGAGGCCGCGGAAGGTAGGGAACTGCTTTTGCGGGCAGAGACAGGATGGAGACTGGGGAGGAGGGGAGAATACGGGAAAAGCACCCCTCCCCAAAAGCAGCTGGAGAGAAAGTGGAAAATTGGAAACAGCCGCAGGGACTAAACTAAAAAGGGACAAAGGAGAAAGGAGGAAGGAGAGGGTTTAAATTCCATTAAGACTGTAAACAAGGGGAGCGCAAGGGCTGCAACTCCACAGCTCGATACCTGGCGGTGCTCTGGTGGGAAGGGCGAATCCCCAGGAACAGAGTGGGGTCTGGGAGGTTCTTGGGCCACACAGGGAAAAGCGGTTCCACTGCTGCAGGACATTTGGTCAGAGGCTTGAGGCAACCTGGGCCCAGTAGACCCCAGAGAGTGGCCGCATTCGCTGGTGCTGGAACAAGGTCGTTAGGGGTGAAGCCGGGTGCCAGATGTGTGTTGTGATTTTCCATAATCCCTGAAATGCTGCTGCTACGCTGTCTCACGAACTTTTTCTGGGGCGGGCTGGCACCTGGCCACAGTCTCGGGGCACCAGTGGCAGCAGGGTCCAGCAAGCGTTCCTGGGTGCAGCCGACATTAGGCCATTGCTCATTTGGCCATTGCTCGGTGAGACCCTCCTGTAGAGGGGTGGAACGGGTCAAAGCCACAGTCCTTCGGAAGTTAGGGGCCAGGGAAAACAGCCGCATCTGAGACAAAATTCGGGAGAGGTACTGCCTGGGGCCTGGTCATGGAGAGTGAAAAAGCAGCGAGTGGACAAGAGCTGAAGACAGAGGGTAGGTGCTCGATTGCTGATCTGGGAGAACAGACTGGGTAGCTGGGTGTCGCCATTTTCCCCCTCCTGCACATGCGCATACGCACCTACGAGCGCCGCAACAATCCACCCCAGTAGGCTAGCAGCGCCATCTAGTGGAGAGCAGAGCTGTTACACTGAGCCCCGCCCAACTGGGCCGACTTCGCTCTTCAAGAACAGAAGTCTCGCTGCCTGCTTAGTTTATGGACTATAAAGCGCTTCATAGACCAACTTCTAGGGGAAAACGAAGCAATTTCAGTCCTACTTCAATCTGTTAGGTTCATCTATTCAACTTTCTTTCTTTTTTTTCTCTTTTACACTCTTTCTTTTTCTTGAATACAGAAAGAGAAAAAATTCATTTTTATTTTCAATTTTTATTAAAAATATTTTTCTTTAATTTTTATGACTGTATTTTTTACTTTTGTGTAAATTTTTTCAAATTCTATTTCACTTCCATCATGTTATTTTAGTCTACTTCAGTGTATTCACCTTTTCAAATTTTCAAACAATTTCTTTTTTTCTTTCCTTTTCTTTTTTCTTTCCTTTTCTTTTTTCTTTTTTGTTTCTTTTCTTTTTCTTGATTCATTTCTTTTCTTTTTCTTGAATGCAGAAGGAGAAAAACTTCATTTTTACTTTCAATTTCTATTTAAAAATATTTGTATTTAATTTTTTACTATATTTTTTGCTTTTATGTAAATTTTTTCAAATTCTATTTTCCTTCCATCATTTTATTTTAGTCTACTACAGTGTATTCACTTTTTCAAATTTTCAAACGATTTCTTTTTTTAATCTTTTTACTTTTTTCATTTCTTTTCTTTTTTCTTAAATACAGAAAAAGAAAAAACTCATATTTATTTTTTTATTTTTATCAAAAATATTTTTCTTTAATTTTTTTCTACTATATTCTTTACTTTTGTGTATGTTTTTTCAAATTCTATTTTACCCCCGTCATCTCATTTTAGTCTACTTCAGTGTATTCATTTTTTCAAATTCTCAAATGATTTCCTTCCCCCGCCTTTTTTTTTCTCTAATCTGTCAAACCATTTTCAACACCCAGACCAAAACACACCTAGGATCTAGCATCATCTATTCGATTTGTGTGTGTGTGGGGGGGGTGTTTTTAATTTTTAATTTTAATATTTTTTAATTTTAATATTTTTTAATTTCAATTTTTCTACCTCATTAATTCTTTTTCTCCCTTCAAAATGGCAAAACGACAGAATTCACCCCAAAATAAAGAGCACAAAGAAATGACAGCCAGGGATTTGAGCAACACAGATACAAGAAGGGTGTCTGAACCAGAATTTAGAATCGCGATAATAAGAATACTAGCTGGAGTCAAAAATAGATTAGAATCCTTTTCTGCAGAGATAAAAGAAGTAAAAAATATCCAGAATGAAATAAAAATGCTATAACCGAGCTGCAATCACGGATGGATACAGTGGTGGCAAGGATGGATGAGGCAGAACAGAGAATCAGCGACATAGAGGACAAACTTATAGAGAATAATAAAGCAGAAAAAAGAGGGAGATTAAGGCAAAAGAGCATGATTTAAGAATTAGAGAAATCAGTGACTCATTAAAAAGGAATAACATCAGTATCATAGGGGTCCCAGAAGAGGAAGAGAGAGAAATAGGGGTAGAAGTGTTATGTGAGCAAATCATAGCAGAAAACTTTCCTAACCTGGGGAAAGACACAGACAACAAAATCCAGGAAGCACAGAGGACGCCCATTAGATTCAACAAACACTGACCATCAACAAGGCATATCATAGTCAAATTCACAAAATACTCAGGCAAGGAGAGAATCATGAAAGCAGCAAGGGAAAAAAAAGTCCCTAACATACAAGGAAAGACAGATCAGGTTTGCAGCAGACCTAGCCACAGAAATTGGCAGGCCAGAAAGGAGTGGCAGGATATATACAGGGTGCTGAATCAGAAAAATATGCAGCCAAAGATTTAAAAAAAAAAATTTTTTTAAAAGGGGGGGCGCTTGGGTGGCTCAGTCAGTCAGTTGGGCATCTGACTTCGGCTCAGGTCCTGATCTTGCAGTTTGTGAGTTCAAGCCCCACATCGGGCTCTGTGCTGAAAGCTCAGAGCCTGGAGCCTGCTTCAGATTTTGTGTCTCCCTCTCTCCTTGCCCCTACCCCACTCACACTCTCTCTCTCTCGAAAATAAAAATTTTAAAAATTAAAAAAAAAAGAAAAATATGCAGCCAAGAATTCTTTATCCAGCAAGGCTGTCATTCAAAATAGGAGGAGAGATAAAGAGTTTCCCAGACAAACAAAAATTAAAGGAGTTTGTGACCACTAAACCAGCCCTGCAAGAAATTTTACGGGGATTCTCTGAGGGGAGAACAGATGGAACAAAAAAAAAAAAAAAAAAAAAAAAAAAAAAAAAATATATATATATATATATATATATATATATATATATATATATATATATATTAGAAAGGACCAGAGAACACCACCAGAAACTCCAACTCTACAAGCATCATAATGGCAATAAATTCACGTCTTTCAGTACTCACTCTAAATGTCAATGGACTCAATGCCCCAATCAAAAGACATAGGGTAACAGAATGGATAAGAAAACAAGATCCATCTATCTGCTTCTTACAAGAGACCCACTTTAGACCTAAAGACACCTTCAGATTGAAAGTAAGGGGATGGATAAGCATCCATCATTCTAATGGTCAACAAAAGAAAGGCAGAGTAGTCATACTTATATCAGACAATCTAGACTTTAAAATAAAGACTGTATCAAGAGATGCAGAAGGGCATTATATCATAATCAAGGGGTCTATCCACCAAGAAGACCTAACAATTGTAAACATTTATGTGCCAAATGTGAAAGCACCCAAATATATAAATCAATTAATCACAAACATAAAGAAACTCATCGATAGTAATACCATAATAGTAAGAGACTTCAACACCCCACTCACAGCAATGGACAGATCATCTAATCAAAAAATCAACAAGGAAACAATGGCTTTGAATGACACACTGGACCAGATGGCCTTAACAGATATATTCAGAACATTTCATCCTAAAGCAGCAGCATATACATTCTTCTCCAGTGCACTTGGAACGTTCTCCAGAATAGACCACATACTAGGACACAAATCAGCCCTAAGTAAGTACAAAAAGATCGAGATCATACCATGCATATTTTCAGACCACAATGCTATGAAACTTGAAATCAACCACAAGAAAAAATTTGGGAAGGTAACAAATATTTGGAGACTGAAGAACATCCTACTAAAGAATGAATGGGCTCACCAAGCAGTTAACGAGGAAATTAAAAAGTATATGGAAGTCAATGAAAATGATAACACCACAACCCAAAACCACTGGGACGCAGCAAAGATGGTCATAAGAAAAAGTATATAGCAATCCAGGCCTTCCTAAAGAAGGAAGAAAGATCTCAGATACACAACCTAACCTTACGCCTTAAGGAGCTGGAAAAAGAACAGCAAATAAAACCCCAAACCAGCAGAAGACAGGAAATAATAAATATTAGAGCATAAATCAATGCTATCGAAAGCAAAAACACAGTAGAACAGATCAATGAAACCAGAAGCTGGTTCTTTGAAAGAATTAACAAAATTGATCAGTTTGATCAAAAAGAAAAAGGAAAGGACCCAAATAAATAAAATCAAGAATGAAAGAGGAGAGATCACAACCAACACAACAGAAATTAAAACAATAATAAGAGAATATTATGAGCAATTATATGCTAATAAAATGGGTAATCTGGAAGAAATGGACAAATTCCTAGAAACATATGCATTACCAAAACTGAAACAGGAAGAAATAGAAAATTTGAACAGACCCATAACCAGTAAGGAAATCGAATTAGTAATCAAAAATCTGCCAAAATAACAAGAGTCCAGGGCCAGATGGCTTTCCAGGAGAATTCTACCAAACATTTAAGGAAGAGTTAACACCTATTCTCTTGAAACTGTTCCAAAAAATAGAAATGGAAGGAAAACTTCCAAACTCTTTCTATGAAGCCAGCATTACCTTGATTCCAAAACCAGACAGAGACAACACTAAAAAGGAGAACTTTAGACCAATGTCCCTGATGAACATGGATGCAAAAATCCTCAACAAGATATTAGCCAACCGGATCCAACAATACATTAAAAAATTATTCACCACGACCAAGCAGGATTTATACCTGGGATGCAGGGCTGGTTTAATATCTGCAAAACAATTAATGTGATTCATCACATCAATAAAAGAAAGGACAAGAACCATACAATCCTTTCAATAGATGCAGAGAAAGCATTTGACAAAATACAGAATCCTTTCTTGATGAAAACCCTCAAGAAAGTAGGGATAGAAGGATCATACCTCGAGATCATAAAAGCCATATATGAACAACCCAACGCTAATATCATCCTCAATAGGGAAAAACTGAGAGCTTTCCCCCTAAGGTCAGGAACAAGACAGGGATGTCCACTCTTGCCACTGTTATTCAACATAGTATTGGAAGTCTTAGCCTCTGCAATCAGACAACATGAAGAAATAAAAGGCATCCAAATCGGCCAGGAGGAGGTCAAACTTTCACTCTTTGCAGATGACATGATACTCTATATGGAAAACCCAAAAGATTCCACCAAAAAACTGCTTGAATTGATTCATGAATTCAGCAAAGTTCCAGGAGATAAACTCAACGCACAGAAATTGGTTGCATTCCTATACACCAACAATGAAGTAACAGAAGGAGAAATCAAGGAATCGATCCCATTTACAGTTGCTCAAAAACCCATAAAATACCTAGGAATAAATCTAACCAAAGAGGTGAAAAATCTCTACACTGGAAAACTATAGAAAGCTTATGAAAGAAATTAAAGAAGACACAAAAAAAATGGAAAAAGATTCCATGCTCCTGGATAGGAAGAACAAATATTGTTAAAATGTTGATACTACTCAAAGCAATCTACATATTCAATGCAATCCCTATCAAAGTAACAGCAGCATTCTTCACAGAGCTAGAACAAATAATCTTAAAATTTGTACGGAACCAGAAAAGACCCCAAATAGCCAAAGAAATCTTGAAAAAGAAAACCAAAGCAGAAGGCATCACAATCCCAGACTTCAAGTTATACTACAAAGCTGTAATCATCAAGACAGTATGGTATTGGCATAAGAACAGACACTCAGATCAATGGAACAGAATAGAGAACCCAGAAATGGACCCACAAATATATGGCCAACAAATCTTTGACAAAGCAGGAAAGAATACCCAATGGAATAAAGACAGTCTCTTCAGCAAGTGGTGCTGGGAAAACTGGACAGTGACATGCAGAAGAATGAACCTGGACCACTTTCTTACAGCATACACAAAAGTAAACTCAAAATGGATGAAACACCTAAATGTAAGACAGGAAGCCATCAAAACCCTTGAGGAGAAAGCAGGCAAAAACCTCTGTGATCTTGGCCTCAGCAACTTCTTACTCAACACGTCTCCGGAGGCAAGGGAAACAAAAGCAAAAATGAACTACTGGGACCTCATCAAAATAAAAACCTTCTGCACAGCAAAGGAAGCAATCAGCAAAACTAAAAGGCAACCAACAGAATGGGAGAAGATATTTGCAAATGACATATCAGATAAAGGGTTAGTACCCAAGTACCTTGATCAAATATCAAGATGACCAGACCAAAGGTGGAAATTTTTCTGCTCAACAGACTCAGCATGATTCTTTCTAAGCTAGAATAAGCAGGCCAAGAACAGATTCCAAGGCCTGGTCAAAAAGAGGACTCAGAGTAGCCCGACTAGAGGTAGGTCAAGGACACAGTCTTTGTCACACATCTCACTACACCCAATGAAATAATAATTGGAAAGGGTGGAATGTGCTAGCTGGACAATTGCACCTCACAGTATGCCATCCTTCCCATATCTGGAAAAAAAAGATGGCCTTGATAAGCTGGACTTCAGGGAGCAGAAAACCACAAGACGCCTAGGGTTCCATTCCCAAGAGATAATTTACATCAGTGACAATAAATACAGAAAAAATGAAATATTCTTCAAAATCTGTACTTATTTGTCTCTTTCTATAACATACTTGTTTACTTTTTTATTGCCTGAGGACTCTTTACATACTGGCTGCTTTATAACATTTTTTTAGAGGCTGGAGGAAACCCACTCTCAACACCACAAGCGAGAAAAAAAAAGTTCCAATTGGCTGTTATCACTGTCAGTTATCTCAGTATGAAAGAGGGAAGTGGATAACCTTGTCCCCAAGAAAAGCAGAGCATGTATCCACAGTCGTAATCATAGATGGACCCATCCTGGTATGACCCTCCTAAGAGAGGAAGATCTCAGTTCAATGTGTTGAAGTAATTCAAGGACAAAAGTTCTCAATCTTTTACTCATGGCCTTTAAGAAGGGTCGATTAATTATTTTAAGGTCTGTCAAGGAAAAAGGAGACTGGGTTTTGACCCACTGTGCATGAGTTTGGTTATTTTAATTATGAAAAAAAAAAACTAATAAATGAATTTCCCTAGAAATGGGTCCATGGGGGAAGAAACATAGCTTGGAAAGAACATGAGCCTTGGCCTTGGAGAGTTCAAATTTCGGCTCTGTGCCTGGGCTTCCTCAGTCTAGAATCTCATATATTTCCATTATTACAAGTTTTCTTGAAAATTTTCCTTGATAATTTATACTCATCCATTTTTGTTGTTCTTTCTAGAACTCCTACTATTCAGGGTTTTTTTTTATTATTCAGAGATTTTACATTTTAAGTATCTAAGAGCACTTTTTTGTTCTTGAATGTTTCTCCACCCCAGTCTCCTATTCTTTAATGAGTGCAAAATCTTCTCTTATTCCCAAGAATCCCAATAACATTTAAAAAAGCTTTTTCCAACTCTCTGACTTGTTTCCTCATCTTTCTTATATTTTAGTCTCTCTTTTATAGATTTTGCTCAAATATCTCTATACAACTGCTTGTCTGCTCATATTCAAGAATGTGTCACTAAAAAGATGATTGGAAGCTTTTCATACAAGGGTGAGGTAGCCCAAGTGCATCATTTTGTTGGGGTCTCTTGGGCCCCTCTCCCCAAATTCATGAGTTGAAGCCCTAATCCCCAAGTTGAAGTGACTGTATTGGGGGGTGGGGTCCTTGAGGTAATCAAGGTTAAATGAGGTCATAAGAATGGGACCATAATCCAATAGTACTGAGGAAGAGACACCAGAGACCTGTTTTTCTCATACAAAGAAAAAAAGCCATAGTGAGAAGGTAGCCATCTGGAAGCCAAGAAGAGAAGTTTCACCAGAAACCAACCCTGCTGGCACTTTTGTCTTAGACTTCCAAACTCTAGAACTATGAGAAAATAAATTTCTGGTATTTAAGCCACCCAAGCAATCTAATATAGAGTCCCACCCCTCTGATAGACTTTCTTTCTTTTGGGCTGGTCAGTCCCTCTGGATGCTCTCAAACTCCTGCCTAGGAGTTATAAGCCAGCCACTGGTGTTCTCAGAGCCAAGATGGGGAATGCACTGGAATGAGTCTGCTCAGTATATAGACTTTGAATTAATGCCCTAGTATTTAGCACAATGTCCCTGTCCTTAGCTGTGCCTGGTGTTGCACAGTCCAAAGGCCTCAGGTGCAGCCTCTCTAGAGGAAAAGCCTCCAGTCTTCTTCCAGGGTGGAAGATGGGGTGATCTAATTTCTTGCTGTACAAACTTTCAAATGATATTCCTGTTTTTAGCATCATCTTCACCCACTCTCAGAGAAACATGCCCCTAACTGGACGTTTTAATGCCCACATAAGAATGTAAGACAAGACCGTGGATACAAAAAACACGAATTAAAACTGTGATCCCCACGTAAAGCCAGGGCTTTCAAAGGAAAGTATAGACTAGAAAGGATAGACTAGAAAAACACTCACTGACTTGCTGAGAGGAAATGACAAGGAAACTTTTACCTTGACTGTGAGTAAGAAAAAATATTATTCTCCCTTAAAAATTTATAAACAAGGGCACCTGGGTGGCTCAGTTGGTTAAGCATCTGACTCTTAACTTCGGCTCAGGTCACGATCTCACAGTTCATGAATTTGAGCCCCACATCAGGCTCTGTGCTGACAGCGCGGAGCCTGCTTGGGATTCTCTTTCTCCCCCCTCTCTGCTGCTCCCCCCTCCAAAGAAATAAAAATAAACTTTAAAAAGTTTATAAACAGGGACAATGCCACACAATTCAATTTGTGTTATTAAGGAACCAAAAGCCAAGAAACTGACATGAAAATTGGTTCTATGTGTATGATCCTCCCAGAGTGCCTGGTCCTGAGGGTATGATGCTTCAAAAATGCTTGGCCTTGCAGAGGGAAATGGAAAGCTACTTTGAAGGTACATGCTCTCAACACAGGCCACTCAAGTTGCCTACAGCTAATGTTAAATGAAGATGATCTCAAAATTCATAATTACAAAGCAGAAAGAAAACAATCATTTAAATGATTAACACACACACAAAGAGTAAGATTAGATTCCCAAGATCTTCACAAGTACAACAATCTAATAAACACTACTGAATATGAATATTTAAAAGTATTAAAGATAGAGGCACCTGGGTGGCTCAGCTGGTTAAGCAGCCCATGTCATGATCTCACGGTTCGTGAGTTTGAGCCCCACATCGGGCTCTGTGCTGACAGCTGAGAACCGGGAGCCTGGTTTGGATTTTGTGTGTGTGTGTGTCTCTCTCTGACCCTCCCCCGCTCACTCTCTCTCTGTCTCTCAAAAAAATGAATAAAAAATAAAATAAAATAAAATAAAATAGTATTAAAGATATAAGGCAAAGATTTAGAACCACTTATATAAATAAGTAAGAAGATATTATGAAAGAAGAACAGGAATCTTTGATGGGGCGCCTGGGTGGCTCAGTTGGTTGAGTGTCTGACTTCGGCTCAGGTCATGATCTCACAGTTCATGATTTTGAGCCTCACATTGGGCTCTGTGCTGACAGCTCAGAGCCTGAAGCCTGCTTCAGATTCTGTCTCCCTCTTTCTCTGCCCCTCCCCTGCTCGCGCTCTGTCTCTTTCTCTCTCTCAAAAATAAATAAACATTAAACAAAAAAAAAATTTTTTTAATGACAGGAATGTTTGGAATGAATTAAATATAATATTTAGGAATGACACATGAAATTGTTGAAAATAAACACTCAGTAGATACTTCAATATCAGATTAGACAGAGCTGAAGGGAGAGGTTGCACACAGAAGATATACCCAGAATGCAGGATAGACAGTTAAAAGCATAGAAAAATGAAAAAGATTAATAGATAATAGAAAAGCAAGTCAAACAGGAGTTCCAGAAGGAGAGAATAGAAAGAATTCAAGAAAGATAATATTTGAAGAAATAATGGCTTTGAAGAATTTGTTGCTCATACACAGTGAATGTCCTTTTATACTAAAGAATGTAGCAGATCATATAAACCCTGTCCTCTGCCCACAGTATGATACAATGTGACAGCAGTAACAAAAGATAACAATGCCATACACATTTGAAAAATTTAAACCATACTACATGGGTCAAAGAAGAAATCACAATAAAAATAGAAAATCTTTAGCTATGAATGATAACGAGGTTACTATATACCAAAATTTGTGGAATGCAGTATATAATGGAAATGTATTGCCATAATAAATCTATGACTCTAAAGTTGGTCCCCAGGCCAGCACTATGACCCAGGAACCTGATAGAAATGCAATTTTCTGTCTCCACCTAAAACCTATTGAATTAGAAATTTTGAAGGTGGAAATCTAGAAATCTGTATTTCTATCAAGACCTCCAGGTGATTCTGATGTATGCTTAAGTTTGTGAACCACTGCTTTAAATGTATATATTGGAGGGAATAAAAGAGAAATATTAATAGCAAACATCCAACTCAACTATTAGAAAAAGAACATTAAAATCAATTTAAAAGTAGGAGCACCTGGATGGCTCAGTCAGTTAAGCGTCTGACGTCAGCTCAGGTCATGGTCTTGTGGTTTGTGAGTTCGAGCCCTGTGTAGGGCTCGGAGACTTGAGCCTGCTTCAGATTCTGTCTGTCTCTCTCTCTCTCTCTGTTCCTCCCCACTTGCACTCTGTCTCTCTCTCAAAAATAAATAAAGATTAAAAAACTTTTAAAAAAGGTTTTAAAGTCAGTCTAAAAGTAATGGAAGGAAATACTGTTAACAGCAGAAATCTTCTTTACAATCTATTTTAATAGCTTTATTTCTATATTAGGACCCTTAAAGAAGCATTATCTTTGCTTCCAGGTTGAAACAATCCCAGTTTTCCTCCAGCTTGACTCTGACTCGGTAGTGTATCTGTGCAAGGAAGTTGGACAAAGAAGAAAGTAACACATAGAAAAACATTTCAAGATACCACATTCTAGATATCTATGCAGATATATGCATATTTTCTTTCTATAGAGTCATAAGAAAGTATTAAAAATGGGTTTCTTTGGGGAGGAGGGACTTGGGGTAGATAGAGTCATATTCATTTTTCCTTTTTTTTTTTTTAACGTTTATTTATTTTTAGAGAGAGAGTGAGAGAGCACAAGCAGGGGAGGGAGAGAGAGAGAATCCTAAGCAGGCTCTGTGCTGACAGCACAGAGCCCAACATGGGGCTCAGACTCATGAACTGTGAGATCGTGACCCAAGTCAAAATCAAGAGTCAGATGCTTAACCAACTGACCCACCTGGGTGCCCTGTCATTTTTCCTTTTTTTTAATTTTTTTTTCAACGTTTATTTATTTTTGGGACAGAGAGAGACAGAGCATGAACGGGGGAGGGGCAGAGAGAGAGGGAGACACAGAATCGGAAACAGGCTCCAGGCTCTGAGCCATCAGCCCAGAGCCTGAGGCGGGGCTTGAACTCACGGACCGCGAGATCGTGACCTGGCTGAAGTCGGACGCGTAACCGACTGCGCCACCCAGGCGCCTCCTCATTTTTCCTTTTAAAATATTCCTACATGGGTGCCTGGCTGGCTCAACCAGAGACCACGTGACTCTTGATCTCAGGGTTGTGAGTTCAAGCTCCATGTTGGGAACAGAGCTTTTTTCATAAATAAATAAATAAATAAATAAATAAATCCTATTAAGTTTGGATTTCTAGTCTTATATCACTTTTCTTTCTAAAAGTGATAAAAGACTTATTTGAACTATGAGATTATGGGTGATTTTTATTTCCTGATTAAAAAGAGGCAAAACAAACAAAACACATGGTTAATATTATTCTTAAAAACAGTAACAACAACAAAAACATGTCCAGACCTGGATTGGATCAGATTTTTTTTCTTTTGTTTTTTCTTTCTTTCTTTTTTTTTTTTTTTTTTTTTTTTTTTTTTTTTTTTTTGCCTAATGCAATTCACAATCTCCTTCTGGGAGTAAATTAGCATGCCTGATAAAATGTGTAAATTTTCTGATAACTTCTAAAGGAACTGAAGACTGGTTCTAAGAAACCTACTCATCCAACTGTGAGTCAAGAGTCTAATTACCTCTAATCAAACACAATTTTCTTTTGTACCTAATCTATTTTTATAAAATGTCCATAACAAGAGCAAATCTTCTTTTAAAAAATTTAAAAATTTTTTAAAATATTTATTTATTTTTGAGAGAGAGACAGACAGAGAGGCAAGTGGGGGTGGGGCAGAGGGAATGGGAGACACAGAACTGGAAGCAGGCTCCAGACTCTGAGCTGTCAGCACAGAGCCGGATGCGGGGCTTGAACCCACGAACTGCCAGATCGTGACCTGAGCTGAAGTTGGAGGCTTAACCGACTGAGCCACCCAGGCACCCCAAGAGTGGATCTTGATAGACTTAATTGGTAGGCTCCTTTTCCTTTGCAGCAATATTTATAATACATTTTGATAAGTGGTCATAACTAAATTACTTGTAAACGTTTTCTTTAACAATATTTAAATATATTTTAAAATCTCAAAACATTTGGGTAATGTCCATCTCGGTTACAGTCTAAAAGATGAAGGCACTTTGAATGGCAGGGTCATAGAACTGTAGGAATAAAACGTAATTCTTTCGTTCTTTCGCGACCATCTGTCGGCCTACCATATGCTAGGCTTTGAAAAGTACTTGCGCATCTACCACGTGCCAGGCACCGTTCTAGGATCTGGGGATACAAACATGAACAAACGGAGTTGGGGGGAATAAAACTACAGTTCCCACAATGACGTGCTCTTCTGCCTCTTCCCAGGTGGGAGCTTCTTTCCGCTAGTCTCTTCCCAGGATTCTAGTTGTACAGGAAAGCCCCACCTGCTTATCTGCCATTTGCCCACGCTCTCGTTAGAAGATGGACTACAACTCCCACAATGCCTTCGGGGGGCACGCTAGAAGGGTTCCACCTGCTTCCCAGTCCGGTCAAAAAGGACTACAGTTCCCAGACTGCTCTGCTTCCTCTCTTGGGTGTTATTGCTCCTTTCCCGGTGCCGGACGCGGTAGAAGCGAGCGAGAGTGCCAGGTCCTGGGTTTTCTGTGTCCTTCTCCCGGGCAGGGACGAGGCAGTGACTTGACTCTTGGGCGCCGAGCCCGGGAGGGAGGGCAGGAGGCCGTCTTCCCTCATATCCAGCTCACCTCACACCACTATTCTTCCTCACCCGCGGCCGCTTGGACGACTCCGGACCGACTACCTGGGACCCGGGTGGCAGTCTCTGCAGCCGGGGCTGTGGCGAGGCCGCGGCCCTCGGGGCGGCGGTAGCGGCGTCAGCTCTGGGGAGGAAGAGGAGGGAAGATGGCGTCGGAGCTGGAGCCCGAGGTGCAGGCCATCGACCGGAGTTTGCTGGAATGTTCGGCTGAGGAGACCGCAGGGGTGAGTGCTGGGACCCGGGCGGGGACGTCCGGCCCTCGCAGGCCGCGCCCGGGGGGGAGGAACTGACTCCTGGAAATCTCGGAGCAGCCCAGCTCTGACTTGGGGTAACGACCTCGCGGGGCTCTCTGGACTCGCCGTGTGGGCACTGGCCCGGGGAGGCCACCGAGCCTGCCCCTCGCCCTCCTTCTTTATCCTCAAATAGCCCGCGGAGCCGCTCTGTCCGCTGGCCGCCTTTACATTCCCTTTTTGCCTGGGAGAACCGACTGCCTTTGCATTATTCCTCCTTACCCCTCCACTCCCAAGAAGTCCCCAGCACAGGGGCCTTTGCCCTTTATGCCAGCTCTTGGCAGAGGGGAGAGGAAGACGCTTCCTGATTTGGGGGTGTAATCGCCCTGCTTTATCTGCCTAATTCCTTTTCCTCAGATTAGTGGAGCATTGCCTCCTCCACCAGAACATGCTACCCTAACCGGTTCCTCACTTTGTTTCTGGGACTACCCTAGGCACCAAAGGATGCAAACGACACTGTTTTCCCTGTATCCCCCCCGCCTCCCTCGTCAGTACGTTTTTGCCCAGGTTTGGTCAGTCCACATCGTTGGTAAATGTGCGGAAAGCAGCGTCTGGGCATCTTACTGAGTGTGAGAAAGCAGTGGTGGAGGCTGGGAGATTAAAAAAAATAATTTTTCTAGGAGTTGGGCATAGTTGGATGGAAAATAAATGTTATATAACTTTGAGAGAGTAACTTTCAACAAATAGAAACTAATAATGTGAGGTTTGGTCACTGCACAGTGGGGAGCAGTTAACCCCCAAACGTAAACCGTTCAAACCCAGTACTGTAATGAAAGCGTCATAGAAATATGCTCGCGTAAGTTGCAGAGTTGTAAAATGATTACTTTAGTAAACTTGGTGGCATCTTTCCTCAAGAAGGACAGGGAGCACTCATTAGAACAGACCGTCCAGGATGATTATGAATGGACCAAAACAACCTAGGCCTCACTTCTCAGGCCTCTGATTTTAGGGAGAGGGTGACCTTTGAACACATGTTAATAATCTTTATGAGCAAAATTTTAGTGGGGCACCGTGCGGCTGCTGGTGGTGAGGGGTTACTGTGTGTGAATTGTCAAGAGTGGAAGTCAATGACAGGAGTAGAGGTGAAAAGTTTAAAGTGATACATTGTTGAACGATGACTGTTGAATTTTTTTTCAAGTCAACTTGTTTAGCTCTGTTTTCATTTGCTTTCTGCTTAATATTGCAACAACCCAAGGATTTTCAGCCCCCATCTGCCTTTCATTTATCAAAGAGAACAGTGTTACAAGGAAGCAGTAAAATAGTCAAGGTGACAGCTCTTCCCAATGTCGTCCTGTCAGTATCCATATTGACATTACATTTGTTGTCTGCCTCAAAGTTTTGTTGTTGTTGTTGTTGTTGTTGTTGTTGTTGTTTTATTCCCACTGAATTTTGTGTGGCTTGGCTCCGAGATACAGGCTGTGTGCCAGATTTTTCCAGCTCTGAAAGTGCAAGTGATTGCGTTTCTCCAACCCTGAAAAGCTATCAAGTGATTGGAGTTTCTCCAACTTGTTGTGGAAACCAGTTCTAAAACTGGTACTAGAGACCAATGTAATAATTCCTGTGTACTGAAATTCTCAAGCAGATATAGTGGGAGAAATTAAGGGAAAAGCAATTGAAATTTATTAATTTGGACTTAATTTGAGTTTGTGACAATCCCGGTCTGAGCTACATTTTACATTTGCTCTGTTTACTTTTAAATGGCTTTCTGAACAATAAGATGAAAAAGTTTTTGGTCTAAAGGCCAACAAAATTCCCAAAAGAAGACTACTAAGATATTAAAATTAAAATTATAAAATTAAGGGGCACCTGGGTGGCTCAGTCAGTTGGGCGTCTGACTTCAGCTGAGGTCATGATCTCACAGTCTGTAGTTCGAGCCCCGCGTCGGGCTCTGTGCTCAGCTCAGAGCCTGGACCCTGCTTCAGATTCTGTGTCTCCTCCTCTCTCTTCCCCTCCCCTCTCAAAAATAAATGAAAACATTAAAAAAAAATTTTTTAATTATAAAATCAAAAATTTTTAAACTAATATTAAAATACAAGATTCTTCCAGCTATATAATCTGGCCTTACTTTGTGAGGGGTTTATCATCTGTATTTGTTAAAACCACATAACACTTAAAACTATTCTTTCAGCTTGGTCTATAGCACAGCCCTTCATCACAAATTAAAATGAATTAAAAAAGCTTTCTCAGATTAAAAGCAAATTTTAGAGAGGGTAAACAGAGCAGCTATTTCAGCCTTTAGACCTTTGTTACTGATAATTTCTGGGATCACATCCATTTTAAAATAGCTTAATAAGCTTAGTGTCATCTTTCCCACACTTTATTTATATACTGCTTTTTACATTTCTGTTATGAGGAGGAAGGTATGTATCCTAACAAGCTTGCCTCACAAAAGCAGTTATGTGCTCTTTTCGATAATTGTAAGCTTAGGATATTAAAATAGTCCTCTCTTCTCAGTTTTCTCTTTTTCTTGGTAGAATTGATTCCACAAGTTTTGATTTTTCTAGTATGTCTAATCTATCTACATTTTTTGCTCCATAGATATTATTATAATGTGCTCCATTGGGTGATTGTGACTTAAGAAGTATATATATTGTTTTTCCCCAAGTAGAATAGACCTTCTCATTATAGAAGTTTTATGTAGAGTTTTATGTCTATATTGGATATTTTTTGCTTTAAAATTTTGACAGTTTTGTATATAATTTACATATGTAAATTCAATTCACTGGTTTTTAGTATATTCATAGAGTTGTGTATCACCATAATTTTAGAACATTCTCATCACCCCCCAAAAAATCCTATACCTATTAGCAGTCACTTCCCGTTTTCCCCTAAACTCCTGAACTCTAGACAATTACTTACCTATATTCTGTCTCCATAGATTTGCCTAGTCTGGAAATTTCATATGAATGGAATAATAACACTATGTTGTCTTTTTGACTAGTTTCTTTCACTTAGCAAATGTTGTCAGGGTGTGTCCTTGTTGTAGTATGTATCAACACACCATTTTGTTTTATTGCCAAATGATATTCCATTGTATGGCTATACCATATTTTATTTATCATCGGTTGATGACATTTGGGTTGTTTCCATTTTTCGGATATTATGAATCGTGTTGCTGTGAACGTTTGTGTGCATTTTTGTGGGGACATCCGTTTCTTTTTTTGTTTTTTGTTTTTGTTTTTTTTTGTTTTTGTTTTTGTTTTTGGTTTTTTTTGAGCATATACCCAGGCATGTAATTGCTGGGGTCTATGGTAATTCCATGCTTAATGTTTTGGGGAACTGTTTTCCAAAATGACTGCATCATTTTACGTTTTCACCAGCAGTATGTGAGCGTTCCAGTGAATTTCTCCAATAGTGAAGTGCTATCTCATTGCAGTTTTGATTTGTATTTCCTTCATGACTATAGGTGCTGAATATCTTTTCATGAGCTTATTGGCCATCTGTACATCTTTGGAAGTGTCAATTCAGACCTTTTAACTATTTTTAAATTAGATTTTTTTCTCTTTTATTATTGAGTTTCTGTATTTGATTGTGAATGCTTTTACTTCATTTCTAGAACTCTAAGATTCGTTTAAGATTTTTCTTAACAGAGTCTTGAAAACTTCATTTTGGTACTAATGAGACTGTTGTTTTATAATTAACTTACATGTTGATCATCCTTGTTTGAAAACAAAATCAAATATGGTTAAAGGATATAATTTTTTAAAAAAATTTTAACGTTTTTCAATTAATTAACTTTTTAATTTACATCCAAGTTAGCATATAGTGCAACAATGATTTCAGGAGTAGATTCCTTAATGCCCCATACCCATTTAGCCCATCCCCCTACAACCCATAAAGGATACAATTTGAATTGGGGACTAGAATAATAATCAGATGCTGTAGTAAAAGGCTAACCTCTAGGGAGTCTTTCATTTTTGTGTTTATTACACTTGCTCTTTATCCCAAGGCTTAAATTTAGCATTCAAAAAAGGAAAGCTCCTGGAAATGTTGTCGTTGTCCGTTGTCGTAACATGTTTACTTTAGTGGAGTGAGTTGACAGTTTCTTCACTTCCTTTATGGATGACTTCTAATAAGATAAGTGCTTATTTGTTGTGCACACTGGTTTGACAGCCACAGTGTCTGAAGGACAAATTAACATGCCGTCAAATTACAAATCTCAATAGTTGGTCATGATGAGGAAACAGTTACAGTTAGCTTATGTTAGTTAGAGCTAATAAGAGAAGCTACTGATTTCATTCTTCTGAGATACATGTGAGCCATTATTGTGAAAGGCAGCCAAAAAATTTTTTCCTCCTGTTCAGTTTTTCATAACTTTTTTTTTCAATCTATATTGTTGCCAGTCACTAATTGAACATTTCTGGTATAGAATTCTTATGTGATTCTCTTGTTTTATATATTAAGTGTTTAAATTTAATGAAGTTAAAAATGCTTATAATAGATCCCAAATCTGTTAGGTGGTTTTAAATTTGGAGCATATGCCTGCTTTTCTTGAGCCAGATATGCATATCTTCTTAATAATTTATAATAATATATTATAAACTGTATTTAGGATGAAATGCTCTACTAATAATTTGTAATATAATATCAGTACAAATTATATACAGTAATGTATATTATGTTATATATACTGTATAGTAAATATTATGGTATTATATATTAATAAATATGTAATAGCATACATAATATAATATATAAAATAGCATAGTCTATAAAATTTGCTGATTTTTTTTCTTAGTAGCTGATATTAGTTTCTGAATTTTTTGTTCAAGAAATCTATAAATAGAGGGGTGCCTGGCTGTCTCATTTGATAGAGCATGCAGCTCTCAATCTGAGGGTCATGAGTTCAAGCCCCACATTGGGCATGGAGCCTAAGAAAGGAAGGAAGGGAGGGAGGAAGAAATCTATGAACAGATTTGACCTATCAGTGTTGTTGGAGCCACAGAGCACATAATTTCTTTTAGAAAGTATCACCTTTTATTCTCCCTGGATTAAAATCCTGCAAAAGTGGCTTCAAGAAAAATAGGAACATAGGGACTCCTGGGTGGCTCAGTCGGTTAAGCGTCCGACTTTGGCTTAGGTCATGATCTCATCGTCCGTGAGTTCGAGCCTCGCATGGGGCTCTGTGCTGACAGCTCTGAACCTGGAGTTTGCTTCAGATTTTGTGTCTCCCTCTCTCTCTGCCCCTGCTCTGCTTGTGCTCTCTCTCCGTCTCTCAAAAATGAATAAACGTTAAAAAAATGTAAAAAAAGAAAAGAAAAGAAAAGAAAAATTGGAACATAAAACATAAGAAAAACAAAAATTGTTGTTAAAATAAAAGCTTTAAATGAATTGTAAATTAAAATTGCCTGAAACATAACTTCCTAGGATCATAGGAGTAAATTCTTTGAATCATAAAGCTTAATTTTTTATCCATAAACACTAAATTGCTTAGGACAAATGGATTATCTTCATTCATGTTTTGAAATAGGGTTTCTGATAATGGGTGAAAAACTAGACATTTACCCTTAGATATGACAAAAAAAATGTTTTTTTTTAGCTCAAAGAATTAGATTCAAGTTTGCTTGTTGGTTGATGCCTCTTTGCCTTTTACTATTGACTACTGTTTTTTTTAACTAGCCCTTTTTATAATTAAGGAACTCTGTGTGTGTGTGTGTGTGTGTGTGTGTGTGTGTGTGTGTGTGTGTGTGTGTAATTTTGATTTCAAGTTACTTTTCTAAAGAGAGAGAATCCTTAATCCTGCGCTGTTGTTTTAAGAGTAATTTAGTCTCTTAGTTGCATAAAGCAAACACAACTAAGTTGGTAACATTTGGAAAAGATAGTTTCACTTTAGGGGTGAAAAGTTTTTCCACTGTGTTCTGTTACAAGCTTCAATTCAATCCCTTAACTTACTAACAAAGTTTTTACATTTTTAGTACACATGAAAATATGCGGTTGATTAGAAAGTTAATATATATGTCCTCATGTATATTTAAAATATCTATATGTATTTTTAGAGGGAAGGGAGTGGGTAAAGATTGTACAAGTAATAGTTAAAACGAAGACCTTATACTGTTGTCTTATGGTGTTAGACCTTACTAGAATGTAAACTCTTAACAAGGATGTACATGAACTTTAGTTGTAATCCATAAGTAAACATTGGACCTATGAGTTAGCAGTTCAGTTAACTGCATTTTTGTAGAAGTGAGTGCTTTCATGTATTCTGATTTTAAATGCTTACCTGGTTGAGAGCCAGAATAAGTTGCAATTACACAAAGCAACATGGGGGACAAAGAAACATTGCAGAATTGGCAGGGATAAATGACAATATAGGGGAAAGACTTAAGATGTAAGGAAACACAAAGGGAAAAGAAAGGAGGTAGTTTGAAGGATGCCTTATCTAGGGCTTATTTGGTTTGGTTTTTAGAGACTGCAGGCCTGGATCTAGTTTATCTCTGCTTTCATTAAAGCTACATAGAGCATCTTTCTGCAGTGTCAATGTTATAGGACAGTAAGTAGTATAAACATATTTATAGTCATTCAGGTAACAGATTTTACTAAATGCCCACTGCAGCCAGGTTATGTGTTAGACCCAGGGGAAGTGGGAAAGGCAGAGGGAGGGAGGAATGGGCTGAGAAAGGCATCTTAGAGAAAGTGAAACATAAACTGAGAACTGAAGAATGAGTAGAAAGTAGCCTGAAAAGTAGAGAGAGAAGCAGTACAAGTCAGGAGGAGGAAACAAGTATGATACAAGACAAAGGACCTTATAAACCACGTTGAGGGAATTGACTGGATGCTAAATACAAGGGGAAGCTGAATGACATGATCTCATTGACATTTTGCAAGAATCATGCTGGTAGGGAGGCTGAAAAATGGACTGTACAAGGGCAAGATTAGTGGAAATGACCAGTCAGGACCTTCTTGCATTAATAATGGTGAAAGATGGGAGTGGGGGTTTTGGGATAGAGTAGCAGAGGTAGTGCCTATGGAGATGGATAGATAAAGAAATGAGATGGATTCATCAGATTATTTAGGAAGCCTAGTAGACAAGACATGATTAATTGGATGTCAGGTTGAGGAAAAAGGAGGATTTTCAGGTTTTCCTGGTGTGGATGCTTAGGTAGATGCTGGTATGTAAAATAGGGAAGTGGGGAAAATGCCGGTTTTTGAGAAAGGATAGTGGAGATGATGAGTTCAGTTTTAGACATAGTGAGTTGGTGTTTGAATCAGGAGTAGCTGTTTCTTCTGTTTCTCTCTATACTTACCAATGCTTCTGGTCACCAAATGTGAGTTTTTCCCCCCATACCTAGCCATTCCCTAATTCTCTACAGACACCAAGTGGGTGTCCTACAATTCAATTCACTTCTGACACTATGCACCTGGAGTTAGCATCAGATCCCACAGGTTAAGGGCTCAGTTCCACAACACTGCCCCCACTACTTAAGCTGCCAGTCACAAGCAGTGGGTCCTCAGGTTGCCCAGAACTTCTGTCTGACTTGGCTACAAATCGAGGGTTACCATGACCCTGCCTTCGAGTTCAATAATTTGCTAGAAGGGCTCACAGTACTTAGGGAAATGGTTTATTTACTAGATTACTGGCTTATTGTAAAATTCTGTAGCTTAGGAATAGCAGATGGAAGAGATGTGTAGAGCAAGGTATGTGGGAAGGGGAACAGAGCTACCATGCTGTCTCTGAATGCACCAGTACTTATGAGTGTTCACCAACCCGGAAGCTCTTTGAACCCCGACATATAGACATTTTGTTATGGGGGCTTCATTACATAAGTGCAATTGATTAAATCATTGGCCATTAATGATTAGTGCATCTTCCAGCCCCTCACCCCTCCCCAAGTTTGGGGGTGGGAGCTGTAATTTCCAACCTTATCACATGTTTCGTTCCCTCTGGTAACCAGCTGTCCATCTTTAGGGGTTTTCCAAAAGTCACTTCATTAACCTCAGCTCTAGCTTGGTTGGAAGGAGATTGTTATGAATAATAAAAGATACTCCTTTCATCTTTATATCACTTACCACTTAGGAAATTTCAGAAATTTTAGGAGCTCTGTGCCAGGAATGGGAAGAAGACCAAATATATATTTCTTACTATAAATCATGATATCACAGTATCTGTTAGATATCTAAGTATAATTATCCAGGTAGTTGGACATAAAAGTTTAGAACAGAAAAGTGGCTTTTGTTTGTTTCCATCAGGGAGAGTGAAGGGAAAAGGGCTTATAGAGAGTTTGATCAGGGAAAGAAGGCATAATTGATAGAACAAAGCCTCTTGTAGACTGATACTCATGAGACTGGTTTATTAATCAATGAGAAGTGTAAGTGGCATATTGGCTATTCATGTTCACTGCATACTCTTCCTATCAGCAAACTGACAAGAGAATTCAAAAGACAATCAGTATATCATTTGAGCAAAGCAGTAGAAAGGAAGTCAGATGGGCTCAATGGCTAGTGTCATGATGATCTGTGGTGGTCATTTGCATGTGAACTGCCTACAGAAGATTGCTTTAAGAGTCATTTTGAGGAGAGGGGATCATTTTACTCTAAGTAGAATTCTGAAATACTTGGCATTTTTATCAAGTTCTAATGAATTTTGCCCTTTTTGGAAAGAGTATACAGTTATGAGTGATGCCAACGAAATAATTTATAGGACTCTTTTTATCCTTATTTTTGTGCCTAAAAGAATAGAGAGTGGGTTTATTCAAATGAGCAGTTTGACATTGTGTAAACCTACTTTTTCTTTTTTCTTTTTTAAAGAAATGGCTGCAAGCAACTGACCTCACTAGAGAAGTGTACCAGCATTTAGCCCACTATGTACCCAAAATCTACTGCAGGGGTCCCAACCCTTTTCCACAGAAGGAAGACATGCTGGCACAGCATCTTTTGTTGGGACCAATGGAATGGTACCTTTGTGGTGAAGATCCTGCGTTTGGATTTCCAAAACTTGAGCAAGCAAACAAACCTTCTCATCTTTGTGGTCGTGTTTTTAAAGTAGGAGAACCTACATACTCTTGCAGGTAACATACTGTAATTTTCTTTCTAAAAGCCTGTTTTTACCTTTTTTCCCCTGAAACCTTATGTTTTTTCTTTTAAATTAGGGAAATACATACATATTAAGAAGTGGACACAACAAATATGTATGGTCTCTTAACTAATAATGAAACAGATATTCATGTAATTATTTTCCAGGTCAAGAAATAGAACATCATCAGCATTCCAGCAAACCACTGTGTGCTTTCTCCCTCCCCTGTAATTAACTGCTGCCCTGGCTCTTGTAATAATAACTTCTTTGCTTTTCTTGTTAGTTTCTTTAGTTCCAGTGTCTCTTAATAATGTTCAAGGTATCTCACATTTGGCCGGTGGGATCCCTATCACACTAGCATCGTCCTTTGCACATTGCTGCCTTAGTTTTTGAGTACTTCTTTGCTTTCTGGCACAAGATGTCTACAGCTCACTTTGTACTTAACTCCGATCCACAAGTAGAATCAGCCATTTCTACCAGGAGTTTCATTTAAGGTAGGAATGGTAGTTAGAAACCATTATCTGGGTGCTCTATGTACTTACTTGCCAAGGATAACTTTACCTTTTTTTTTTTTTTGTTATTTCTTGTTGAGAACTGAGTGTACAAGTAGAAGATGGAGAGGAAAGTGTCCTATTTCCTTTAAGACCATCTATTCCTATTTCACAGAACTAGTCGTTGTCAACAGTTTCCTATGTATCCTTCCAGAAATTTCCTCTGCATATGCAGGCCCATATATATAGCTATCTTACACATATATGCAACCACACATACAAAAGGGAATATGTGTTATATATACTGGGCTAAATTTTCCTTTCTCTGTTTAACAAAATCTTGACTTCTGTCCATATCAGCTGATATTGCTAGATTAAATATTGCATTGTGTGATTGTACAATTTATAGAGGCATTATGTAACATTTTTTTCCTTAACACTTTTTCCTTAAAATTTAATGAATTCAATTTTGGTTAAGGACTGTAGATGTCTATGGTTGTCTTTCTTTATAAGCATGGTCAGAATACCAATGGAGATCTTTTTATATTTTGAAATACTGTTCTAGTTTTTTGTTTGTCTTTATAAAAACTTCTTTGAGTTCTCTATTGATATTGGAAGCAATAAATCTACTTCATGATGTACAGATGAGGAAACTGAGATGCACTTGTTCCAGTAATGTCCTTTTGTAGCAAAGGGATCCAGTTCCAACACTTGTATTTGAATGTTGTATCTTTTCATTTTCAGTCTGGAATGTTTTCTCAGGGTTTTTTTTCCATGATCTTGATACTTTTGAAGATTACCAGCCAGTTATTTTTTAAATGTCTGCCCATTTGGTCTATCTGATTTACTTTATGATTGGACTCAGGTTGCATCTTTCACAGGAATATCACAGAATTCACATGTTTTCATTATACCTTACCAAGTGGTATGTGATTTTGATTTGTTTGATAGATGGTGATGTTAGTTTTGATCACTTGATTAAGGTGATGTCTACAAGACTTCTCTACTGTGAAGTTACTCTTTTACTCTTTATAATCAATAAGTATTTTGTGGGGAGGTACTCTAAGCTATTAAATATCCTGTTCCCTATCACACATTCAATTTATTCATTTGTTTATATCAGTATGTATGCATGGAGGCCCATTATACCTGTGCTCGAATAGTTCTAGCTTTGACTCTTGGGAGTCCCTTCAGGCTTTGTTATTTTCATGTCCTCATCATTCTTTGAACAATTCCTTGTTCCATCAGAGATGTTTAGGGCACGTCTTGGACTTTCCTCTGCTCTAGACCTGAAAGTAATCATTTCTCTAAGGAGCCTGGTTCCATTTTAGTAGAGATTAGTGTTAAGAAATAAGATACTAGGTGTGCTTGTTGCTATTGGTATGTCACTAATCCCAGGCCCTCTCAGTGGATCTATATTTTATATCTGTCTATAGATAACATACTGAAAGAAATATTGAAAACCAGGCATTTACAATAATCTCTCCAGTTCCAATCCAATACCACAGGCTTCTCTCGTTTTCTCCCTTTGCATATTTGTAACTTCTCTGATGAATCTGATTCTCATTATCCTAAATATATTTACTTATTTGATCACTTCCTTGTATGCAACCATTCTTTTGCTGCTGTTGACATTGCCATCCAGCTCTGCATAATTGCCCTCCTTCCCCCATTTGGGCTTCATATGCTATTCTGGGCTATGGTGGCCTTCCCCCACCGTTGTTAGGGCAGATCTAAAAGAAAAAGGCTTACTTTAAGATGCATGGTCATGGGGGCTCAGTTGGTTAAGCATCTGACTCTTGATTTTGGCACAGGTCATGATCTCACAGTTCTGTGAGTTTGAGCCCCTGCATCGGGCTCTGCACTAACAGTTCAGAACCTCTCCCCCTCTTTCTCTGCCCTTCCCCCTCTCTCGTGCATGCATGCTCTCTCTCTCAAAATAAATAAACTTAAAAAAAAAAAAAAGATGCATGGTCATGGCCCTTGTGCTAAATCAGCTGGGTGTCTGTCTTGACTGAAACTCCACAGTCCTCTAGCACTGCTTACTGGACCTCAAGTATCTCTGTGCCACTTTTGATTCCATAGTGGCCATTCTCTGGTAACCTTGGAGACAAGTCTGGTAAATAAACTCTGCATGTGCAGCCCAGCCCTTAGCCAAGAACTCATCCACAGGTGACCCCCACATACACTTCTGTCCCTTCCTGGTTACTTGATCTGCACATATTCCCTCTCTGGTACCCTGACTCAAGGCCGCTAGCTGTTTTATCTGCTCCAAACATTGATCTAGTCTCAGCTCAGTGGGACCTTCCTGCAACACTTAGATTCTAGCTCATTGTGCCACAGGTGGGAATTCACACCCTGAGTGGGAGATCCTCATGTATTCATATAGTTTTGTGGTTGTGTACAGTAGGAGTCTGGTTCTGTTACAACCGGAAGTGAAAGTCCCAATATTTATTTTAACAAAGAAAGTTGCTTATGTTTGTTGAACACCTTCTAGGTGCCAGATTTAATGCCAAGTACTTCATGTAAAGTTACGTTTAATCCTTCCATAAACTTCTGAGATAATATCCCTGAGGAAACTGAAGCTCAGAGTGGTTAAGTGACTTAACCTGCAGTCATAAAAATTGAAACCAGGTCCCTTGGACTCTTAACTCCATGATCTTTTCATTTTACTTTACACTGATTCTCATATATTGGTCTGTTACAAATTTTTCACTCATGTTCAGTAAAATGAGGGGGGAAAAATAGGAAAAATGTTCTGTTTCTCTTGCAACTAAATTTGTTCAGTTCCTAAATTTTGAGAGATGTCCTTTATTGTTAAAATATTAGCATATGAAGTGAAGGCAGTGAACCAGGTAGTTTTGCTTTTTCATATTTTTAGGAAAAAAAAACCCAGCCCTTTTTGTGGTCATTCTACTGGCCCCTGAAACTCAGAAATCTGGGAACTACTACTAGCAGTAGTAGTAATTACCCAGTAAGGCTCTTGTTTCCTAAGCAGAAAATCAAGTTACATTCCAGTACTGTCTTCTGTACTACAAAGTACGGCAAAGAATATTAAATAAAAATATTTGGGCTGGAGACAGAGCTTTTGGTGACAGTATTGTAAACTTGGCCTGAATCCTTTACTCCCTCATTATTCTTGGTTAGACTAGTCTGTAAGGTACTCTTTCCTGATGGGAGATGTTTGGCACTTATAAAAGTCTCATGCGTATTAGATGCTCAGCAAATATTTGTTGAGGAAATGTCTATTACGTTGTTCAAAGTACGGAGGACAGTTTTAAAGGTATTAATTTGCTATTCCTATGTGAGTTAAATTGCTTGAGTATTTCTAATTTTTGCCCATTTCCATACCTGTCCAGTGGCAATATCCTGTTTATCGTAAGCCAGCTACTTTGGGAGATGTTATTCGTGATTATGTACAAAAAAATCCTTCCCACTCGAGATTTTTAACTTCAAATATTCAGTTACACCCAGCCAATTAATTAATAGGGCAGCAAATATTCAGTTATACCCAGCCAATTAATTAATAGGGTTGCTACATGTACACAACACATTGATCTCTCTTATGAATTTATTGCCATCTCATTAAATCTTCTAACCATAGGCACAGTATGCAGGAATTTTGTTAGTCCCAGGAATTTCATATATGTCTGTGTGGGTCCATCCAGAGGAGAAGAGGTTAGGTACAGGTTTGAATGCTTTATATGGAGGCCTTCATTAAATTGTCAAGAGTTCTGGATCTTCCATTACCAGAAGATCAAGTAAGAAGTATCTTACTGTCTTTTTTTTTTTTTTTTTAATGTTTATTTGTTTTTGAGAGAGAGAGACAGAGACAGAGTGCAAATAGGGGACAGGTAGAGAGAAAGGGAGACACAGAATCCGGAGCAGGCTCCAGGCTCTAGGCTCTGAGCTGTCAGCACAGAGCCTGACGTGGGTCTCAAACCCACAAGAAGTAGGACACTTAATTGGCTGAGCCACCCAGGCGCCCTGAAGTCAATTTCTAAAAAGCAATAGCTAAGGCTGTTCTTTGTGTTTCTGTCCTTAATATACCCTTGACTCTCTTTAGATGTCAACAAAGTAAAAATTTTCTCCTCACATGAGGTGTTCTCCTACTGATGGTGCCTTCCTTTTCATTGATCATATACATCCTCTAACTATACAATTAGAATATCCAGAATTGGGATGAGTAGATTAACCTAAACCGTCACACTGTAGTGAAATGAATTTAAGCATCCAACTCTTGATTTCAGCTCAGTTCATGGTCTTGCAGTTTGTGAGTTCTAGCCCAGCATCGGGCTCTGCGCTTATGGTGCAGAGCTTGCTTGGGATTGTGTCTCCCCCTCTCTCTGCCCCTCCCCTGCTTGCTCTCTCCTTTTTCTCAAAATAAATAAACATTAGAAAAAAATTTTTGTAATAATAGACACAAAACATACATTTGGCTGTGTCTTTCAAAAGGTACAAAAGTGTATGCCATGAAAAATAACCTTCCTTCTCCATCCCTTAATTTCCCTGTTTTCTTATCCAGAAGTGATCACTGCTAGTAGTTTCTGTGTATTCTTCCCGATGCAAGCATTTATATATTATTCAGTAAATGCTAGAATATGACATAAACTGTTTCCACCTTGCTTATCTTATTTAAAATTTGTCCTTAAAATTGTTATATAATATTATATATAGAGAGAACATGCTCACTTTGTCTTATGTTTTTAATGGCTGATTATTATTGAATGAATATCCTATCCTTTATTTACTAGCCTTCTATTAATAGACATTTCGGTTGTTTCTAGTATTATAAATAATACTGCACTGAATATCTTTGTATGTCTTTGTGCATATATAGATGTAGATCCACAGGATACATTCCTAAAAGTAAAATTTCTAGGTCAAAGGATGCATACATTTATTTCTCTTTTTGGACCAGCAGTAAAAACTGGAGACGAAATGAAAAGGAGATGATGTGCTAGTTTGAGGAAGAGAATCAGTATGAGGGACAAACAACAGAAACTACAATGGGTGTGTGTTGGGAAAGTTTGGAAAATCTATCTTCTAGCTAGCCTTACAGGGAGAAGAAACCAGAAAGTACAGGCTAGAATGTGGCAGCCAGAAAGAGGAGGCAGATTGGCCAATTATCTGAACTGTGGAAGAAAGAAAGCAGCGTCTGGTGACCTGCATATAGACAGATAAGTAGCCTGGGGTGGGAGAGAAAAATTTAATCTATAAAGGGCCCTATAGGGCCTAAATTTGGACCACACTCTTAACAGCTCTTTCTAAACTTTGCTGTTACCTGAAGTTGGCCACACTCCAGGTTAAAGGCTCTGTCCTTCACAACAAGACCATCCAAGATACAACTGCAAGTTTAGAGATTCTCAGGGACACCCTCAATTCCGATCAGCTGGCTGCAAATTTTGGGTGTCTCCACAGACTACTTTAGAGTGCATAATTCACTAGAACAACTCCTAGAACTGAGGAAAATGCTGTACTTAAGACTGAAGTTTCATCACAACAAAAGGATACAAATCAGAATCAGCCAAAGAGATACATAGGCAAGATTTCTGAATGCAAAGCTTCTGTTGTCCTCAGGGGCACATTATCTTCCTGGCACATTAATGCATGACAGTACACAAACAGTATTGGCAACCAGGGAATCTCACCCAGGCCTTGGTGCCCAGAATTTTTATTGGAGTTTCATTAGGTAGGCATGACTAACCAAATCATTGCCCACAGGTCTTAATGTCCAGCTCCACTTCCCTTCCCAGAGGTAGGGCTAATATTACGTGGCTGAAAGCCCCAACGCTCCATTCATATGGTTTGTCTTTCTGGAATAGCCAATCCCCACTCTGTGTCATTCATTAGTATAATAAACTATCAGGTGGGAGGGGCAGCATAATAACAAAGATACTCCTATCACAGGGGAAATTCTAAGGATTTAGAGTTCCCTCCCAGGAACTAGGACAAAAGCCAGCCAAATTCTTTAATTACACAGTTGTTGAGAAAGTAAATGAGATCCTTTGTGTATTGCTTTCCAATATTTTTAGCACAAGGTAAACTCTTAGTAAATGGCCATGCTGGGGTCCTGGGGATGAACGTCTCCTTGTTAGTCCCATGTCTCATGTATTCCTAGAAAACCCAGTGCCCTGGTAAAATGACATGGAGCCTATCACTTGGAAAGATGAAATATAGTTATTGGAATTCTAGGTGAGTTTCTAAACTAGATCCTTGAGAGATAAAAGTGGTTTATGTGTATAGGATAGAGATTTTCTTAAACTAGAAAAAATGATATTCAGGAGTCTTTTATGTGTGGTTCGTAGGAAGGGGATTTGTGAAGCGATTTAGGTTGGTTTTTCTGCAGTTACTGGTTCATAATTTCTAAACTTGTCTAGGTCATAAATTATTTTTGTCAGAAGAAGCAGTAGGCTAATATTTATGATATTTGTCTGTACTTAGTTAGCTATTAGGAAAAGTATAGTCAAATTTAACACTTGTTGGGGCACCTGGGTGGCTCAGTCACTTGAGCGTCTGACTCTGGCTCCGGTCATAATCTCACAGTTCGTGGATTTGAGCCCCACATTGGGGCTCGCCACTGTCAGGACAGAGCCTCTGTGGATCCTCAGTCCCCCTCTCGCTGCCCCTTTCCCACTTGCACTGCACTCTCTCTCAAAAATAAATAAACATTAGAAAAAAATTTTAACACTTGTTATTCCTTTCTAAATAGAGATGGTTGTTCTTAGAGGCAATAATCTTAGTGCTGATTTTGATCATAACTCTATTTTGCCATTTGATAACCATTAAGAAAAATAAAATATTAGTAGAATATGAAATACTTAGTGTGGTATAAATTTTGAGTTTAACGCTTCTGTTAGATGTAAAGAAGTTAGGTTTAATTCCATTGTTTTCTTTGTATAGTTAAATTGAGAACTTTTTTATTATTATTAGATTTTTATTTATTTAAGTAATCTCTACACCTGGCATGGGACTCAAACTCATGACCCCGAGATCGAGAGTTTCATGTTCATCTGAGTGAGTCAGCCATGAGCCCTCACAACATTTTATTTTATTTTTTTTAACTATTTAAAAACTTATTGCGTGAATGTTATAGATAACCAAAGGTTATGGTTGGGAGTTAATGCTCCCATCAGGAATATTCTTAGCATGTGTTTCCAGGTAGTACCTTATGATGCTTTACTGTAAACTATTAAATGGCTTTGCTCAGGTTTAACTTTTTTTTTTTTTAACTCTGATTCTGTTGGTCTTGACAGATGAAGTTATGCTAAAACTAATAAACAACCCTACATTTTTGAAGACTTTAACTATCCAAAATACATTACTCAGACTGTGTGACCCTTTTAGATCAGTGAGGGCAGTGAATGGAGGGATCTGCTCTGGTTAGTTGTTTAATAGCATGTTACATCTCCATAAACTTAGCATCATGCTTTTTAGGGTCCAGCACAGCAAGGGAAGAGTAGAGCCAGAGGGTCTTGCCCAGCAAAGAAATTGCACCAGCTTGGGATTAGCCACCCTGCCCCTGTCCCTTTAGTCAGGACTAATCAGAAGGCCTCTCTGTCCAACTTCAAAACAGGGTGTCTGGAAGAGATGCAAACTCTGTGGCTGAACATTAGAAGTCTCTTCAATGATTTTTTAGGGCTATGGAGTTGTTTTTCCTTCCTCCCAGAGTAGTTATGATAAAATGAGGTAATCTATATAAATAAAGTACTTGCAGAACTATATTTACATATGTAAAAAAATTTTCAACCAAACACTGAGTCTTCAGATGAGTTACTGAGCCATGAGTAATACATCAAGCAGAGGGGTAAACATACTGTGTGGAAATATAAAGCTCTAATGTGGAAGAATGAACCTCATTTCTAGTAAGAAGAGTTTGTTTAGTTTCTTGGTTTTTTTAAAAACTTGAAAACTTGATCTCTTTTTAAAAAGCTGAGTTCTATTTTAAAACTTTATTTTTGACGTGAATACTCCAGAGATTGAAATCAATGCTGTGTTAGTTTAAAAACTTTTAGTTACCTCTGGGGTGCCTGGGTGGCTCTCAGTCGGTTGAGCATCCAACTTTGGCTCAGGTCATGATCTCATGGTTTGTGAATTCGAGCCCCATGTCAGGCTCTGTGTTGACAACTCAGCCTGAAGCCTACTTCGGATTCTGTCTCTCTCTGTCTCTCTCCCCCCCCCCCCCCCACCGTTTGTGCTCTCTCTTGAAAATAAATAAATAAACATTAAAAAATATGTATATATTAGGGGTGCCTGGGTGGCTCAGTCGGTTGAGTGTCCAACTTTGGCTCAGGTCATGATCTCACATCTTGCAGGTTCGAGCCTCGCATCAAGCTCTGTGCTGACAGCTCAGAGCCTGGAGCCTGCTTCAGATTCTGTGTCTCCCTCCCTCCCTCTCTCTCTCTCTCTCTCTCTCTCTCTCTGTCTGCTCCTCCCCCACTCTCACTCTTTCTTTCCCCCAAAAATAAAACATTTAAAACAATTAAAATATATAGACAATATACATATAACATATATATTATACATAATATATGTTATACGTATTTATGTATAATGTATTCATATATAACATATTATAGCATATATATGATTTACATATATAACTTACACATATATATGTTATATATAACATATATTTACATAATATGTTATATATAACATATATATACTATACATACTATAAAATACATATTTTATATATAATACATGTTATATATGTATAATGTATTATGTATATTAGTTATTTCTAATTATGGATATGCAACAGGAATGAAATTATACTGTATATATTGCAGTTGTGGCTTTTTTTCCATTTAACAATTTGTCTTGGAGATCGTTCTCTGACAGTATATATAAATCATCATTCTTTTAATTGCTGTATTTTGATAGTAAGTTCAGGCCATAATTTATTTGATTGCTTCGTTAGTGAAATTAGAAATGGGTACTTCGAGGGCTTTTTCCTATAATAAACTCGAGTGCAAAAAACACTCTGTACATATTTGTACACATCTCTTTTTACACGTCTCAGTATTTTTCTTTTAAGTTTATTTTTATTTATTTTGAGAGAGAGATAGCACGTGGGGGTGGGACAGAGATAGAGGGAGACAGAACCCCAAGCAGGCTTTGTGCTGTCAGCACAGAGCCCAACATGGGGCTCAAAGTCACGAACAGTGAGATTGTGACCTGAGCCGAAATCAAGAGTCAGACACTTAACCAACTGAGCCTCCCAGGTGCTCCTGTCTCAGTATTTTTCAAGGTAAATGGCTAGAAATAGAATTTCAGTGCTGTGTGTTGTCACTGTGAGCTTCAGTATGTTGGAAATCCCCTTGTCTGCACTGCTCTCTCTGCCCTGGAAGATGACAGGGAGAGGGCAGTTGATATTTCCTAGGTAATTGAGATTCCTGTAGTTGTCTAAAAGGAGTCTTACATTCTTGGTTTGCAGATTTGAGATCATTTTTATTTACTGTTACCAGTTTGTTGCAGGATCAAACAGGAGTACCTGGCATATAATATCAACTTTATATGCATGCCTTTGTCTAGATGTTAGGAAATAGAACTATGACTAGATTACTATGGGCTGATCCTTTCAGGGAAGGAAAATCAGATTTATATCACCAGAATTTTCCTGTTCGTACCCAATTGAGTTTTTTTTTTTTTTTAAGGGAAAATTTGTATATTTCAAAAGGCACAAATCTTAATTGTACATTTTTGATAATAGTTAACCTCATGTAATTCACATCCCTTCAAAATAGATTTCCATCTGACTAGAAATTTCCTTCTTAGTAGCTCTAGCCCCTAGGTGACCACTATTCTGATAATTTCAACTTAGATTAGTTTTACCTGTTATAGAACTTCATAAAAATGAAATCACTCTTTTGCGCCTGGTTTTACTCACACAATATCTATCAGATTTATCCACGTGGTTATGATTACTGGAAATTGGGTTTAATTTTAATTGCTGAGTAGTAGTCCATTGTATGAATGTACTATAGTTGCCCATAATCCATTGTCCTATAGGTAAACATTTTAGGTTGTTTCCAGTTTGAGGCTATCATGAATAAAGAAAGCCTCTATGACCTTTTTTTTTTTTAATGATTCTATTTTTTTAGTGAAAAAAATTTTAATTTAAAGGAAAGAACATGGTAATTTATTTCATAAATCATATCAGTTTATGCCAGCGTTGTTTTAAATACAACATATTAAAGTACTAGGTGTTATTATCCTTTACTTAACCCTACTTCTGTGTGTTTTAATATACCAAATAACATAAATCTTCCTCCATTAAAAATCTTCAGCTTTTGGGTTGTCTGTGTGGCTCAGTCGGTTGGACGTCTGACTTCGGCTCAGGTCAGGATCCCATGGTGTGGGTTTGAGCCTCGCATCCGCCTCTGTGTAGAGCCTGGAGCCTGTTTCGTATTCTGTCTGTCTGTCTGTCTGTCTGTCTCTCTGTCTCTCTCTGCCTCTCTCTGCCCCTCCCTGACTCGTGCTCTGTCTCTCTTAAAAATAAATAAACATTTAAAAAAAGTTTTTTTTAAATCTTCAGCTTTTTATGACACATTTTAGGAATATTAAGGTACCATTAAAATAGACCTTTCTAGACAGTAATCTAATACAGTGAACATTCTTAGCTGATACATTAATTGCTGGCTGTTACCATTTGCAAACAAGTATTTTTATTGACTTGTGTTTAATTTTTCATGGATAAATCCTTAGGAGCAGAATTGCTGGGTCAGAGGGCAAGTATATGTTGAACTTAAGAAACTTCCAAAACTTTTCTCTGAAATGGTTTTTTGTTCCCACCAGTGATGTCTGAAAGTTCCACTTGCTCCATATCCTCCCCAACATTTGATGTTGTCATTTTTTTAAATTTTTGCTATTCTGTGTAGTGGTATCTCATTATACTTTTAATTATCCCTAATGACTAATGATGTTGGTGCAGTTTTACACGTACTTATTGCTCATTCATCTGACTTCTAAAGTGTTTGTTCCAGTCTTTTGTCTATTTTTTATTGAACTGTTTGTCCTTTTATTATTGAGTTTTGGAGTTCTTTATATACTGTGGATACGAGTCCTTTTTGTCAGACATGTTTTGTGAGTGGTTTCTCCTAGCCTGTGACTTGTCTATATGGTCTTGATGACAGAAGTTTTTAATTGTGATGCCAATTTACCAGTTTTTTTCTTTTTGAATGATTGTTTCCTATGTTTAAGAAATGTCTGCCTTCCCCCAGGTAGCAAAGATAGTTTCTCTGTATTCTTCTCTAAGTTTTCTTTTATCGGCTTTTCTATTGTAGATTTTATGTCTGGGTTTATGATCTGTCTCAGACTAATTTTTTATATGGCTTAAGATAGGGGTTGAGCTGCATTTATTTTTATGTGAATGTGCACTTTTTCCAGTACCACCTGTTATTTTCCCCTTTGAATTGCTTTCGTACCTTATCAAAACCCATTTGACCATATAAGTATGGGTCTATTTCAGAACACTCTAATCTACAGTAGCCCCTTTTTATCCACAAGGGATATATTCCAAGTCCCCCAGTGGATGCCTGAAACCATGCATAGTACCAAACCCTGTATATACTATGTTTTTTGCTGTACATACACACCTGTGATAAAGTTTAATTTATACATTAGGCACCGTAACAGATTAACAGCGATAACTAATAACAAAACAATGGTTATAACAGTATGCTGTACAAAAGTTATGTGAATGTGGTCTCTCTCAGAATATCTTCTTATAATGTATTCACCCTTTTGGTGATGACAATGAGATGATAAAATGCCTACATGATGAGATGAAGTTAGGGGAATGACATAAACATTATGAACCAGCTTTAGGCTATTTTTAGCCCTCTGACCATGCATCAGAAAGATGATCATCTGCTTCCAGACTATAGCTGACCACAGGTAACTAACTGCTGAAAGTGAAACAGATAAGGGGGAGCTGCTGTAGTCCATTCGCTGAGATGGCTATTCTTACTGCAATAACCGCATTTTCTTGCTCACCGTAGGTTTGTAGCTAGCCTTGAATTGGTTACTATAAATCTTAAATTTCTGTGCCTTTAAATTTCCTTTTGTCTATTTCAGGTCATTTGCACTTTGTGAATTCTAGAATTATAGTTTGTCAGTTGTTATTTTTAAGAAAGACTGCCTAGGTTATGATTAGGATTGTGTTTAATCTGTGGATCAGTTGGGGAGAATTGACGTTTTAACAATGAGGTTTGTAGTCCTTGAACATCATATTTCTCCACTTATTAAGGTCTTCTTTATATTTAAATTTTTTTTTTTATTTCTTTCTGAGAAAGAGAGACAGAGACAGAGAGCATGAGTGGGGGAAAGGCAGGGAGAGAGGGAGGCACAGAACTCCATCCAGTCTCTGAGCTGTCAACACAGAGCCCAGTGTGGGGCTTGAACTCATGAACTGTGAGATGATGACCTGAGCCGAAGTCAGATGCTTAACCAACTGAGCCACCCAGGAGCCCCTATTAAGGTCTTCTTTAATCTCTTTAGCAGTGTCTTATAGGATTTATGTAGAAGTTGTGCACGCTTTTGGTTATGTTTATCCCTAAGTATTTTATGGTGGTATATTTTTTTCCTCGTTCCCTATTTTTTTCTGCGAGTATAAAGAAATACAGTTTGTTTCTGATAATTGAACTTATGTCTTGTAACCTTGCAAAATTGGCTTAGCAGTTTTTGTTGTTTTTTTGTTCCTTAGGATTTTTATATAATCAGGTCATTTCTGAATGGGGACAGTTTTATTTTTTCCTTTCCAGCTTTTTATTTCTTTTTTGTACCTTACTGCCTTGGTGAAAGTAGGACATTCTTGCCTTGTTCCCAGTCTTAGGGGATATAGTCAGTCTTTCACTATTGAGTATAATGTTGGATATAGTTTTCTCTTACATACCCTTGATCTCATTGAAGAAGTTCCCTTCTATTTCTAGTTTGCAGAGTTTTTAAAAAATATTACAAATCACTATTGAATATTGTTCACTGCTTTTATGTTGCAGCTTTTGGGATTGTCATAGTTTTCCTTTTTCTTTTTTAAAGGTTTATTTATTTATTTTGGGGGGGACAGAGAGAGAGGGGGAGAATCCCAAGGCTCCGTGCTGTCAGCGCAGAGCCCACTGTGGGGCTCAATCCCATGAACAGTGAGATAATGACCTGAGCCGAAACCAAGAGTCAGGTGCTTAACCAACTGAGCCACCCAGGCACCCCATTGTAGTTTTCCTTTTTTATTTATTAGTGATTGCATTGATTGATTTTTCAAATGTTTTTTCATTACTGAGAGAAGCAGAGCTTGATTATCGTGTATTAACTTTCATATATTACTGGATTCAGTTTGCTAATGTTGTGTTGTCTGTCATTTTCTTGTAATGTCTTTGGTTTTGATATCAGGGTTAATGCTGGCCTTATAAAATGAATTAGGAAGTATTTTTTCTATACTTTCTGAAGAATCTATGTAAAATTGATATGATTTCTTGCTTAAATGTTTGATAGAATTTGCCAATAAAACAAACTATCAAGGCCTGGTATTTTCTTTGAAGGAAGTTTTTGATAACAAATTTCTTTGATACTTTTTACAGTTATTCAGAACTTTATTTCATCTTGTATCAAGGAATGTGTTTCATTGTATAATAAATTTATTGATACTAAAGTCATACATAATATTTGCTTATGCTGTTGATGTCTGTGGTATCTATAGTGAGGTCCTCTTTTTCATTCCTTATGTTAGTAATTTGTGTTTTTCTCTCTTCAATCAGATTTATGAATCTTTTCAAAGAATCTGACTTTCGCTTTGTTAATATTCTCTTTTATCTGTTCTGTTTCACTGATTTCTGCTCTTACTGTTACTCTTCTTTTTGCTTACTTTAGGTTTAATATGCTTATATTTTATTCTTTAATCTGTCAGTTATTTAGAAGTATATTGCTTAATTTCCAAATACTTGAAGCTTTTCTAGATACATTGTAACTGATTTCTAACACAAATGTTCTATAAGGTTTTGGTCTCGAATTTATTGAGACTTGTTTTATAACTCAGTCTTGAATGTTCCATATGCACTTAAAAGTTGTGTTCTGCAGTTGTTGGATATAATATTGTATAAATGTCAATTAGGACAACGTGATGGGTACTGCCATTCAGGTCTTCTATATGCTTATTTATTGATTTTTATTATGACTAGCTTTTTTTATCAGTTACTGAGAAAGGGGTATTAAAATATTCAGATGTGATTGTGGATTTATTTATTTCTTCTGTCCGTTTATGTTTCAGTTATCAACTCTTATTAGCCACACATAGATATTTATAATTGCTGTGACTTTCTGATTATTGATCCTTTTGTCATTATGAATTGTCAGTATCCTTTATCAATTCTGGTAATATTCCTTGTTCCAGGTCTATTTTATCAGATGTCAATATAACCATTCCTACCTATCACAGCATATCCACTATACTTCTGGGGTTTTTTACTCTATTCTGTGGTTGCCCTAGAGTTTGCAGTATATATTTACAATCAGTCCAAGTTTACTTTGTCTGAGAAAGTTTTTCTTGCTCCTTCACTTTTGAAGAATAATTTTGCAGGTACAGAATTCTAGGTTGGTGAGGTTTTTCCTTCAATATTTTAAATATTCCACTCTACTCTCTTCTTGCTTGCATGGTTTCTGAGGAGAAGTCCAGATATAATTCTTATCTTTGTTCCTCTATAGGTGTGATGTTTTTCTTCTCTGGCTTCTTTATCTGTCATTTTCTGTAATCTGAGAACGATATGCCTAGGAATAGGGGTTTTTTTGGCATTTATCATACTTGATGTTCTCTGAATCTTGGCTTGGTATCTGACATTAATTTAGGGAAATTCTCAGTAATTATTGTTTCAGATGTTTTTTCTGTTCCTTTCTCTTTCTTCTCTTTCTCTTCTCTGGTATTCCTATTACACATACATTATATTTTTTGTAGGTGTCTCACATTTCATGGATAGTTCTGTTTTTCTTCCAGTCTTTTTTCTGTTTGCTTTTCAGATTGTTGAGATATTCTCAAGCTCAAGGATTCTTTGCTTAGCCATGTCCAGTCTACTAATAAGCCCATCAAAGGCATGCTTCATTCTGTTATAGTGTTTTAATCTCTAGCATTTCTTTTTGGTTTTCTCTTAAGATTTCAGGGGGCGCCTGGGTGGCTCATTCGGTTAAGTGTCTGACTTCAGTTCAGGTCATGATCTCACGGTTCGTGGGTTCAAGCCCTGCATCGGGCTCTGTGCTGACAGCTCAGAGCCTGGAGCCTGCTTTGGATTCTCCCTCTCTCTCTGCCCCTCCCCTGCTCATGCTTTGTCTCTCTCTTTCTCTCTCAAAAGTAAACATTAAAAAAAATAAATAAAATAAAGATAGATTTGGGGCACCTGGATGGCTCAATAGGTTAAGCATCTGACTCCAGCTTAGGTCATGATCTCACAGTTTGTGAGTCTGAGCTCCATGTTGGTCTCTGTGCTGACAGCTCAGAGCCTGGAGCCTGCTTTGAGTTCTGTGACTTCCTGTCTCTCTGACCTTCTCCTGCCCCTGCTCACACTGTCTCTGTTTCTCTTTCTGTGTCTCTGTCTCTCTTTCTCTCAAAAATAAATAAACATAAATAAAAGTTAAAAAAAAAAAAGATTTCCAGCTCTGCTTACATTGCCCATCTGTGCTTGTATGCTGTCTGCTGTAGCCATTAGAGCCCGTAACATATTAATCACAGTTGTTTTAAATTTCAGGTCGGATAATTCCAACATTTCTGACATATCTGACTCTGATTCTGATGCTTGCTCTGTCTCTTTAAACTGTATTTTTAGACTTTTAGTATGTTTTGATAGCCAGGCATATGATATACTAGGTAAAAGGAACTCCATAGGCCTTTAGTGATGTAGTAGTAAGGCATGGGGAAGGGCAAACATTATAGAGTCCTATGATTAGATCTCAGTCTTCTAGTGAGCCTGTACCTCTGGACTCGGAACTTCACATGTGCTTCTCAACACTGCCCCCATCCTCATCTGTCTTTCTGTGGGGCAGGATAGCTAGGGTGGGCTGGAATTGGATATTTCTCTTTCCCAGGCCCGTTAGACTCTGATAAAACCCTAGCAGGTTAGGCTGTGATTACAGTTTCTTCTGAGGGCAGACTATTATTATTTTTTAAGTTTATTTATTTATTTTTGAGTGGGAGGGGTACACAGAGAGAGAATGAGAGAGAGTGAGAAAGAGGATCTCAAGCAGGCATTGCACTTTCAGCGCAGAGCCCAGTGCAGAGTTTTTAAGAACAGAATGCCCTTGCATATTTCACAATGGTTCCTTTTTTTTTTTTTAAACCCCTGCTGGAAACAGGAGAGGATTTTTCTCTGATGTTCACTGTGAGAACTAGTAGAACTCCAGGAAATAAAACTCACCAAACGTGAGGCCCTGATGACTGGGTCACTCTCCAGTGCCCAGTGACTGAAGTTTTTAATCTCTCCGATGTTCACACTGAACTGAGCTTCCAGCAATTTGTCAGGTACAGTTCAGGTTTCCTACCTCACCAGTGGTACCTATAGAGGTTTGTGTTTGTTGGTTTCTGCTCTCACAAGTCAGTATTCTCTGTATTCATCTGTTGGTCTCTACAATTTTGGGGGTAGCAGTTTGTCCTGTGACCTCACTTCTTTTGTAAATCTAAGAATAGTTATTGATTTTTCAGTTTGTTTAGCTTTTTACTTGTTAGGACAGTGTGGTAACCTCCAAACTTTGTACATGCTGGACTGGAAACTGGAAGTCTGCGTTCAATTTTAAGGATATTTTCCTGTACATAGAATTCTGGGTTGATAATTTTTTTTTCCTTTTCAACATTTTAAGGATGTTCCGTTGTCCTCTGACCTCTGTTGTTTCTGATAATGTCAGCTTTTTATTAGCATATGTATGGTGCTTTGTGTGAAATGTGCTGGTTTCCTCTAGCTGCCTTCGAGATTTTTACTTTTTTATTTTTCTTTTCTTTTGAGAGAGGGAGAGAGCACGAGCGAGGGAGGCAGAGAGAGAGAGAGAGAGAGAGAGAGAGAATCTTAAGTAGGCTCCACGCACAGTGAGAACCCAACGCAGGGCTTGATCCCACAACGGTGAGATCATGACCTGCGCCAAAATCAAGAGTCAGATGCCTAACCAACTGAGCCACCCAGGCACCCCTGTCTTTGGATTTTAGCAGTGTGACTGTGATACGTCTAGCTGTGCATTCTTTGTTTTTGTCCTCATGGGGTTCCTTGAGTTTCTTGGAGCGTAAGTTGATGGCTTGAACCAAATTTGGGAAGTTTAGATTATTACTTTTTCAAATATATTTTCTGCATTTTTTTCCATTCCTGGGACTCCAGTTACACAGTAGTATAATTGAAGGACTAATTAGAACCACATAGTAGCGCATATGTATAACTTATAAATATATGTAAAGTTGCTGTGAATATATGTGTGTATTATGAATATATTTACATAGATAGTGCATAGTCTAAACATTTTAATGAGAGATGCATGACCCAAGAGAGTTTGGAGATGACTGCTTTCACTAAAGCCCTAAAATCTCAGGAATCTGTGTGTACTTCCACCAAACCAGTATACCTTTAATATGACAACAACTGATCCATAACTGTACACATTTGTCTTTCTGTTAAAGATAGGCTCCTAGAGAACAAGGATCTGGCTTGACTTTTCTATATAATTATGTAAAAACATAAAGACATTGGCTCTCTAGTTGATTTTTAGGAATCCAAAAATGCTATGACAGGCAAAGTAAAACTGGAAGTCACCAAAAATAGGAGAAGCACTGGAGAAAAATATCCCGGCCAAAAGATAACGTATGTATGTTATGTATCATATTCATATGATACAAAAGAGAGCTGGAATAGCAGTTTTCATATCTGACAAATAGAATTTATGGTAGAAAGCATAAAAGACACAAAGAGGCAACCAAATTAAAAAATGGGCAAAGAATCTGAATAGCCATATCTCCAGATGTTCTTATTAGTTATTTTTGTACAACCTTGTGATACTATAAACTACTAAGTTGGACATTTTTTTTTTCTTAACAAGCCATTGCATTGTTTTGTTTTGTTTTTTAACATAAGCCCTGCGGTCACCATGGGGCTTGAATTCATGACCCCAAGATCAAGAGTAACATGTTCTACTGACTGAGCCAACCAGGTGCCCTAAGTTGGACACTTTTGAAAAGATGAATTGTATGTGAATTACATCTCAATTTTTAAAAAGCAATCTGTATAGGGGTGCTTGGGTGGCTCAGTTGGTTAAGCGTCCGACTTCGGCTCAGGTCATGATCTCATGGTTCATGGGTTCGAGCTCTGCATCAGGTTCTGTGCTCACGGCTCAGAGCCTGGAGCCTGCTTCGGATTCTCTGTCTCCCTCGCTCTCAGCCCCTCCCCCACTCGCACCCTGTCTCTCTCTCTCAAAAATAAATAAAACATTAAAAAAAAATTAAAAAACAATCTGTGTATTTGGCCTTAAGGGAAACTTCAGTTAATTCCCAGCTCAGAGCTGTACAGATTGTTCTCCCACTATAGTTAAAATTAGAAACAGCAAAAGGGTAGGTTCAGTGTGTTTAGAAACTAACATTGCTAATGTTAAGTAAATAGATATCACTGAAATCACTAAGGAAATTTAGAAATGGAACTGAATGGTAAAAACATTGTGTGTTGAAATTTTTGGGACATAGCTAAAGGAGTATTTAGAAGGATATATATACCTTTAAATTATTTGCTAAGAAAAAATAAAAATTAAAGATAAGCAATACAGTGAAAACAAATGAAAATGAAAACACAACAATCCAAAATATTTGGGATGCAGCAAAAGTAGTTCTAAGAGGGAAGTTTATACCAACACAGGCCTACCTCAAGAAGCAAGAAAAATCTTAAATATACAACCGAACCTTACACCTAAAGGAGCTGGAAAATGAACAAAATTCAAACCCAAAGGAGGGAAATAATAAAGATTAGAGCAGAAATAAATGATATAGAAACAAAAAACCAAATAGAACAGATCAGTGAAACCAGGATGTGGTTCTTTGAAAAGATCAACAAAATTGATAAACCTCCAGCAAGATTTATTTAAGGAGAGAAGACCCAAATAACAAAGTCACTAGTAAAGGAAATAACAACCAACACCATGGAAATACAAACAGTTTTTACAGAATATTATGAAAACCTATATGCCAACAAATTGGACAACTTAGAAGAAATGGAGGGGTGCCTGGTTGGCTTAATTGGAAGAGCATGTGACCCTTGACCTTAGGGTTGTGAGTTCAAGCCCTATGTTCAAGCCCTAAGAAAAACAAAAATGGAGGCATCACAATTCCAGATTTCAAGTTGTATTACAAAGCGGTAGTAATTAAAACAGTATGGTACTGGCATAAATAGACACATAGAGCAATGGAACAGAATAGAAAACCCAGAAATAAACCCACAACTATATGGTCAGTTAATCCTCAACAAAGGAGGAATGAATATACAATGGGGAAAGACAGTCTCTTCAATGAATGGTGTTGGAAAAAAAGGATCACTTTTCTTTCATCATACACAGAAATAAATTCAAAATTTATTAAAGACCTAAATGTGAGATCTGAAACCAGAAAAATCCTTGAAGAAAGCACAGGCAGTAATCTCTCTGACATTGGCCATAGCAACATTTTTCTAGATATGTCTCCTGAGGCATGGGAAATAAAAGCAAAAATAAACAGTTGGGACTACATCAAAGTAAAAATTTTCTGTGCAATGAAAGAAACAATCAATAAAGCTAGAAGACAATCTTCTGAATGAGAGAAAATATTTGCAAATGACTTATCTGATAAAAGGTTAGTATCCAAAATATATAAAGAACTGATATACTGAATACCTAAAAAACAAATAATCCAGTTAAAAAATGGGCAAAGATACGAACAGTCATTTCTCCAAAGAAGATAGACCAATGGGGCCAATAGACACATGAAAAGATGCTCAACATCACTCATCATCAGGGAAATGTAAATTAAAATTGCAGTGAGATACCACCATAAACCTGTCAGAATGGCTAAAATCAAAACAAGAAACAACCAAGTATTAGGACATGGAGAGAAAGGAACCCTCATACACTGTTGGTGGGAATGCAGCCACTATGGAAAATGGTATTGAGGTTCCTCAAAAAATTAAAAATACTAGAACTAACCTGTGATCCAGTAATCATACCACTGGATATTTACCCCCAAAATACAAAAACACTAATTCAAAGGGATATATGCACCCTATTTTTATTGCAGCATTATTCACAATAGCCAAACTATGGAGGCCGTCCAAGTGTCCATTGATAGATGAGCAGGTAAAGAAGATGTGGTATATGGGGTGCCTGAGTGGCTCAGTCAGTTAAGCATCCAACTTCGTCTCAGGTCATGGTCTCGCAGTTCGTGAGTTTGAGCCCCACGTCAGGTTCTGTGCTGACAGCTCAGAGGCTGGAGCCTACTTTGGATTCTGTGTTTCCCTCTCTTTCTGCCCCCTCCACCACTCACACTTTGCCCCCCCCCCCAAAAAATAAACATTTAAAAAATTTTTTTAAAAAGATGTGGTATATATTACACAATGGAGTATTATTCAGCCATAAAACGGAATGAAATCTTGCCATTTGCAACAATATGGATAGAGCTAAAGAGTATAATGCTAAGTGAAATAAGTCAGTCAGAGAAAGACAAATACCATATGATCTCACTCATATGGAATTTAAGATACAAGCAAAGGAAGAAAATAGACAAACCGAGAAACAGACTTTTTTTTTTTTAAAGCTTATTTATTTTGAGCAAGAGATAGCAGGGGAGGGGCAGAGAGAGAGGGAGAAAGAATCCCAAGCAGGCTTCATGCTGTCAGCATGGAACCCAGCTCAGAGCTCGATCCCACAGACTGTGAGATCATGACTTGAGCCGAGACCATGAATCCAAGGCTCAACCAACTAAGCTACCCAGGTGCCCCAGAAACAGACTCTGAACTGTAGAGAACAAACTGATGGGTTGCCAAAGGGTAAGTTGGTGGGGGATAGGGGAAATAGGTGATGGGAATTAAAGAGTACACTTATCATGATGAAAAAAAGAAAAATAAAATGATTTTTAAAAAGGCTGTACACACCTATCATTCCTGGCTCTGTCTGCTGAAAGGGCCTAGAAACAATGGAACTCCTGAAGCAGTGAGCACACTGATATAACTATTTGCATAAATAAATAAGTAAATAAATAAATGGGAGAGAAGGGATGTTTTCAGTAGTTTTTCCATACTGAAAATTCCAATTAATAAAATAGGAAGGAGGGAAATAGAAAGTCACCATTAGACAAATAACACAGCAGTAATTGTAGACAAGATCCATTGGTCGATGCTAAAACGAGTGGCTGAAAGTTTGAGAAATAGACTATTTGCATAGTCTCAAAGTATCTCTCCCCAAATAGATTTAGTTGCAAAAGATACAATAGCAACTTTGTAGTGAAGAAATCTGACAGACACCACCTTAACAAAGTAAGCAACGTTAACGCCACCAGTACTAAGACCTATCGAATCAGCATCATGTGCCCCCTGTTTGATGTACTGAGAAGGGCAAAGCACCACTTCTGTGACATCGCTTCTGTGGTATTCTTGCCAGAAATGCATCACTCAATCTAATCGTGAAAACGTCAAACCCAAATTGTGCGACCTCTGCAAAATAACTGTGACAAGTATTCTTCAAAAGGTTATGGTCACAAAAATGGAGAAAAGACTGAGGAGCTGTTAGAACTTGGAGGAGACTAAGGAAACATGACGTCTAATGCAATGTGGGATCCTGTATTGTATCCTGAGAGAGAAAAAAGGATCATAGTGGGAAAACTGATGACTTTTGAATAAGGGCTGTAGTTCATAATACTGTGCCGATATTAATTTCTTTGTATTGTTAACCTTGGGAAAAATTTGGTGAGGGTATAAAGGAACTCTGTACTATTTTTGCAACTTTATGAGTAAAATTATTTCAGAGACAAAATAAAAATATACAGGGTAAACATTCAGCTCAGTAAGTTAGAAGAACAATTGAGTATACTCAAAGGAAAAAGAAGAGAAAAAGTTCGGAAAATAAAAGATGTACTGACTCTCGGGGCACCTGGGTGGCGTCCGACTTCGGCTCAGGTCATGATCTCACAGTCGTGGGTTCGAGCCCTATGTCGGGGCTCTGTGCCGACAGCTCAGATCCTGGAGCCTGCTTCAGATTCTGTGTCTCCCTCTTTCTCTGCCCCTCCCCTGCTCACGCTCTGTCTCTCTCTGTCTCTCAGTAATAAATAAACGTTAAAAAAATTTTTTTTTAATTAAAAAAAGATGTACTGACTCTGGAATTGTTATGCCATTTTTCTTGCAAGACTGAATAAGAAAAAGAGAATGTAGTACATAAGATTCAAAATGAAAATTGAAAATCATACTGCGTTTCTTTTGATGATATCATATCTTGCCAAGCTAGGTCCTCTACATTGCTGTGATTGAAAGCAGATACTTCGTGGAACAGGCAATGAAGGTTGCAGTGTCCACAATTTGATTCTAGGAGTTGAAAAATTGTCTAGTACCCAATAGGTACTAAGTTGTTTGAGCCTATTTGATAAGCAGAACAATTACATGTTTCTTTTAATCAAAGGGTACCCTGAAAAAAAAGAAATATAGAGACACTGAAGATGTCATGAACCAAGAAAGTTTGTTAACCTTTGAAATACGAGAATTATGAACAACTAAGTTCTTCAAAAATTTTAAAAACCTAGATGAAATGGATAAATTCATAGAAAAATGATAGGCAACTTGAATACAGTATGAGAAACATTAGAATGGTAATCAAATATCTTCCCTCCCACAAACCCCATACCTAGATGACTTTATAGGTAAGTCCTAACAATTTCAAAGGAAAATTCCTCTCTTACACAAGTTACTACAGAAAATGGAAAAAGAGTGAAAACTGCCTTAACTCTTCATGAGGCTAATATAATCTTGATTTCAATCCCTGATAAATTCAAGACATAAAACTGTTTTTTTCATTAATGTAGCTGAAAGGATCCTGAATAAAATATCAGCTTGTCTGCATCTAAGAATATTCTAAAAGAGTGATGCACCGTAATCAAATGGTGTTTAGTTCAGGAATCCAGACAGTTCATCTTTAAAACAATTATTAATGTAGTTCACCATTTTAATAGTTGAGAGAAGAAAAAAATGTTTTCCTGATTTGATTCTGTAAAGCCTTTTATAAATTTCAGTAATTGTTTATGATATAAATTCTGAGCAAAGTATATATAAAACTATTGAATATTTGGGTTTTAGATTTTTAGAAACTTTATTATGGACACTTTCAAACATATTAAAAATAGAGTGAATGATGTTATAGATCTGACATGTACTCATTGCTCAGCTTCAGCAATCACCAATAATATGGCAACTCTTTTTATGCACACACGTATACACACGCACACTTTTTTTTCTTGCCCTGCCGGATTATTTTAAAGCAAATTCCAGACTGCTTGTCTTCTTATGAGTCCTCAGAATATAGCTTTTTTCTCTACAACCATTAACATCCTAAAAAATTAACACTAATTCCTTAACATTATCTAATATCTAGCCTGAGTGGAAATTGTCCTGATTGACTCATAAATGGGGATTCAAAGTTCACACCTTGCATTTGGCTGTTACTCCTCATTTTTTCTTTTAATCTATAATAGCTTCTCTCCCTCTTTTTTTTTTTTTCCTTTTCTTTTCTTTTCTTTTCCAGTTATGTCCCTAAGAAAATGGGTCATTTGTTCTGTGGAATTTTCCACATTCTGGATTTGTTTGTTGTGTCCCCATGGTGTTGCTTAACATGTTTCTTTATGCCCTGTATTTCCTCTGAACAGGTATTTAGGTGTAATTAAATTGTTATGTAGTATTGGAGGGGGGTATGAATACTAACTTCCATGAATACTCATATGTAACTTCTTAATTCTTCATGTCAGGAAGCACATTATGCTTGGTTTTTTTGTTTAAGATGATCAGTGGGTTTAGGTATGTTGCAGATGCAACCATTATAAAGGTCTTCGTTATCCTTTTTATCTAATGTTTTAGCAGTCACTGATGCTTGTCTAGATCATTATTTTTTATTAGGGGGTAGAAAAATATTCTAACTTAGTTTTTTGTTTGTTAGCTTGTCTTCTATAGAAGAAAAACAGTCCCTCCTCATTCCTTTGATTAGCTTGAAGTTTATATAGGAAAGGCAAGATATATTCTTAATTTTTTTGTAGAAGGGCACTTTCTTTGTAAACCTACTGGGAACATAATACTAATGGATACCCTTTAGAGATGTTTTACTTTAATATTTAAAGTAAGGCAAAGATGCCTACTATTACTGCTGTTGTTTAATATATTACTGGAGGTTCTTGTCAACAGCATAAAAGAAGAAAAACAAAATGGTGTAAAGATTGTAAGGAAAGAGAAAATTGTCATTACATACAGGCTGTATACTCATTTACTCTGGGAGAAAACAAAACAGAATCAACAAACTATTAGAACTGCCTTGAGTTCATCAAGGATACTAAAAATCAATACTGTTTCTTTTCATCATCCTTAAGCAACTAGAAAATGAGGTTGTTTTTTTTTAAAAGGAGATTGGAAGTTTATTGAATACACCACAAGGGAGCAGTGGGCAGGACAGCAAAGGAGAGACTGCCTAGAAAATGAGATTTTGAAAAAATACTTATTTAAAATAAAACCTAGAGAGTACCTAGATAATAGTCTAATCAAGAATATAAGGATTCATATGAAGAAAACTTTACAACTTCAGTAAAAGACTTAAGAAAGAATCATGGATGTGATAATTTACTCTTATAATGATGTTCTTACTCTTGAAGCTTATCAATAAATTCTAAGTAATCTCTGTCAAAATTTTAGCTGGATATTTTTGAGGCACTCTATACACTTATCCTAAGTAATGTGTGGAAGAATAAAGAAGAGTTTGTGAATAGCTGAGCCAGCATTTTCGAAAGAGAATAAAAGGGAACTTATCCTGCCAGATATTAAGACCTACTACAAAGCCATAGTAATACAGTTTGGTATGATGTAAGAACAAATAAATCACTGACACATATTAGAGAGCTTATAGACCAAAGAAGATATGGGAGCTTTATAAAGATGACCCCATAACTAATAGGTAAAAGTTAAATCATTTAGTAGATGGTGTTGGAAAAAAATAGCTCAGTATATATTGAGAAATAAAACCTTATTCTACATGATATACAAAGGTACAGTTGTATTCCACCTAAATGTGGAAGATAAAACCAAAAGATGAATAGAAGAAAAAGAGGAATATTTTTGTGACTTGGGGTTGGTTGAGGAAAGAACTTCCTAAAACCTCACAGTATAAACCAATTGCATGTGTGTGTATGTGAATTTAATTGCATCAGAATAGGTAGTACTATTTAACAAAGGACCCCATAGGCAAAATTAATACACAAGTGACAAACAGGAGACAATATTTGCAATGTTTAATATTGCCAGGTGCCATTATCCTCTAGATTAGATTCTGCAAATAAGATAAAAGAAAGCAATCCCAGCAGAAAAATGGGCAAAGACAATTTATAGAAAAGGAAGCCCCAAAAGTAATAAGCATATAAAGAGTTGCTCAAAGATACTAGCGACCAGGGACATGCAGATTAAAACAATATGACATTATTTCAAATATGTTGACCTTGCACATATTAGAAAACCAGATAAAACCAAATGCTGATGAAGATGCAGGGCTATAAAAACCCTCATACACTGATGGGGGATATGTAGCCACTCTGGACTGTAGCATGGCACTCAGAATAAGAACTTAACATGAATTATGACCCAGAAATTCTGCTCTTGAGTTTATATGCCAAAGAACGTCGCAGACATATCTGTAAGAGAACATTTACACAATGTTTATTACAGCATTGTATAGTAGAAAGGCATTGGAGGTTGTCCAGGTGTCCAGTGCAGGGAGAGTAGAGAGAGAAAATATTTTGGTTACGTGACATAGCATACTATGTAGCCATTGGAAACAGCAAATCAGATGTACACATACAAAATGAATGGATTATGTTACAGACGTGTAAATGTAACGATGAGATATATAACACAATGAGAGTTAACATGCATTAAAAATACATGCGTTCAGGCAGCTTTTCCTGCCAACACGGGTCCTGTCCTGTGCTTTTAATAAAATCACCTTTTTGCACCAAAAAAAAAAAAAAAAAAAATGCACTCAAATACATTTTGCAAAAACACATACAACTAAAAGGGCACACAATAAGCACAGTAGAATGGTTGCCTATCAGGATACAGGAACTAGGCTAAGGTGAAATTTAAAGATGTTCCTAACTCCCCATCTCATTTCATGGAAGTGTAGGGATTCTTTTGTGTAGGATATGATCTGTAAATGTGTCTAGCTGGCAGTATGATGAAAGCAAATGAAACGACTGAAATGAAATGGGAATTTGATATCTCCAAATCTAGTGTGAGATCTACACATCTACATATCCAGAATGAGAAGCAGGTCCTTAAGCTGACTTCATTGCTCAAAGATCTCACAGATCTTTGAGAATAATATTTCCTTCTAACACCAAAGCACTTCCCTATTCTGGCTCTTCTAGGATGGATTCCAATTGAAATATTATGTTGTGATATATACAGTTATTTTATGACACTCTGATTTTTTTTTTCTTTAACTTTACAGAGACTGTGCAGTTGATCCAACTTGTGTTTTATGCATGGAGTGCTTTTTGGGAAGTATTCACAGAGACCATCGATATAGGGTTAGTAATGCCCAGATAATAACCATACCCACTATTAAATTTTATATTAGATACCTTTTCTGTCTTTTTTAAATTCCAAGATTTAACACTAAAATGGGGGAGACTGGTTTAAGAAATGTGTTATTTTAACACCATTAAACATATGATAGCAGTGTAGAAATGAATTATGAACCCAGGCTTCCTGAATACATGGTTTAGGAAAGACAACACAGATATCAGCTCCTGCATATTGCTTTTCAGCTAGTTTGTTTTGCTATTTTCTTATGTTTATTATCTTCATAATTCTAGGTTTATGCAGAAGGTTATCAAAAATTAGAGGATAAAGATGAGAGGTAAAGTGGGAGGGAGGTTCTGAAGGGAAGGACATGGGAGAAAAGGAGTAAGGAAGTGTCAGGATTATACATTTAAGAAATGCTTTGTTGGTCATTGTCTACAGAAGATTTGTCATTTCTTAATATTAAAGAGGCATCTACTACATCGCGGAAGAGGGCCCAACTCCAGAACATAAGACCCACCTATTTTATTATTTTTCTACTGCTATAATGCAGTCAGTACTTTGCAAAAAGTCAGGTATGTTTGCTTTTAAATCAAGGATATGAACAAAGACAGTTTATGCTAAGCCTGTCCTAAGCCTGTCCTGGTTCCTCTACTAGAAATTGAAGGCAAAGCCGTGAGCATTCAAAAGTTAAGGAAGTGTTAGTAGCTGGAACTTTTCACCCTCAAATGAAATAGTAGAGGGAATATTGCAATCTTATTATTAATCCAGGAGCCCTGTTGGCTCAGGACTTTTCCTCCTGTTTGTTTTTTTTCACTCTACCCGAGTATTGCTAATAATGAACTAAAGCAGCTACAAAATTAAGACCCCTTGTGTCTTTGTATGTTTTTATTTTCAGAAGTCAGTAAGAGAATCCCAGTTTTCTTTAAGCTGTTCTATCTATATCTCGGGCAACCAGAAGAAGAATAAAAACTATAGGGTTATCATTTTCCAAATGGCTGCCTCCTCATGGTTTGTGGGTTTTTTGTGGGGTTTTTTTGTTTGTTTGCTTGTGTTTCGGCATATATCCCTGCAGCCCCTGGGAATAATTGTCACTTGTGGATTTACATTAATTATATTTTTATATATAACAGATACTTTCTTTGGACAGTATGTAATAGGGCTCATTCTGAAATTTGCAGCAAATACCCACTCCTAAAACTCTCTCGTGCAGTATTTTTTTAAGGCAGAATTTCCTATAATTAATGAGTTGTATCTTGCTAGATTCCTTGACTCATTGCCATATCTTAGGGAAGTATGAATAATTCTTGAACCCTGCAGATGGTGAAAACCTTTTCTGACCAGACAATCCACTTTTACATTTCCTGAGCTGCTTTCCTTGTCCAAGAATGCTATTTAGAGGGTGTTAGAAAAGGAAAAACAAACTATTTCTGTAGTTTTTGTTGGTCACTTTCTCTTATCAGATGCAACAATCTTCTAGGGAAAAATAACCATAGTAATCTTTACAGCTCTTGAATCTGTTATATTACATTAGAACACTGTAACCAGGTGACATTAATACCAACATTGTACCAAAGCCCAGCAGGAAAACCCTGATGGTTTTCCTAATTAAGGAAGTCATGTAGGTAGGCACATTTTACCTCTTTAAACTAGACTAGACACTACAAAGTAGCTTATTTCATTTCAGAATCACTTAATTTAGGCTTATTTAAGCTTTAAAACATCAAGAGGTTTGGCATTTTATTTCATTTTACTCCTCAAAAGAAATGAAACATTTTAGCGACGTTATTTCCTTAGCACTTGCTATTCTTATTTATAATCTGATAGCCCTCAGTAAATACTTATTGACAAGATACTTTACAATTTTTTTTCAAGATGACAACATCAGGAGGTGGAGGTTTCTGTGACTGTGGTGATACTGAAGCTTGGAAAGAGGGTCCTTACTGTCAAAAACATGAACTTAACACCTCTGAAATTGAGGAAGAAGAGGTAAAAACGTTTTCACAAAGTTGTTTTTAAGGAAATACTGTTTTAACCACAAGTTTGAAATATTTTCAGACATAGGAACTAGGTTATGAGAAATGAATAAGCAAAATAGTCCTGTCACTCTTACCATTGACTAGACCTACTTTGAAAGGTCTTTACATTTTATGGATGTCATACCATTGCTATTAGTACTCACTTGTAATTCTGGAAGTTTAATTTAATTTGGACTTCTATTTGAGGTTTTGTTTTAAGTCCTCATTTATTATTGAAAGATTATTTTTCCTATGTGTATAGATTAATTTTGTTGTTTTTTGTATATTTGTGTTGTGACTAAGATTTTGTAGGCCAGGTACCCTTCTTTTCTGTAACTATACGTGGGAGCCAATTCTAATCACCATCTGGCATATCAGTGTCATTGGATATGTGATGAGACCGAGTATAAATAGCAAAGTACAAATTACAGTCACTCCAGCTGTAAATATGTGCTTTTTAAAATTCTTGATTCTGCATTATTTTCTCTAAATGATATTTGTAATGATATAGTAGACTCTTACTAAATAAATACTTAAATCTCTGCTGCTATTTCTGACAGTTTGATGTTTGATTCAACACCCTTATTTCAGATTTTATTTTTAAATGATAGAGAAGTAGATACATTCAAAGTACTTATGCATAGTTAGCAGCTCTGCTACAGATTTGGGGCAAGTGAACATTAATAGTACTTCCTGGTCCTCATACCTTACAAGTCTCAAATATTTGACCTGCACTTTATGGTGCAGGACAGAGTCTTTTAGACTGTGTTCCACTGTGCTTAGGACAGATTAAAATTTGTGTGAAATGATTGAGTGCTATGAAAAACATATATTTTGTGTTTCATTTGCCTTGTGTAAGTGGTGTAGGATTTGCAACAGACACCCAGTGATTAGAGTTTCAGATTTCTCCACTTCTATTGGAGGAGCTCCATTTTTATCTCTTTTATATATTGGATTGGATTTCCATTTGTAAAAATACAAGACAAATATTTGACAAAAAGAGCTGTAGTTTTAATTTAAAAAAATGAAGACTGGTGTAAAACCATGGGAGAAGACATTTGCAAATCATATACAGTAGTCCCACCTTATCCATGGAGGGTGTGTTCCAAGACCCCCTGTTGATATCTGAAGTTGTGGATAGTACTGAACCCTATAGATACTAGTTTTTTTCTTATTCGTACATACCTATGATAAGGTTTAATTTATAAAGTCTAATTTTTTGTCAGTAAGAGACTGGTAATAACTAATAATAAAATAGGATAATTATAACAGTATATCATAATAGAAGTTAGGTGAGTGAGTACTCACTCACTTGCTCTCATAATATTGTACTGTACCTACCTTTCTTGTGATGATGTGAGATGATAAAATGCCTACTTTGATGAGATGAAGTGAGGTGAAGGCCATAGGCATTGTGACATAAAGTTAGGCTACTGTTGACCTTCTGACCGTGCCTCAGAAGAAAGAGTATCTGCTTCCAGTCTCCCAACTGACCTGGTGGTGACCGAAACCATGGATAAGGGGGGGACTTAATGTATCTGAGAAAGGTTTCGTATTCAGAGTATATATCTTACAACTCAACAACAGAACCACAAACAACACAAAAATGGGCAAAGGACTTGAATAGACATTTCTCCAAAGAAGATATAATACACATGACCAACAAACATGTGAAAACATAGTCAGCATCATTAGTTATTAGGGAAATGCAAATTGAAACCACTTCACACCCACTAAGATGGCTATAATCAGAAAAAAAGGAATGTATGTGTTGGTGAAGATGTAGAAAAAGTGGAGCCCTGGTGCATGCCTAAAGGGGATGCAAAATAATTCAGAGCCGTGGAACAGTTTGACTATTCCTCCAAAGATTAAACATAGAATTGCCATATGAGCCTGTAATTTCACTGTTAGGTATATACCCAAAAGCACTGGAAGCAGGTGTTCAAATGAGTATCAACTGTAATGTCTATCAATAGATGAATGGATAGACAAATTGTGGTGTACAGATAACGTACTATTACTCAGACGTAGAAAGGAATGAAATACTGATACCTGGTACAACTTGGATGAACCTCCAAAACATTATTCTAAGTGAAGGAAGCCAGACGCAAAAGAACACATATTGTCTGATTCCATTTATATAAAATACCCAAAATAGGTAAACTTGTAGACAAAGCACACACTGGTGGTTGCCAAGGGCTGGGGAAGGGGAGAATGGCAAAAACTGCTTAATGGGTAGGGGGTTTTACTTTGAAGTAATAGAAATGTTTTGGAACTATAGAAAGGTGGTAGTGGTACAACATTATGAATGTACTAAATACCACCAATTAGTTTACTTTAAAATGGCTAGGTTTCTGTTCGGTGAATTTCACCTCAATAAATTACTTAGAAAAATCTTAGGACTTTTGTTACCTTTTAATGTTTGTTTTAGATAGACTGAAAATAATCTTTGAATAAAATTTGCTTGCAGTGACTCTGTTGACTTTATCCTCATACATCAGTTGGGTAGCTATCAAATATTGACGACTTGAGTTAATTTCCTGTTAGGAAGATGTTAGCAAGCTTGCCTGCCTGGCTGAAGTTATATGGTTCTGCCTGGAGAATCTATACTGCAGCAACTTGACAGAGAATAAACCTCCACACTCTGCCATTTAATTCCAATTTAAGAATTCAGTTAAGAGAAATGAAGTCCTCAAGGATAAGACTGTAAGAGAAGCTGTTTTTAAAATAGCATTTTGTTTAGCATTCCTGGTCCCCACTCAGTAAATTTATACATATATCTAGGTTTTTTTTTATCTTTTATGCTTAAAATGGAAGAAAGCTATAAAATATTTGCAATGTACTTTTTTAGTCTGTCATAGAATTGTTTTTATTGAATGTAATTTTTTATTATACATTTAGCCTGCATCTTAAGAAAAAAGTTGGAAAAAATATACCTGTATATTATCAAGTATATACTTGATAATACACTTCTCTAGGGATAATGTTTAGCAGTTCCATGGATCTTCTCAACTCTTGGCATTTGGGATGGGACTTTTGTTGTTGTTATGTAGGCCAGGGATCAGCAAACTATGGCCCCATAGAGGCCCGTTACTGGCACCATCATAAACTAAGAATGGTTTTTATATTTTTAAATATTTGGAAAAAATCAATAGGATGGTGTCTGTGGCATGTGAAAATGGTAGGAAATTCAGATTTCGGTGTCTATAAACAAAACTGTACTGCAACACAGGTATGTTTAATTGTGCATTGTCTATAACTGCTTTTCCACTGCAACAGCAAAATCGAGCAGCTGTAACAAATACCCTGTAGTCTACAAAAACTAAAAGACTTAGTATCTGACTCTTCACAGGAAAAGTTTGCTGATCCCAGATACATGCTGTCAGAAGCATTGTGTTTACTCTACTTATTTCCCACTCACCAAATGGCAGTAGCATCTCCCATCACTGTGGCAACAGTAAATGCCCAGCCAGGTTTCCAATGGGCCCTTTGGGCATGGGGATAAGTAGGGAGTCTGGACTGTCTCTTTTGATCATCTTCATAGGAACTATAAGAAGTTTCTCTTCCGTCTCTGCATTAGGAAGTGTTATGTTTCTCTTGCTATGGGTCTGGTAACTGATTCCGTTTCCTTTTGTTGAGGCTTCTGGGAAACAGAGCCAAATGTTTGGAAACAGTGCCTGTGTATAGTAGCTATTTGGAAATTTATATGATCTGCCTTTACAGTAAACATATTATCACCTAATTTTCCTACCTTTATTCTGGTTTTGCCCACTTTGTACATCTATTTTTTTTAATACTGTCTCATTACACTGATGTACTCTTAAGTTGCTGTAAAACCTTTTTGGAATGAAATTTAATTCAGTAACAAATGCACCGAATGAACGACCTTGGTGAAGACTTTTTTTTACCTGAAATTTTCCCTTATCGATACTGCTCTCATCTCAAATGAATGCAGATTTGTGATTATTAATAGCTAAAAATTATGCCAAGTACTATACTTTGTTTATCTCATTTAATTCTCAGAACAGTCCTGTTAGATAAGTACTGCTGTTACAGAGATTTTATAGCTGCAGAAGCTTGGGTTTTAGAGAGATTTAAAAACTTGCCCAAAGTCTTTTTTTTTTTTTTTTTAAGTTTATTTTGAGAGAGAGAGCACATGCAAGAATGCGAGAAGGGGAGGGGCAGAGAGAGAATCCCAAGCAGGCTCAACTCTGTCAGTACAGAGCCCGATGTGGGGCTCGAACCCACGAACCATGAGATCATGACCTGAACTGAAATCAAGACTCAGACACTTAACCAACTGAACCACCCAGGTGCCACCCAGAGCGTCTTAATGGTAATTTGAACTCCAGTAATGGAACTCTTTAACAGTGTATTGCCCTGATTTTATTTTTTTCTCCAAATTTTTATTTAAATTCCAGTTAGTTAGCCAGTGGAATATTAGCTTCGGGTGTAGATTTTAGTGATTCATCACTTACATACAACACCCAGTGGTCATCATAGCAAGTGTCCTCCTTAATATTCATTACCTATTTACCCCATCCCTCACCTACCTCTTCTCTAGTAACCATCAGTTTGTTCTCTATGGTTAAGAGTCTGTTTCTTGGTGGGGCACCTAGGTGGCTCAGTCAGTTGAGCATCTGACTCCAGTTTCAGCGCAGGTCATGATCTCACATTTTGTGAGTTCGAGCCCCACATTGGGCTCTAAGTTGACAGCACAGAGCCTGCTTGGGTTTCTCTCTCCCTGTCTCTCTGTCCCTTCCCCACTTGTGCTGTCTCTGTCTCTCTCAAAATAAGTAAACAACTTAAAAAAAATTTTTTTTAAAGTCTGTTTCTTGGTTTGCCTGTCTTTATTCCTGCCCCCTGTTCATTTGTTTTGTTTCTTAAATTCTACATGTTAGTGAAATCGTATGGTATTTGTCTTTGACTAACTTATTTCCATTAGCATAATACTCTCTAGCTCCATCCACATTGTTACAAATGGTAAGATTTCATTCTTTTTTATGGCTGAGTAATATTCCAGCGTGTGTGTGTGTGTGTGTGTGTGTGTGTGTGCGCGCGCGCGCGCGCGTGCACACACATACATATACATATACCACATTTTTTCCATTCACCAGTGGATAGACATTTGGGCTTCTTTCATAATTTGGCTATTGTTGATGATGCTACATTGCACTGATTTTTAAAGTAATTTTTAGCAGTGGAATTTTTTTTTAATAAAAGTCTAATTTAAAAATCTTAATAGGGGCGCCTGGGTGGCTCAGTCGGTTAAGCGGCCGACTTTGGCTCAGGTCATGATCTCACAGTCCGTGAGTTCGAGCCCCGCATTGGGCTCTGTGCTGACAGCTCAGAGCCTGGAGCCTGTTTCAGATTCTGTGTCTCCCTCTCTCTGACCCTCCCCTGTTCATGCTCTGTCTCTGTCTCAAAAAAATAAATAAACGTTAAAAAAAAATTTTTTTAAATCTTAATAATAACAGATAAAAGTGGTATTATTTTTTTATTCCTGTATAATTAGCATACAGTGTTATATTAGCTTCAGGTGTGTAATATAGTGTTTCAACAATTCTACACATTACTCAGTGCTCCTCATGATTAAGTGTACTCTTAATCCCCTTCACCTATTTTCACATGTCCCCCCACCCACTTCCCCTCTGGTAACTAATAATTTGATTCCCTATATTTCAGAGTCTGTCTTTTGTTTGTCCTTTTTTCTTTGTTCAGTTGTTTCTTAAATTCCACATATGAGAGGCACCTGGGTGGCTCAGTCAGTTAAGTGGCTGACTCTTGGTTTCAGCTCAGGTCATGATCTCATGGTTTCTGAGTTCAAGCCCTGTATTGGCTCCATGCTGACAGCATGGAAACTGCTTGGGATTCTCTCTCTCTCTTCCTCTCTCTCTACCCCTCCCTTGCTTGTGCTCTCTCTCTTTCTCTCAAACTTAAAAAAAAAAATTCCACATATGAGTGAAATCATACGGTATTTGTCTTTCTCTGCCTGACTTACTTCACTTAGCATTGTAACTTATAGATTCATACACATTGTTTCAAATGGCAAGATTTTATTCTTTTTTATGGCTGAGTAATAATTCCATTGTATACATATGCTACATCTTTATCCTATCAGTGGTCACTAAAAGTGGTATTATTAATGAATTTATTGTTTATAAGTTGAATTGTGTATTAGTTACTTGTTAGAAAGTCAACTCGTGAAATAAGCGAGGTTGTTTTGATGACTGGTTTCTAGTTTATTACTAGTTTTAGTTGGGCAATATAGAGAAATGTAATTTTTCCATATCCATAGCTTATTTGCATATGAGAAGAGTTAAGATTATTATTATAATACAGTATATGCTTACATTAAAAAAAATTCAATGGGGCACCTAGGTGGCTCAGTCGACTGGGCATCCAGCTTCGACTCAGGTCATGGTCTTGAGGTTCGTGAGTTTGAGCCCCACGTCGGGCTCTGTGCTGACAGCTCAGACCCTGGAGCCTACTTTGGATTCTGTGTCTCCCTTTCTCTCTGTCCCTCCCCTGCTCATGCTCTGTCTCTTTCTCTCTCTCCCAAAAATAAATAAACATTAACAAAAATTTTTAAAATTCAAACATTATAGTAGTGTATCACATAAAAGACTAGTTTTCCATAACCCCCACTGCCTTCTAACATAAGCACAGATGATCTTTTTAACAATATGCCTTGTATTCTTCTGGTTTGAAAGAAGAATAACTCAAGTTGACTCACTGACAAAGATGTATATTTTCTAAAATAAACATACTCAAAGAACTAGTTATTAGTCATAGTTGATAATACAACATAGGATGAGATGGTCATTTATTTACTCATTCCAACTGACTTATGCTCTCATAAGAGCAATTTGAGCAGAAGTCTTTCTTAGTGTTTAATTTACTATTGTACATATGAGTAGACTTGAACAGCCTAGTATCCTTTCACTGCAGAAATAATTCTTTTTAATCAGTGATCATTTTTCAAGAAGTTGACATGTGTATCCAAAAATAGCAGAAAAATCTGTATTCCTAGGCCTGCCCCAAATTTGGCCAATGTAATAGCAAAGTTACCAGTTGGTGATCCCCAATATGTAATATAACACATTTTAGAGTATATTTTTACATTACTATTTTAAAATACAGGTAATTCTATATTTTTAAACTGATGTACAATTCAAACAGGAAACAGCTCTACCAGGTCCTGGGATTTTGTACAACAGTTTGAACACTACTGGCCTGGATTCTCAAGAATTGGCAGCAGTTTCTCTTTCAGGATCTGTTCCATGCTTATAAATCTTGTTTGTCGTAATCGTTTCATCCTCTGATGTCTTATAACGTGGGACATAATTGTGAGAAATGGAATAATTGTAAGATAATATCACCAAGGAAACTGAATTTTCTACTTTCTATTTTGGTGTAGCATGAGGTTCATATTGTTATTAATACCCATACTTTTATGAATCCCCAGGATGTACCAGTTCTGGTTCCTTCTTTGTATGGATTGTTTCACTATGTTAATCATTTCTAGCCTCTATAAGAAATAGTAAAATAAACTATGCTGGTAGGATAAAAAAATTTTCTTACATGGGACATATAAAGCAATCCATTGAGAAGAGTTGTGTAGGTTAAAAAAAGTGCTGTAAGACTTTGAAAAGTCTTCTTACTCTTCTTACCTTTTCTTCTGTTCTTCAAGCTCTACACCCATCTCCTTTAGGAATCTTTGTCTTGTTTTCCCTCCATTCTTTTTATTCCTCCTCTCCATTTGTTTTGTGTCAGTTCTACTAGGCTTATCTTTGGGGAGGATGTGCAAAAATGTCTGTATCCTTCATGTATATTTGCAAGAATGTGTTTATTCCTATTCTATGATGCTGGAACATACTGATTTTCTTATTTGAGAAATGAATATAACACTAACTAGCCATTAAGCTAAATAACATGTTTAGATTTAAGAGAAAGCATAAAGATTAAAATCGTGTAAAACATTTTGCCTAAAAGGTATGATAAACTCAGTGTATGTTTATAGTAATACTTTTTCACATAACCTAGAAATTTTGTGACATACTCCCAGTTAAGTATAAGATGCAAAGTGCCCTGTTCCATGCATACGCAATGTGCCCTGATGAAATAAAGTAGACAAGGGAATCAAGGGGTAGTTTTCTGACTTTGTTGATTTCTTCCCTTTAGAATCCTCAAAATCAGGCTCTCCTTCATACCTATAAAACTAAATATTGCTGGTCTGCCCTTGGATAACATTCCTTTGTTTATTCTGGAAATTGGGATTAGGAGGATATGAAGCTATAAAGATGGTTTGATGTTAAGTTTTAAAGATCTTGGAATGCCATTCTAAAGTGTTTAGATTTATGCATTAGGCATTGGGGTGCCATTGAACATTTTTGATTCAGTAATTGGGATCATTATGAACAAAGTGTTTTAGGAAACTGGATTTGGTAGGATGTAATGTACAGGCTCAAACTGAAGAGAAGCCAAAGCTGGAAGATCAGCCAGCTGTTTACATTAGTATTTTGAGGTAAGGGAAGATGAGAATTAATGTGCATTTAAGATGGTTGCGTTTTTTTTTTTTTTTTTCCTGTTCTTTCAGGATCCTCTGGTGCATTTATCAGAAGATGTGATAGCAAGAACCTACAACATTTTTGCTATTATGTTTCGATATGCAGTCGAGATACTAACCTGGGAAAAAGAAAGTGAACTGCCAGCAGATTTAGAGATGGTGTAAGTGTGACACATTTATTCTTCATATTCGTATTTGCTCAAACTCAGTTTTAACCATTTTGATTCTAATTCCTCAAATTGAGTTGGAGCAAGGATAGAAGGATAGAGCATAATCTTTTCTTTCTTAATAATTACTTTCCCACAGAACAACTCTTTTATTTTATAGCTTTTAAATATGTGTGATCCACTTAGTTGGTAGAGGTTTCTCCCTGTTAATTGATTGGTTTAGTTAAGCCATGTCAGGGCTCTGCCCTTGGTTTCAGGCACAGGCAGTTTTCTGTTCTTCATGTGATAAAACTGGTAACTCTAATATTTTTACCATTTGTACTTAGATTATTGAGGAGGTTGCGAACATGTGACCAGAGAGCTGGATTCCGGCCATAGCTGTTTTAAAGGCTTCCTTTTCCATGTGATGTGCTTGCCTCAAGCAACAGTCTCTTTAAATCTAACCGAGATTGTTGGAATTGTATTCATATTTAAGGTTGATTACAAGTTGAAGTGAGGGTCTGATGAACATTGGTGGTTTCTGTTTTGCTTTTCAGTAGTATTCTAGATAATTAGGTTGTGGGTTGTTTTTTTTAAAAAGTAAGGTGTTAGCTATATCTTTTTGGAAATGTTGAAAATGGTACCTCAGGAACTTGTCTTCACATACAGGTGTACCTTGTGGGTTTTGTAGGTTGGGTCCAGACCACTGCAATAAAGTTCGCCACATCAACTGACTCTTTTTTCACTTGAACACTTAGAGGCCATTATAGGGTTATTAATTGGCCTACTTTCAATATTGTGTCTCAGGGAACAGGGAGGCCCCAGGAGAGGAAGACAGACGGGGAAACAGCTGGTGGGTGGAGCAGTAAGAACACACACGACATTTATCAATTAAGTTTGCACTCTTATGTGAATATGATTCCGAGTGCCCCAAAACAATTAGGATAGTAACATCAAAGATCAGTGATCACAAATCGCCATAAGAAATATAGTAATGATTAAAAAAAAGTTTGAAATATTGTAAGAATTACCAAAATGTGATGTAGAGACAGGACATGAGCAAATGCTGTTGGAAAGATGGCATTGATAGGCTTGCTCAACATAGAGTTGCCACAAACCTTCAATTTGTAAAAACAAACAAAACCCCACAGTATTTGTAAAGCACAATAAAACAAGATGTGCCTGTACTTCAAGTTGGGAGCCATTGATCGAAAGCCCAAATTTAGACCCTAGAGCATAGAAGAGTTTTGTTTTTTAATTTTTTTTAATGTTTATTTATTTTTGAGAAAGATAGACACAGTGAGAGCAGAGGAGGGGCAGAAAGAGAGGGAGACACAAAATCTGAAGCAGGCTCCAGGCTCTGAGCTGTCAGCACAGAGCCTGATGCAAGGCTCTAACTCAGTGACCTGTGAGATCATGACCTGAGCCGAAGTCAGACACTTAACCGACTGAGCCACCCAGGCACCTCAGAAGAGTTTTGTTTTTACCTTTTTGTTCCATTGTATGTTCAAGGCTACCAATATATAAGGGAAAAAAATCTAACATGCTTCTTTTATAATGTTTTCCCATGTTAGTAAACTACCCAGAAACCTGAATCACCTATACCCATTTAGATTTCAAGTCCAGCTGGTTCTCCCTCCATCAAACCATTCTACTTCTGGCGTGCCTGGGTGGCTTAGTCGGTTAAGCGTCCGACTTCGGCTAAGGTCATGATCTCACGGTCCGTGAGTTCGAGCCCTGTGTCGGGCTGTGTGCTGACAGCTCAGAGCCTGGAGCCTGCTTCAGATTCTGTGTCTCCCTCTCTCTCTGGCCCTCCCCTGTTCATGCTCTGTCTCTCTCTGTCTCAAAAATAAATAAACATTAAAAAAAAAAAACATTCTACTTCTGTTCCTCTCTATTACTACTATCCTAGTCCAGATTAATTAATCATTCAGCAACATGGCCTCCCTAACTGAACTGCCGTATCTACTCTTGTCCCTTAAGATTCATTCACACTGTAGCACAGTGAACTTTAAGGCAAATCTGACTATATCTCCTATTTTAAATCCTTCAATGCCCTTAGAATGGCAAAATCAATTTCCATTGTAAGGTCTTCAAGATTTCTGCCTCTCTCCAACCTAATCTTCTCCCTCCCTGTGTTCCAGTTCCTAATACTTCCCTTTGCCACCTCAGGACCTTTGCATTCACCCTCCTCTAGCCCAGGTTTCTCAACTGTTGGCGTTTAGGACCAGATTAGTTCTTTGTTATAAGGGCTGTCCAGTGCATTGTAGAATTTTTTTGTTTTATTAATTTATTTTTTTAGTAATCTCTACCCCCAGCATGGGGCTCGAACTCACAACCCTGAGATCAAGAGTCACATGCTCTTCCAACTGAGCCCATCAGGTGCCCAGTGGATTGTAGAATATTTAGCAGCATCCCTGGCCCTTATACACTAGATGCCAGTGACATTCCTGCCCCAGTCATGACAACAAAAAATGTCTCCAGACATTGCCAAATGGTCCTCTGTGGGGGACAGAGAATTGCCTCTAGTTGAGAACCACTGATAGCCAATTCTGACTTTAGGCATCAGATGACTTCTGTGGCAGTTCTTCTCTGAAGTCCCAGACCTGTTTTGTCCAGCTGCAGCATTCTGTTCTTCTTGATAAAAGCTAGTTCAGTTAGAATTACATGTCTAATATATATCTTCCCCATCAGATGGTAATGTCATAGAGCATGGGGACCGCAGATGACTTTGCCATAGATATGTGCCCAGTACCTAGCACATTCCCTAGAGCAAAGTATGCTCTTACTAAATCAGCCTGGAGCTAGAGAATATGCAATTAGATAATATATAATTAATGTTTTATGTCACAGAGAGAAGAGTGATACCTACTATTGCATGCTGTTTAATGATGAGGTGCATACCTATGAACAAGTTATTTATACCCTTCAGAAAGCTGTTAACTGTACACAAAAAGAAGCCATTGGCTTTGCAACTACAGTAGATCGAGATGTAAGTAATTTCATTATATTGATGTCAGATAATAAATTGAACTTTCATTACAGATAAATTATTCTGGGAATATTGAGTTAGAGATATATATGTCTAGTCTATTTTTTTTTATTTCATTTTAATATTGGCCCAAATACATACTGGGTATTACTGTAATCTGATATTCCATAGAAAGTTTAGGAGGAAATGTAGATACAGTTGTCCTCATTCTACCCAGTGATTAGAAATAGTCAGTTATGAAAATAGTATAGCAGCCTAGAAGAATAAATGTCGTATTGTTTAAGGATCTATACTTATTAATGGCTTGAAAATGTTAGGATGGTTTTGAAGGAAAATATTTTAATTTACTTTTCATCATTGAATAGAATGAATGTTATAAATATTAAAATTGGCCAGAACTGTTATATGCATAAATATGTTTGTTTACTGGTTGAACAGTTTTAATACTGAATATAGTATTTTTACATGTTAATTTAAAATTTTTTCATTTACCAGGGACGTAGGTCTGTTCGATATGGAGATTTCCAGCATTGTGAACAAGCAAAATCAGTAATTGTGGTAAGTAATTTAGAAACATACCCACAGTATTATTTTTTTTATTTAAAACTAGTTCTGTATTTTGTCATTTATGAACGCATTTTTCTGCTTTCATGAAGGTAAAGCCAGCATCGACCAAAAGTCATATTTAATGATATGTTTCTCGAACATTGCATTATTGCTTTATCTAGTTTTTTTAAGCTGTGTAAGATTAATATAGAAAATGAATGTTTACATGAGATATATTTTCTGCCTTCCTATTTCTCTATCAGAGACATCTTAGAAAGTGTTTCATTGTTGTTTTGTTTTTGATAGGGTGTCACGTTACTTTTTAGGACTTAAACTGGCCTTTAGCACCAAGATTAGAATTCAAGGGAAGTTGTTTCTTGGTAACTTATAGCAAGGTATGCTGCATATATAATAGCACTTAGTGTATTATTTCTCTAAAAGAAAACTATTTCCCATGTTTATATTTATTTTTAAAAAGTAAGAATTACTTTAAACTATTTCATGTAAATGCATTTTATGTAAATGTCCTTTTAAAAAATAATTTTGTGTATTGTGAATATTTTAAATATACAGATAAAAACAGAAATGACACAGTAAACACCTGTATGCCCACATTATACAACATTTCCTCATACTTTATGTAAATAAAATAATACAGAGTACCCAGTATTATTCTTTTAATCTTGCTCCCTTTTCTCCTACCCTAGGGATAAGTACTTTCATTAATTCATTTGTTCATTCTTGTGTGTGCCTCTATACTTCCATTTATTAAATCTGTCAACATTATATGTATTGATTTGGAGGCCTTTAAACATTATATAACAAGCTTCATACTGGATGTATTATACTGCAACTTTTCATTTCAGTGTTGGTTCTACATTTATGTGTGTTGATGCATGTACCTGTGAAGTGTTCCATTGATAACTTTACCATAGTTTTTCCATTCTCTTGCTGATAGACAATTAGGATAATCCCTCCCCCCCCCCCACCCCCATCACTAACAGTCCTTTTATGGACATTGTTTTGTCTCCTTGTTGCATAGATGCAAAGGTTTCTGTAGGGTATATGCCAAGAAATGGAATTTCTGAGTTGTTAGGATATCAGCATTTTCATCTTTATTAGATTTTGCCAAGTTAGCCTCCAAAACAGTGGTACTAATATACATTCCCACCAACAGTGTATAGAGAGTTCCCGTTTCTCCACAGCTTTGTCAAAACTGTATGTTGTCAGATTTTTTAACTTTTGCCAATTTAATGTGTATGAATGGCATCTCATCAATTAAATTTGCATTGCCTTAATTATTGAGTACCTTACTTCATGTTTATTTATGTTTTCTTTGAATTTCCTATTCGTACCCTTTACCAATTTTTTTCATTTAATGTTTAGGATAAACAGAGCACTCATAGATTATCAAGTAGGAACAAAATAGAAAAATGGACATAGGATATGAAAAGGCAGTCACAGGCGAGAAAATCTAGGCAGTCAGTGTATATGAAGAGACTCATTTGTTAGTAATCAGTAAAATGACAAGGAGCTTTCATACTCATCAGGATGGAGAAATTAGAGTTATAAAATATCTTACTGGCAGAGATGCAGAGAATAGGAATACTTGTATAAAACTAAATTGCTACAGCATTTTAGGAAAATAATCTAGTAGCATCTATGAAAGTTACCTTTCCTAAGAATTTATCCCATAGAAATGTAAGCACTAGGAAGTGTGTGTACAAAGATGTTCAGTACTGCTTTTTTTGGAATCAACAGAAGACTGAAACAAAGGGAATATGAATGCCCTTCTCTAGAGGATGTTTGAATAAATCCACACCACAGAATATCATGAGTCATTAACAAAAAAAATCAGTTAATGCAAAGATGCACAAGAGTATGTATAGTATCCCATTTTTATAAATCAAATAAAAATCTTTATAAATGCATACATACATAATATATAGAGATAGAGAAAATATGCAAAGATGTACTGTCTTTTTTTTTAATATGAAATTTATTGTCAAATTGGTTTCCATACAATACCCAGTGCTTATCACAACAGGTGCCCTCCTCAATACCCATCACCCACCCTCCCCTCCCTCCCACCCCCCATCAACCCTCAGATAGTTCTCAGTTTTTAAGAGTCTCTTAAGGTTTGACTCCCTCCCTCTCTAACTTTTTTTTTTTTTTACTTCCCCTCCCCCATGGTCTTCTGTTAAGTTTCTCAGGATCCACATAAGAGTGAAAATATATGGTATCCGTCTTTCTCTGTATGACTTATTTCACTTAGCATAACACTCTCCAGTTCCATCCACATTGCTACAAAAGGCCAGATTTCATTCTTTCTCATTGCCAAGTAGTATTCCATTGTGTATATAAACCACAATTTCTTTACCCATTCATCAGTTGATGGACATTTAGACACTTCCCATAATTTGGCTATTGTTGAGAGTGCTGCTATAAACATTGGGGTACAAATGCCCCTATGCACCAGCACTCCTGTATCCCTTGGGTAAATTCCTAGCAGTGCTATTGCTGGGTCATAGGGTAGATCTATTTTTAATTTTTTAAGGAACCTCCACACTGTTTTCCAGAGTGGCTGCACCAGTTTGCATTCCCACCAACAGTGCAAGAGGGTTCCCGTTTCTCCAGATGTACTGTTTTAATGTGGGTTATGGAGATGGAATGAAGTTGGGGTAGAAGGATGCTCCAAACAAAAAAATGAGAAGGGGGAATAAAAATTAAAAATTGTGTTAGACTTAAATAGACATTTCTTCAAAGAAAGTATATAAATTACCAATAAACACACGGAAACATGCTCAACATTACTAACCGTTAGGGAAATGCAAATAAAAACCATGATGAGATACCACCTGAAACCCGTTAGGATTGCCGTTATAAACAAACAAAAACAATAGCACAACATCGCAAGTGTTGGTAGGGATATGGACGAATTGCAACCCTTGTGCACACTGCCGGTGGGAATGTAAAATGGTACAGCCACTATGGAAAACTGTATGGTGGTTCCTTTAAAAAAAAATAGAATTACCATATGATCCAGCAGTTTTACTTCTGGATATATACACAAAAGAATGGAAAGCAGAGCCTCAGAGACATTTGCACAGCTATGTTCATAACAGCATTATCATTCACAATAGACAAATGATAGAAGCAACGCAAGTGTCTATTGATGGGTGAATGGATAAAATAAAATCTATATACATACAATAGGATATCATTCAGCCTTAAAAAGGAAGAAGATTCTGACACATGCTACATACAACCTGGATGAACCTTGAGGACGTTATGCTTAGAGAAATAAGCCAGTCACAAAAAGATAAATATTGCATGATTCTGTTTATATGATACCTCTAGAGTTTGGTAGGTATAGAGTTTGGGTTTTGCAAGATGAAGAGAGTTCTGGGGATTGGTTACTCTACAGTGTGTGAATGTACTTAACACTTCTGAACTGTACACTGAGAAATAGTTACGTTGGAAATTGTAGTATTTTTTTTTGAAGTATCAATAACATCACTTCTGTGCAGTAAAGCAAATTATTTAAATAAACGTGTAATTGCATTTAAGAAATTAAAGACCTAAAACAAATGTAAGCTTTTAAATAAATTCTAATTGGTGGGGCAGATTTTCAAATATAGGACCAAAGATTCAGGTTACTCATAAGCTGTAACTTCTTACTTTGTTGTAAGAATCCTAAGATTCTTTCTAGAAAATTAGGATCTGAGTAAGGCAAGCCAAGTGGTATTTTTCTTACATACATACATGAAAAATTCTCCTATAATGATGAGAGTGTAGTTACATTAAATAAAAATATTAGCTTTTTTCTATAAGATAGCCTTTTTAAGTTTGTTTTTTCATTCTACCATTTCTTTTTAAGAGAAATACCAGTAGACAGACAAAGCCACTCAAAGTTCAAGTTATGCATTCGTCTATTGTGGCACATCAGAATTTTGGTTTGAAACTTTTGTCTTGGCTGGGAAGTATTATTGGATATTCAGGTAGGTTCAAAAAAACTATTTTGGGAAAAAACTCAAGTGAAATAATTTCTTGCTTTAATTTCACATTTTAAAATACCATCTCAGACTATCTTTATGCACAGAAAAACCCACATTTCCCATATTTTGATCCACAGGATTTTTTATATGCATACAAAGGATTCTGTCCGCAAATAAATGCAGGAAATATTGGATTAAACAGTGGTAAATGACATTAGTATGCTAATGAAATCTAAATCTCACAGACTTGATACAAGAACTTTTTTTTTTAAACAACATTCTGTGGAACTCTGTTCCACTGAGCAAGCTGGAGAATACAAGTGTAAATAAAACCTAAATGATTACCAGTTTAGAGGATACAACACTAATGTTGAAATTTTTGTTTTGACTCCTCCAGATTTTGGTTACTAATAATTTGCAGCTCTGAACACTTGCAAATTTGAAGTTACTGATTTGTATTTACTGTCTTTGTCTTTCCACAGTCCACAAATTAAATCATCTTTCTAACGTGGTGGTAACAGAACAAAGAACTCTCATGTCTAATGCCAAAAGTACAAGTTTGGCGTATAAAATATAACACAAAAGAGAAAAACAGGAATACATCTAAGCTGTTTGTCATACTGTTTTTCAGGCAAGAGAGGTGGTTTGGATAAATGACATTCTGAGGTTTATTATAAAGAGAATTTCTAAAATATTTATCTTAAAAGAACATTGCCACATTGTGAACTGACAGTTGAAAACATTGAGGTGTGGAAATTTAGGAGACCATGTTTGCTTGCCTTTTAAATAAATGTCTCTCCAGTTATTTTTGTTATCCTCGTATATTTGAGTTTTGGTGTTTTCTATTGGATACCTGTGTGCCAAATTCTGTGCTACAGTAGTAATGAATAGTAGTATCATGGAAGCAATTTTCTGTCAAGAAATTTTTTGAGATATTTACCTGAAATAATTTAAAGACTTTATCTTTTATTTAATATTTATGTAAGTGTTTCTCTTTAGCCTTGTAAAAAATTTCTATTCAGTGACTTTTAGAACTAAATTTTAAAATTACCCCATTTTTACCTGATTATTTTGCATGCTTCTAGAAGACTAAAAACAGTAATTTTAATTATAAAGTATGAAACAAAAAGGTTATTGAAGTTTTGGCTATGTTAATGCTTATGTTCATATTTGAAGAACTTTTTTTTTTTTTTTTTTTTTTTTTTTTTTAAGTTCAGCATTTAGAAGATGTAGCAATTTGTCTTCCAGGACCTCTTCATAGTAGGTACACATAGGTACACAGGGAACGTTTGTTTAATGAATGGAAGCATTTGCAGAACACTAATAAATGGACTGAGATATAGTACAGAGGCTATGCATTTTTTTTGAAAGGTAGCACAATTCTATATTACACCTACCTTCAGTTATCATGGGATGTAACAGTTTTGCTATAATCTGGTTTAATTAGCATAGGTCCTTAAAGAACAGTATTTAAATTTTTTACAACATAAGAGATCGTTGACTTTCTGATAGACTTATATTTTGGTATTCTCGAATAAGAATTGGTATACAATGCAGGATTTAGAATCTTCCTCCTTTTTGTGAAAATGTTAATAAAATAGTTAATATATTTACCTTTTCTGAATAAATTTGACCTTTAGTAAACATGTAAAATTCTATAGATTCGTTAGAACATTTCTATTAAAATGTCATTTTATTTTAATACTTAAAGTTACTATTTCATGACTACTTTTCTTCCTGTTTCAGATGGGCTTCGCCGAATTTTATGTCAAGTCGGTTTACAAGAAGGGCCAGATGGTGAAAACTCTTCTCTGGTGGATAGATTGATGCTTAATGATTCCAAATTGTGGAAAGGTAATCTTTTAACTACTTTCAAGGTATAGGGGAACCTTAAATAGGTAATTGGGAAACTGTTGTTTTTTTTTTTTTCATTTGGGAAGGTATTTAATAAATATACTTACAGTTTTTAGAATAAGTACATGTAGTCTTGTTCTCTGGAAGAAACAAAAACAGATTTTGGAGTCCAAGACCTAAATTAAATAACCTTTATATTTTGTTACAAAACCATTTTTAGAAAAACCAATGTTTTGAGAAGCAGATTGCAGGGTGCCTGGGTGGCTCAGTCAGTTGAGCATCTAACTCTGGATTTCAGCTCAGGTCATGATCTCATGGTTCATGAGATAAAGCCCTGTGCCGGGCGCTGTACTGATAGCACAGAGCCTGCTTGGGATTCTCTCTCTCTCTGTCTGTCTCTGCTCTGTCCCCCCCAATTAATAAATAAACATTAAAAAAAAAAAGTAGATTGCAAATATTTTATACTGAATAACATGTACAGTTTTGCCCTTGAGACTTAAAATACAATTGTTCACATAAATACTTTGGAAATGTAATTTTTGGTTTGTTTGATATATCCTTATTTTACATCTGCTCTTTTCGTAAAAGGTGCTAGGAGTGTGTATCATCAGTTGTTCATGAGCAGTCTACTTATGGATTTGAAATATAAGAAACTGTTTGCTGTTCGATTTGCAAAGGTAAGTAGTTTCTCAGTTTTGAAATTTAACAAAATAGTCAGGTTATATATGGAGTAAATATAACCTGTGATTATATCCAGGCTTTGTAATATTAGCAACTAATAATAATATGTTACTTGTTGATTTTAAACCCTAAGAAACTTTGTAAGTGATCTTTTTATCTTTTATCAATAGAGGAAAATTCTAGCTGTAAGACTTTTCTTGTTCATCACCTGCCGCGATAATACAAATATCCAACTGTGAAATGTGTATGATCTAAAATGATAAATGAAGAATTTAAACTTATGCCATGGTGAATTATGGTATTATTCTCATTGAGATTTGTATAAGGAAAAGATCATCTTAGCTGAAATGGCATGGATATATGGATGTGATTTTAAGAATCATGAATTCTTGGAGTTCCTGGCTGGCTCAATCAGAAGAGCATGTGACTATCTCAGGGTCATGTGCTGGAGCCCTATGTTGGGTGTGGAGATTACTTAAAATAAATAAAACTTAAAAAAAAAGAAGAAGAATCGTCAACTCTTGGTTGTTGATATTGTTGAAGTATGTTCTCCCTTTCCATAGTATGTGCTTGCTTTTTTGTTTTCACCTGAATTAGGAATTCTTAAGGAAGCATATGAGGATCATTTGGGGAGCTCTTTCAAAATATATATATATTTGTGTATCATTCTTAAACTTGCTGAAAAGCAGATTCACCAAGAATGGTGTCTAAGCATGTGTCCTTTGAAAGAGCCATCAGGTGATTCTGATATACATCCATAAGAAAGAAAAGTCTGGTTTCATCAGAGACCATGTAACACTGCTGTGGTTTAGCCCTGCCAGTATACAATAACATCCCAGCATTTTAGATGCTATTGCTCCTATTTGAGCTCATAAATTGCCATCATGCGTGAGAAGATTGTATAGTGAACCGGTATTTATACAAAATTTAATTGGTAGAAGTCATTTCAGTTATCATTCTCATAGCAGTGTTATCTTAATTGATTCCTCCAGCACTGACTTTTCATTATAATCCTTAAACATTTGGTCAATGTGGATTAGAGGTGAATCTCCCCCTTGTTGTTTAGAATTACCAGCAGTTGCAGAGAGATTTTATGGAGGATGATCACGAGCGAGCAGTGTCCGTGACTGCTCTGTCTGTCCAGTTCTTCACTGCACCTACTCTGGTGAGTAGTGCTTGCCTTTTCTTTGTAACTGATAGCTGGCACTCCTTGCCTTTTTTTGCCTTCTTAATAGAACTATGAGCGTTTGCAGAGTGATTATGTGACAGATGACCACGACAGAGAGTTTTCAATCGCAGACCTCTCGGTTCAGATATTCACGGTTCCTTCACTTGTAAGTACGAAAAGATTAAGAAGAACTTTCTTGTTTTCCATTGACAGAAGTAAAGCCTTAAAATAATAGAGAATGAAGATCTGTATATTCCTGAATAGAATAATATTTTATTAGTGGATGATAGGGCGTTAGGCACCTTCAACCATTCTAGAACATATCCTTCAGCATGTAATCTAAAGAGAAGAAATCATTTAAGCTTAATCTCTCTACTTTCTCGTACTACTTCCCTGAGGTTTTGAACTGATGAGTTAAAAATTAAACTGAGTGGTTTAACACATGCATCCATTAGAAACAGCATATTGTATACAAACTCACATTTTGAGAAGCTCCCTCCCCCATCCCCGTAAGGGAAAGGATAGCTAAGGCAACTGAATTACAATGACTGTGGGTGGTCTTGTACTAAGTTTCACTAGTTGCTCGGAAGGCATCACTATGTTTTAGTGCTATACAGAAATTAAAATTCATATTTCATTTATTTAACAAAAATGTATTGAGCATCCATGATTTATCAGGCACAGTTCTAGGCTTTGGGAACACCGTGGTGAACAAAAAACTGATGCTGTCCTTGGCCTCATGGAACTTAAAATAATGGGAAAGACTCACAGAATTCATTAATTAAAATTATAATGAAAACTCAAGAATTTGGTTGTTTTGGGGTGCCTGTGTGGCTCAGATCGTGAGCTCACAGTTCACGAGTTCAAGCCCTGTGTCAGGCTCACTGCTGTCAGTGCAGAACCCGCTTTGGATCCTGTCCCCTTCTTTCCTTGCCCCTCCCCCACTCACTCTCTCTCAAAAAATAAAAATAAACATTAAAAAATAAATAAAATTTAAAAACATAATTTGGTTGTTTTGAGAGAGAATAATAGATCTGACCTTTTCCCAAAGTTCAGAGACAGATTCTATAGGTAAGGCACCTTTATGTGGAGTCATGAAGGAAAGTTCATTTAAAGGGACCAGAGAAAGTCTGGTGAGGTAGGAAAGTTCCTATACAGGAAACAGAAGGAAAGCCAGCACAGTTGAAGATTCTTGAACATGGAATAAAATGTGACCAGAAATGAAGGTGGTGGGTGCCAGATTGTATAGAATTAAGAGTACTGTGTGGTTATTTTACTAACAAGGTACCTTTTCCAGTTTTTTTGTTCATTTGTCTTTAATGAGCATTTTCCCCCCCAAATTACCTTTATGTTCATTTAGTACAGTTGAAGCTATCTGAAGTCTGTTTATCCACTAATGAGATATTATAGGCCAAATTAAAGATTTTGGTTTTTATTTGAAGACTATGGGAAGGCAGTGAAGAGTTTTAAGTGGTAACATTTACATCATCACGTTTGTGATTTTTTAAAAGATCATGCTGTTTGTAATTTGGAGAACAAATTGACAGGGGGGCAAAAGCAAGTGTGCGGAACCTCATTAGAACCTGATGCAATGATCCAGACCAGAGTTGGTGGCAACTTGAGCTGGGATCGTGGCAGCAAATATGAGTGGTGAGAGAGATTTAGGTAATAAAATCCATAGGACCAGCCAGACTTGGGTTTGAGGGGTCAGTTGGTGATTGGTTGTTAGATTCAAGGGAAAGTGTAAAGATGATTCCCAGGTTTGTAACTTGCAGCCCAGTAAGTGTTGTGCCACTTGCACAGGGGGGGTTGGAGAATGAGTAGGATTTATGAAGAGAAAGAGTGATGCTTTCATTTTAGTCAGGGATGTTTGAGAAGCCCGTGAGATAATCTGATGTGTATCCAGATGTTTCCTCCATTGATCTTTTTGTCTATTTCCATGTCAGAACCCAGTTTTAATAATTTTAGCTTAATATTCTATTTTGATATCTTCTAGAGCTAAATCCTTTAGTATTAAAGATGAACTAAAATCAGTTTGTCAATTCTTCCCTCCCCACCCCCCCCCCCGAAAAATGAAAGACACATTAGGATTTTGATTGGAAAGGTATTGTATTTATAGATTCTTTGCGAAGAGCTGATATCTTTGCAATATTAAATATCTCCATCCAGGAACATAATTTGTCCTCATGTGTGAGGTTTTATTTTATGCTCTTAGTACAAGCTTTATAGTTCTCTTGTTAGGTCATACACATTTTTAATTTGGCTATGGCTTGTATGTAGAAAAAGTACTGATATTTGTAGATTCATCTTGTATCTGGCCCTCTTATTAACATTTCTTCTAACATTTTGTGCTGATTCTTTGGGATTTCTAATAATCTACAAGTAATTTTTGTTCCTTCTAATATTTCAACTTTTAATTTTTACTTCTTGTGTGATTCCTTTAGTTAGAAACACTAGAAAAAAATAGTGTATGTGTTCATTTACTCAGAGCTCATTTATTTAGCACCTTTATTGAGTAGGTACTGTTTTGGGCCCTGGAGGTAAGCATTGCTGTAAACAAAACAGACAAAAGTCCCTGTTACCACGGAATTTATAGGCTGAGAAGAAACAGATATACAAACGTTTGCATACTGTTTATAAATCAAGCGTTGGTAAGTGCTATGAAGTAGAAAAGCAGGTTAAGGGGATCGAGAGTGACAGTGGGGGGGGGGGGTGCTCATATTTTATACATATCAGAAGGCCACTCAGAGAAGTGGTTTTTGAACAGGAAACTGAAGGAAGTGGGAGATGAGTCATGTGACTAACTGGTGGAAGATGAATTCATCTGAGATGAATGTGCACTTGGCATTTTGGAAGAAGGAACCCCAAACAGGCCAGAGTTGCTAGATAAATGAATGGTCAGTGACCTCACTGAGTTTAGGGATAGGGGTGAAGATGCAGTGGGTAAGGCCATTGCAAGAGTTTAGGTCTTTTGCCTGAAGAAAGCAGAAGAAGGCAAATAATAAAGAGCAGAAATTAATAAAACAAAGCAAATATACATGAGAAAAATCAATACAACCAAAAAAGTTGGTTCTTTGAAAAGACCAAAGAAGGGCGCCTGAGTGGCTCAGTTGCTTGAGCGTCCGACTTCAGCTCAGGTCATGATCTCACGGTCCGTGAGTTCGAGCCCCACGTTGGGCTCTGTGCTGACAGCTCAGAGTCTGGAGCCTGCTTCGGATTCTGTGTCTCCCTCTCTCTAACCCTCCCCCGTTCCTCTCTCTCTGTCTCAAAAATAAACATTAAAAAAAAAAAAAAAAAGACCAAAGAAAAGGAATAGATTTCTAGAAAGTCTAATAGGAAAAATAGAAAAATTTAATTTTATTTTTTTATTTTTTTTTTTACGTTTATTTATTTTTGGGACAGAGAGAGACAGAGCATGAACGGAGGAGGGGCAGAGAGAGAGGGAGACACAGAATCGGAAGCAGGATCCGGGCTCTGAGCCATCAGCCCAGAGCCCGACGCGGGGCTCGAACTCACGGACCGCAAGATTGTGACCTGAGCTGAAGTCAGACGCTTAACCGATTGAGCCACCCAGGCGCCCCGAAAAATTTAATTTTAAAAAGGACTATAAAAAAATCACCGATTAAAAAAAAACAAACAGATTTTTACAGATATTAGGGAGAAAAGAAGGCAATATTGGGACCAACTTAAATCAATATATTTGGAAATTTGGATGAAATGAACAGATTCCTAAGAAAATCCACAGGTTATTAAAAGAGAAACAAGAAACATAATCTTTAATTATAATAAAAATTTTCTCACAAAGAAGTCTCCGGGCCCAAATGGCTACACTGAAGAATTCTTCCAAACGTTTGAGAAAGAAATAACACTGGTCTTACATAAATTTTTCCAGAAAACAGAGAAGGAGAATATACTGGCCAGTTTAATTGAGTTTTCTGTAATCTTGATACCAAAACTCAACAAGGCATTCATTACAAGAAAAGAAAATTACTGGGGCACCTGACTGGCTCAGTCGGTTGAGCATCTGACTTCAGCTCAGGTCATGATCTCACGGTTCTGGTTCATGAGTTTGAGCCCCACTTGGGCTCGAGCCTGGAGCCTGCTTCAGATTCTGTGTCTCCCTCTCTCTCTGCCCCTCCCCTGCTCGCTCTCTCTCTCTCTCTCTCAAAAATTAAAAAAAAATTAAAAAAGAAGGAAATTACCGTCTAATCTCTCACATATGAGGTTGCATAAATCAAATCAAGCATTATAGAAAAAGGATAATACATCACAACCCCATTTGGTCTTTTTCCTTAATGCAAGAGCAGTATAGCATTTGGGGGGGGAATCAGCTGGCATTACTTACCTTATTAACATGAAAAGAAAAAAATTGTATCAAATGCTTTCCCAGAATTCATAAAAATTCAACACTCATTCATAATTTAAAACAAAAATACCCCATAGCAAAGTAGGAATGAGAGAAAACTTTATTAATAGAGTACCTAAGAACAAAACAGAAACCTAAAGCAAACATTGTACTTAATGGTATTAAAAGCTTTCCCCCTGAGATTAGGAATGAGAAAGATTCCTGCTTTTATTCACCACATGGTAGACTGCCATTCTTTCTGTAATTTCTTGAGATAGACGTTTAAGTCATTGACTTTCAGCCTTTCTTTGCTGATATAAGGCTTAAGTTTCTAAGCACAATGTAAGCTGTATTTCATAGTTTTGTTATGTCCTATTTTTATTATACAGTTCAAAAACTTCACTGAGTTCCTTAGTGATCTCTTGACCCATTTTTTCCTCGTGATTAAATGTCTTAGAAATATATTGCTAAATTTTGAAACACTTGGGCATTTTCTAATTATTTTGTTATGAATTCTAGCTTAATTTCACTATGATCAGAGAACATGCTCTGATTTCAGTCCTCTGTTGAGGGTAGCTTTGTGGCCCAGAATTTTTTCATGTTTGGTAAATGTCCAATGTGGACTTGAAAATAATGTATATTCTCCTTTATCATTGGGTACAGTGTTTCTATATGTCACTTAGGTCAAGTGTGTTCATTTTCATTGTGTAAATCTTTTTTTGTTTTGTTTTTTTCTTTTTGTAAATCTTTTATATACATACTAATTTTCTGTCTGTTTGTTCCGTCAACTATTAAAGCATCTATAAGATGGGCTATAAGTCTCCCACAGTGATTGTTGGATTTGTCTTTCTCTTTTTGTTTTTTGTTTTGTTTTTTTTTAATGTTTATTTTTGAGAGAGAGAGAGAGAGACAGAGTGTGAGCAGTGGAGGGGCAGAGAGAGAGAGAGAGAGAGAGAGAGAGGGAGACACAGAATCTGAAGCAGGCTCCAGGCTCTGAGCTCTCAGCACAGAGCCCGACATGGGGCTTGAACTCACAAACCATGAGATCATGACCTGAGGTGAAGTTGGACGCTTAACCAACTGAGCCACCCAGGCACTCCAATACTTTCAAATTTTGTTTCCTTGGAGTAATTTATCTAATATTATAGCAACAACTCCTTTTTTTTTTTTTTTTTTTTTTTTTTGGTCAGTGTTTGTATTGTATGTCTTCTCCATTGTTACATTTTTAAGTTTTGTGTGCCCCTAAATTAAACTTGTATCATTTTTTAAAAGCACGTATTTCGGATTTGTTGTTTATCCAATCTGACACTCCTAATGATATAAGCAGGTTACTGCCCATTTAATGTAATTACTGGTATATTTGGCTTTGTATTTGCCATCTTATGGTTTTTTTTTTTTCCTGTTTGAACCCACCTGTTTTGTGTTTTTCCCTTCTCTCTTACCTTCTTTTAGATTAAATAATTATTTCTTTTCCCCCGTATTAACTTGGTAGTTGTACATTCACTTAGTATTCTCTTAAGGGTGACTCAACAGCAGTTTTACTCAAAGTGTCAGTAATGACAGGATAAAAGGTTTGGACCAGAATGTGAACCAACACACTGTTGCTCTCAGCAAAACTCCTGCTATGAGAAACAAATGTCAGCTAAATTAAACTGTTACAAGTAGTTGATTTGCCTTCTTGTCACAACTGGCAGCAAACAGTTGGCAGGCCACTGGTCCACGGAGTAGCTTTCAGTAGCACTGCCCTTGAAGTTAGGACGTGCACCCCTGATATTGCAAGCAGGTACCATATTTCAGCCCCTGAGGAGTGGAAGTCTGGACTTCACCATTCAGCCTTTGTTGGTATAGATGGGGATAGAGCTACCGTTTTTTCCGTAGTGGTTGGCTCGAGTGGAGAGGTTATTGTCGGAAAGTTTTCTGTCCTGCTGAGTTACTTCTTTCCTGTGGCTGACAGAGCAGGCTTTTATTGGGGCTTTTTAAAAAAGCCTGTGCCCATTGGCATTTTCAGGTTGCCAGCTTCTTAGATCTCTCTGTCGTGTCTTTTCTTGGGGTCTCTGAGGTCCCTAGCCAGTCTGCCTTCTTCTGGCCACCATTCTGAATCTTGTGGTGGTCTTTTGCATATGATGTCCAGAATTTTGGACATGGTGTACTTAGTGGGAGGACTAGAGAAAAGTACATCTACTCTCTCTTGCCTGATTCCTGAAGCAAAAATCCACTTTTTTTTTTTTTTAAGATTCCAGTTTTCTGGTAAAATCCTCCATTTTTTCCTCAATTTTCTGAACATGTAAATCTTAGCTGTGTCCTGGTCTTATAATGTCATTATCTAAATCATTTGTATTCTATTCCGATTTAATTTTTTTGTAATATTTTACCCCTTTTGGTTTTTTTAGTCATTTGGAATGCTTAATAACTTTTTATTGGCATTTTGTCTTAGGTTTCAGCAGTCTTGCTATGATTTATGTAGGTTTGGTTTTCTTTATATTTATAGATATTGGAGTTTGTAGATACTGCATCTCTTAGGCCAGTGGCTTTCTCGGTTTGGGAAATTTTGTAGTCATTCACATATGGTTTCTGCCCCATTCTCTTTCTCATTGCCTTCCGACAGGATGGTTTTCATTAGAAAATCTTAAGACTCTGTGTAATATCTTCCTCCCAAGAATAGTCCCTTTACTGTGAGGCAGATAGAGTGAGGCCGATCAGTCTACTGCGGGATTGCCGTGACTCCAGGTTGTTTTGGCAAGACTCTGTCTTCTGGTCCATCCTCATCCCGCAACGTTGCCCTGGGAGGGCTCCCACTTTAGAGCCTGGAGTGCTCACTAGAGTTCCTCCCCTCTCTAGGCTCCTGAACTCAAGTTTTGTTTCCTCAGCTTGCTGAGGCTGCCACATCACTCCTTTGCCCTTCTAGACTTTCTGCTCTTAGACTTCTGTCCTGCACAGCTTCAGAATTTTGCAAATGTCTTAAGGGGAAAACCGGAAGAAAGTTGGACTCCATTCCCACCCTTGTGTTCTTGCTAGAATCCTGGGCTCCTCACACCATGGGACAGCTAAAATCTCAGGGTCTTCTCCCCATTATTAGCATCTCTGGCAGACTCTTTCCTGGGATCTTCAGTCCCATTTTGCCACACTCCCAGAAGAGGGAGATGCTGAGGGAAAAGCAGCTGCAGGATGTTGGCTCACCTCCCTGTGCTGCTCCCTTTCTCGAAGGTTTTATCCCCTTGAACCCTTGTGGCCTCAGGGGGTCTCTAATGATTTCAGACTTTTTTTTTCTAGTTGATCTTTTCTGGTTGTTCTTGGTGGAAGTGTTGGTCCGCCTCAAGCTTATCCCATCATGACTGGAAGAATGCATGTAATAGTTTCTTGAAAAAGCACCATTAGTAATTCATATGCATATCCCTGCTTAAAAACCACTTGCCCTAGATATTAGTGAAATGTTTCATATGAGTGATAGAATCCCATTTATTGGTCTTTTGGGTTAACTGAAAATTCAGTCTTCATTTTTAAATAGTTTGGTCAAGAGCCAGTACTAATTCAAGTGACAAGACTATCTTACTTGTTCTAACTTGTTTTGATCAAATGTACCCTGATTTATAGTCAGCATTACCCCTGTATGCTCATCATATTTAGTTTAATTAAAAGTGTGTGCACGGGCCATTATTATTCAGTAAAGTTTTTCAGAGTCTTAGGGGGAATGTTGGCCCATTTTGAATATGCTGTTAGATATGTAATGAGCCTTACAACACAAAATTGAATATAAATTACATAAAATGAATAAAACTGTAGTTAAGGTAAGTAGCAGTAATATATTTTAAAGCAAAGTGAATTGTAGGCATATAAAAATCAAGCAGTGTTTTAGGGTGAGTGGTAAGAAGTACTGGAACTGTATAATAATGTTAGATTTTTAATGTTAAAGATTACCTTGAAAGGTTAGCAACAATCTAGGCATGAGGTGATAAAGCCAAGCACCAACTTTTTTGTCCTTCTTTTCTTTTGGAACCTTGGAAAATATGCTTTCTTAAGTTTTCTTTTTAGAAATAGCAATGCCTGAGTAACTCCCATTTTGTTTCATTTTTTAAATTTTTCTTTTAACATTTATTTATTTTTGAGAGACAGCAAGAGACAGCACAAGCAGGGGAGGCACAGAGAGAGAGAGAGGGAGACACAGAATCCAAAGCAGGCTCCAGGCTCCGAGCTGTCAGCACAGAGCCAACACGGGGTTCAAACTCATGAACCACAAGATCATGACCTGAGCCAAAGTCGGACACTTAACCAACTGAGCCACCCAGGTGCCCCATAACTCCCCTATTTTAATGGGACAGTACTAATGGGCTAGCTGCCTTAATTGATTTTTTTTTTAATTTGGCACCCACGACAGTTAGAATCCAATCCAAAATTATGCGCTGGATAAACTCTTTTTAACATTCATCTGAAACTGAAAATGCTAAATAAATGCCTTTGTTGGTGAGATACACACTCCATGAATATTAAATTGTCTCTACCAAACTTCCATCAATTTTTGGTTATAAGTCTTACCAGCAAGCTCTACAGAGTTTTTGTAAGTCAGTGAAATTTAAGTTTTCCCAAATCCCCTAATAGAGCAAACAAAAAACCAACAAAGAATATCCTTTTATCTTAACCAATCAGTACCTTCTCTTTTTCAAGCTGGACTTTTGTCTTTACTGTGTAGGAAACTGAACAGAAGTTAATCCTGTTGACTTTTGAGGTTCTTAGACCCTAACTCTTGGCAACGTGATGATGACTTTTGAGTTTTTCAAAGGAATATTTAACTTTATAGATTTTCTCTTTATCTGATGACCTCAGAACTTAACCTTTACATTAAGAACACAACTTTACTATATTCTTAGACTTCTGTCTTCTGTACTTTTTTGTCCTACTTTTTGGTGCAACTTTCTACATTGTTAAATGCTTAATGAGAGACCTAGTTATATAGTCCCCCAGCACCAATAATAACTTGAACCTAGTTAGTCTAGAAAAGTATGATCCATTGTGGAAGAATAATAATGAGGTATTCAAATAATACTAGATCTTCTGGGGGCACCTGGGTGGCTCAGTCGGTGAAGCATCCAACTCAATCTCAGTTTAGGTCATGATCTCACAGTTCAGGAGTTCGAGCCCCTCACCCAGCTCTACATGGACATCGCGACGGCTGCTTGGGATTCTCTCTCTCTGTCTGCCTTTATTTTTATTTAAAACTACTTACTGGGGCACCTGGATGGCTCAGTCAGTTAAGTGTCCGACTTCAGCTCAGGTCATGATCTCACACCCCGTGAGTTCGAGCCCCACATCGGGCTCTCTGCTGACAGCTCAGAGCCTGGAGCCTGCTTTGGATCTGTGTCTCCCTCTCTCTCTGCCCCTCCCCCACTCACACTCTGTGTCTCTCAAAAATTTTTTTTTTAAGAAAATAAAATTTTTTTTTTAATGTTTGAAGTTGTGTTATTGAAGGCATGAGAGGAAATGTACACACTGTAGATGGACATATAAATTGGTGAGCTTCTTTGTGGAAACAATTTGTTGGTATCAGTCAAAATTTATAATGTACATACACTTTAACCCAGTAATCCACTTCTAAGAAATTATACTATTCATACATCCTTGCAGTGGTACACAGTTGATATTTGTTGCAACATCTTTTGTAATAAATAGCATAGGACTAGAAAAAGCCCTAATGTCTCATGTCTCACTGGTAAGGGCCTGCCTGGCTAAATAAAGTATGATAGAAAAGAATACCTAATGATAGATATAAGGAATGAGGGGGGATCGCCTGGGTGGCTCAGGTCAGTTAAGCCTCCAATTCGGCTCAGGTCATGATCTCACAGTCCGTGAGTTTCACCCCCACGTTGGCTCTGTGCTGACAGCTCAGAGCCTGGAGCCTGCTTCAGATTCTGTGTCTCCCTCTCTTTATGCCCCTCCCCTGCTTGCTGTCTCTCTGTCTCTCTCAAAAATAAACATTAAAAAATTAGACAAAAAAAAGAATGAGGGAATTTATATGAACTGATATGGGACAATCTCTAAAATATATGAAGTGAAAAAACAAGTGCGGAACAGTGTTTATAATATGCTATCTTTTGAGGGGGAGAGATGGATGTAATTAAATATGTGCACACTTCTATCTACTTAATAACATCTAACCCATATAGTATAAATGTATATGTGTGTGTGTATATGCATATATGTATGTAGTATATATACACATGCACCATCTCTAGAAGAATATGCAAGGAAAACTAACAGAGACTGCCTTTGCAAGGGGGACCTTGGGAGCTAGGAGACTTTTATCTCTGTGTGTGTGTGTGTGTGTGTGTGTGTGTGTGTGTGTGTCATTTAAATGTATTTGCTTATTCAAAAATACATAGATATGTATATACATAGAAACAAGAACAAAAATAAATTTTAAAAAGGAGATTAAGAAGAAATATAGTTTCATACTGAGTTCTACAGAATCTGTGATATGAACCTCTGGATCCTAGAATAATTATACCATACCATTATAGGTATCTAAATGTCTCAGTTAAGGAAAATTTGCAGCCTGGTTCAGACCCCCTCACCCCGAGTTGTCTTTGAATAATGAGCCATGGATATGTCTCCTAACATTCTGGCATCTTTCTCCGTGATATAATTGTTGCTTCATACACATGGCAATTGGAGTAAGTAATTGTTATTTAGAAATACACAGTAATGCATTTATGATATTATATGTTTGCACTGAAAAAGGTTTTAACTTCAAAGAGCTAACCAATGTTGGTGACTTTTTTTTAGATTTCTAGTAAATGGGTTTTGATTACCATGTACTCTGATATACTTCGTCCTAGGCTCGGATGCTCATCACAGAGGAAAACCTAATGACCATTATCATTAAGACTTTTATGGACCATTTGAGACATCGAGATGCCCAGGGCAGATTTCAGTTTGAACGATATACTGCTTTACAAGCCTTCAAGTTTAGGAGAGTTCAGAGCCTTATTTTAGATCTCAAGTAAGCTTTTGTTGAATTATCCACCACTTGCAATTTATAAAATGTCACTGTTTACCCATATATTCATTGCTATTCTTATCTTGTTCAGGTATGTGTTAATTAGCAAACCAACTGAATGGTCAGATGATCTGAGGCAGAAGTTCCTGGAAGGATTTGATGCCTTTTTGGAATTACTCAAATGTATGCAGGTATGTATAAACTGACACATTTTAAAGGGAAACACTGGGGGCACCTGGGTGTCTCAGTTGATTAAGCGTCTGACTTTGGCTCAGGTCATGATCTCATGGTTCGTGAGTTCAAGACCCACATCAGGTTCCTCACTGATAGTATGAAGCCTGCTTAGGATTCTCTCTGTGCCTCTCTCTCTCAAAATAAATAATCTCTAAAAAAATTTTTCAAAAATAAAAGGAAACACTTTCCTTTTCTTTCTTTTTTTTTTTTTTTTTTTTTTTTTTTTTTTGGTTCATTGAACTGAACATCTTTTTATATTCTTTTCATTTGGGACACATTTCTAAAATAATAATTTGGGTGACTACAATTTGGACCAAGAAGCTCCTCTTTAATTAGAAACTCTTAGCAAGGTGTAGAATGAATGAGATCCCAGCAGAAGTTCTGGCATCTGCTGTGTTGTTTTTTTGTATTTGGTTATTCTTTTGGTTACCATTAACATTCTTTCTTTGGGGATTGTATTTTTACAATTACAATATTTTACAATTTTACAATTACAATCTTTCTAATATTAGGCTTACGTGGAAGCATTGTCAAGTTAATTATTTAAGAAACTATAATGTTTGATTTTTTAGTTTTAATGTTTCCATATTTCTTTTTCTCTCCTTGATGTGATATTTGTATAATACAGTATTGATCTTATTCCCCTATGTTTAATTCTCTTCTTTGGAAACACCCCCATATACAGAACAGAATCTAGAAACAGAAGCCAACTGGTGTATTTAACCAGTTTTAACTGTAAGAAGATAGATGATATCCCAAAATATCTGAGCTGCACCATTATGATTCTTTTAATAGCTATCTAGCTTTCGTAAGCAAGAAATAGCAAAATTGACTGATCATTTTTGGAAAACATTCTAGTTTCTGTGTTGGGTGGTGGTTCATGATCTTTAGTTTATTATAATACTTCTATGTTTTTTCTTATATCTGTAGAAACAATATCTACTTTGGTCATTTTATTTATTTTTTAAATGTTTTTATTTATTTTTGAGACAGAGACAGAGTATGAGCAGGGGAGGGGCAGAGAGAGAGGGAGACACAGAATCCGAAGCAGGCTCCAGGCTCTGAGCTGTCAGCACAGAGCCCTATGTGGGGCTCAAACTCATGGAGTGTGAGATCATGACCTGAGCTGAAGTCGGGCGCTCAACCGACTTGAGCCACCCAGGCGCCCCCACTTTGGTCATTTTAAATACTTTAGTATCCTCTATTTTCTGTTATTTAATCAGTTCTGACACACCAAGAGTAGTTAGGCTAGGTTCTAAAAAATGATATTCTTATTTTTTTTTATTTTTTAATGTTTTTATTTATTTTTGAGAGACAGAGACAGAGCACAAGTTGGGGAGGGGCAGAGAGAGAGAGACACACAGAATCTGAAGCAAGCTCCAGGTTTGATCTGTCAGCACAGAGCCCAACACAGAGCTTCAACTCATGAAGCGCGAGATCATGACCTGCGCCAAAGTTGGACACTTAACTGGCTGAGCCCCCCGGGAGCCCCTAAAAAATCATATTCTTAATTAAGATTCTTTCAAAAATGTATATTCGTATGAAATAATATTTTACTTTCTGTTTTTCTTTTGTTTTGTTTTCGTTTTGCTTTTTTTCTTTCTTTCTTTTTTTTTTTAATGTTTGTTTATTTTTGAGAGAGAGAGAGAGAGAGAGCTCAAGCAGGGGAGGGGCAGAGAGAGAGGGAGACACAGAATCCAAAGCAGGCTCCAGGCTCTGAGCTGTCAGCACAGAGCCCGATGCAGGGCTCAAAACTGAGCCGAAGTTGGACACTTAACCAACTGAGCCACTCAGGCACCCCATGTTTTGCTTTCTTTTAGTGTCTGAGAAATTTTAGTTGCAGATTCAGAATAAGTATAAAAATTTTGTTGCAGTATATTGTAAAATATATTTATAAATTCAGTAACATTTTAAAAGCCTATCCAATTTCTTCTAATAGTTTGGTCTGTAGATGATAGGGTTAAAAATAGTTTGAAGGATTGTTGCAGTGAAATATACATTTTATTGTTTAAAACATAAAAAAAATTGCCACAAATAATTTGTTTTATACTGGGATTTTTATATTTTAGAGACTGTTATATAAATATGTAATTTAGAGTTGGACTTACACTACTTATTCTTGTTAAAACGTATACTTTGTATGTTTTTGTAATCAATATATATTTCTTCTATATTATTTCTTAAGTGCCCATGTAAGAGAACAAATAAAATTTTAATCCATTTTAAATCTTTTTGCTTCCTTTAAGGGGATGGACCCAATTACACGTCAAGTAGGACAGCATATTGAAATGGAACCAGAGTGGGAGGCAGCCTTCACACTACAAATGAAATTAACACACGTCATTTCAATGATGCAAGACTGGTGTGCTTTAGACGTGAGTTTCCTCTAGGGGTAGGGGGTAAGGCGATAAATGGAGGAGGGGAAATAAACAAATTCCTCAGTAAATTCTGAGGAGATCTGGAGAGGATAGTAGTGATACTTAACTCATGAAACAGCATATTTTCCTCTCTTACCTATAAATTCCATAAAAGTTAAAATTCTGAATCCTCAGAAAAAAATTGGAAAATAGAGGAAGAAATAATCCACTCTCTCTCTTCTCTTATGTTACTATCTTCATTTTTTCCATAATCCCATCTAGATTTTGAGCATATAAAAAGAGTTTAGAAATTTATCCAAAAGTAAAGCTTTACAATTGTTACATTTGTTCTGTCTTAAAATTATTTTGCTTTCCTTTGGCTATAAAGTCTAGATGAGAGCCTGTGTAAGTTGAGAGGTAAGAGAAGACTTCTGTGAGATCTGAACTATGTGTCAGAGTTAACTGGTCAAAGAGTAAAACATATTCCTGACTGAGAGACAGCTGCATCATGCTCTGTGATAAGAAAGAGTGTGGTTGGTCCAGAAGCTGTGAGAAGGCTCAGGTTGGAGCACAGAGGTTGAAGGTAGAAAAGTGGACAGGTGCCTGACTTTGCAAGGCCTTGGAAAGAAATTTGGGTTTTATTCTAACAGATTGAGATGCCACTAGCGGCTACCAAGCAGAAAAAGTGACATAACCCAGTTTACATGTTTTTTAAAGTTATTCTGTGTGGAGAATAGATGGAGGAGGGCAAAAGTAGAGAGATTTAATAGATGGTTGGCTTTCCTTTGAGTTACTGGAGGTGATCAGTGGCCAGGTTTGAGAGAAATTTAGAAGGTGAAATCGCCGGTTTGGGAATAGATTGGACAGTGGGAAATGAGGGAAAGGAGGGTATTGGAATAACTTCTAGATTTCCACAGCTGTATGGAGATGTCATTCACTGAGACAGGGCACTGGAAGAGGGGGAGTTGGGGAGGGAAGATTGAATTTGGTGTTGCCTATATTGATATTTGAGGTGTTACGTACTGACTCTTCATCGAATTTGAGGTGCTTATTCAATGTTGTAGAAACCCAGCCTTTTGAATAACTTACAGAAAACCCTCTTTTTTAGGAAAAAGTGTTAATTGAAGCTTACAAGAAATGCCTTGCTGTATTGATGCAGTGTCATGGTGGTTTCACTGATGGTGAACAGCCAATCACGTTAAGCATTTGTGGACATTCAGTGGAAACTATCAGATACTGTGTTTCCCAAGAAAAAGTTAGCATTCACCTCCCAGTTTCTCGCTTACTTGCAGGTAAAGCATTTCTCCCCTCCCCCCCCTCCCAAAAGGACCCTGAAATCATCTTTTAAATTGTTGTTTGTGACTAATATTTATTGAGCACTTAGTACACACATTACCTCAGTAACTCTCAGTTACTGAGAGTAAACACATTACTCTCAGTACACTGAGAGTTTGCTAAGCATTGACTTAATCACCATCCGCCTGTGAGGTAGGTATTGTTATTGAATTTCCTTCACGGATGGGAAGACTGAGACACAGAGGTGACTTGCTTAATGTTATGCGGCGAGAAAGAGAGTGGGGATTGTAAGGTGGTTTGGTACCAGAAGCCATCTTTATAACAACCATACCATAGCACTTCTTCAGACTTTTTTTTTTTTTGAGAGAGAGAGAGAGAGAGAGAGAGAGAGAGAGAACATGCATGAGGGAAGGGCAGAGAGGCAGAGGGAGAGAGAATCCCAAGCAGGCTCTGCACTGTCAGCACGGAGCCCAAAGCAAGGCTTCAACTCACAAACCATGAGATGATGACATGAGCCAAAGTCAAGAGTTAGATGCTTAACCTGAGCCACTCAGGTGCACCCCCTTCAGACTTCTTCACTGCACTTAATCACCTGTTGTTACTGCTTAACTCAACCCAGATTTAAGGTCTGTGCTGTTAAATTCAAATTGCTGTATCACTTAAGTGATTGCTGGTAAACTGAAACCACCCCCAAATTTTTTTCTCTCCCTCCAAGCTTATTTATTGATAACCTTTTTAGGGATAGTTTTTTAATCATGAGTGGTTGATTTACAAGTCATTTATATTTGGTAGAATATTTGAGGCTGCCACCTTGCAGCAACCAAAAACTTTGAATATACGTTCGTCCATCTCTGCAGACTCATTTCAGTGTAGCTTCCTTCTGTATTTCTTGATTGCAGGGATTCTTTTTTTTTAATTGTAGGAAATCTTATCCTGCTCACATACTGTTGTTCCCTTTAGTTCCATTTTTAACTGAGAGAGTAGAAAGAAGTTCTAAAGGTAGCTATTTTTACTCATTGCAGCATTTGTAATTTGTCTTAAGTGTATGGCTCAGTAACCTAATATGACGTGAAAGTGGGGTGCGTGTGTGTATGTGTGTAAGAAATTGTAGAGAACTGATACCATTTCTTCCTTAAACGTTTGGTAGAGTTCGTCAGTGAAGACATAAGAACCTGATACATTCTTTTTTGGAAGGTTATTAACTACTGATTCCATTTCTTTAATGGATGTAAGTTAATTCTAGTTCTCTGTTTCTCCTTGTATGAGTTTTGGTAGTTTGTGTTTTTCAAGAAACTGGTACATTTCATCTAAGTTATCAAATTTGTGGGCATAGGGCCATTCCTGGTATTCCTTTATTCTTTTAATGTCCATGGGATCAGGACTAATAATCCCTGTTTTCTGAAGGCAATTTTTCATTGTTCTGACCATTATCCCATCTTCCTCCTGCTAGAGCCTAGCATTAGAATAGTCTTCTGGAAGTTGTGAAGATTTAAGATAACTTAGCCATCTGGATATCAGTAGTACAACAAATGGAACAACAACCAAAAAAACAAATGGAACAACAAAAAAGCACTTAGTATGAAATTATGATTGTGGGAAGAAATCTCTTATTTCTGTAACTTGTTCAGGCCCAGTTGTGTTTCTGTAAGTGCTTTGAGCATCCTGAACCTGTTGATAGTCAATATGAGCAGGTAACAGCGTGGTGTTGTGGAAGAGTATTCAGCTGGAGTGCAGGAACGTTGGTCCTGTTTACTGCTCAGCTGCTGATCTTTGCTGCCTTTAAAAATCTGGTTGTATGATGGAGGCTGATGCTGATAGTTACCCACAAGGAAAATAGTACCCTTCAGATGTACTAATTTCTGCCTAGGTGTCTACCACTCTCAGACCTTCTCAGTGAACATTTTTGAGCATTCTACTCACTGTTGATAAAGCTTGGCCTGAATGCTTATAATCTAATTGAAGAGCTAAGTAAACACATACAAAATAGTTCAAGAACAACTTGGAGTGTGTACTAGTGGAGGTTGAGTGTCAGAGTGTCAGAATGAGACTCAAAATGTAGGTCTTCTCGGGTGACAAAAGCCAGGCTTGACCCACATGGCCAACATCCACTGATAAGATTAGAAAAACCATTCCCTGTTTAGACAACATAAACAGGATAATTAATTCTTAAGTAACAGAATTAACTAAGGTGGAGCTATACAAGAGCCCTTTGCAGTCAGGAACTTAAGAGGCTTTGATCTTAAACTGGAAGTTCTGGGGAACTTAATTCTGAGATCAGGATCCACGCAGACCATGAATCCCAGAACCAGTTTCCCTGTTCACTTGCCAGAAGGATCTCTCCTACTATACTTTAAATGGGAACAGAATCCATAGCCCAATGAAACATGACCCTTCAAGTTGGCATAACATATATAAATTGCTTTAATAGTTCTATAACTGCTTTTGTGTGTTTGTATGTCTAACATTTATCTCCATAAAATGTCATCCGTGTGTATCAGTACATGTAATTAAGACTGTGGTTCTAAATGTGCCTTTGATCCAGAGGGTCATTAGAATATCAATTAAAAAGCTTCATTTATGGGTGAAATTCATTTTCTATCTTAATTTGTAATGGGATAAGTTCCCAAAGAAAAAGAGAAAAGAAGTTAGATATAAAGTTGAGTGAATATTTAGGACTTTTTTCTAAGTGACTTGCAGTTGTAGAAATACTTTTTTGTTTATTCTTCCATGCAGGTTTACATGTATTATTAAGCAAAAGTGAAGTGGCATATAAATTTCCAGAGCTACTACCTCTAGTAAGTAGTACTAACATTTAAAAGTAAATACCTATGTATTATGTTCCATGTATTTGAAATCAGTTTGAAACAAACTTTATTAAACAAGAGTTCTCCAGAAAAACAGAACCAGTGGAAGAGTGTATCCACATGCATGTGCACATGGGTATGTAAGTATGGAGAAAGAGACAGAAAAAAAAAATGGATTTATTGTAAGGAATTGGCTCATGCACTTATGGGCCTGACAAGTGTGAAATATGCCTGCCTGGCAGTCTGGCATGGCAGGCTGAGGACCCAAGGAAGAGTTGATGTAGTCTGAGGACCAAAGGCAATCTGGAAGCAGAATTTCTTCATCCTGTGTTTTCTCTTAAGGCCTTGAACTAATTGGATGAGGTCCACCCACATTATGGAAAGTAATCTGCTTCACTCAGAGTCTACTGATTTAAAAATTAATCACGTCTACAAAATACCGTCACAGCAACATTAACTGGTGTTAATCAAAAACGGTGCCATGGCCTGTCCAAGTTGACACATAAAATTAACCGTCACACAAACATACTTTGAGTAATTTTAACTACTGTTTTATATAAAGTTTCCATCCCTATCAACCAGTCTTCTTCATAGAGTTGAGATTTTTGAGTATTTTTTTTTTGTTTTATTTTTTGTCTTTACAGAGTGAACTTAGCCCACCCATGTTGATAGAACACCCTCTTAGATGTCTTGTTTTATGTGCCCAAGTACATGCAGGAATGTGGAGAAGAAATGGGTTCTCTTTAGTAAACCAGGTAAGTGTATTTTTAGTTTATGAATAGTTTTCATCCATTCCTTTGACTTCTGTGAAGGTTGTAATTTTCAACATACTTAAGTCTTTGAAAGTTGAGTATCTATATTAAAATTGTTCAAGAAGATAAATGTAAGGTTAAACCAAAATGTTTCTTGGAACTTTTATTCATACTTTGTCAAGAAACAATATCAAAAGTACAAATGAACTTAATTTTCTTGATATTTAACTTGAGATCATTTTTTAGAACAACAAATGTAATATAATAAAAATTCAGATTTCATCCCTTAAAATTGTGGTAAAAGTTCTATTAGATGGTTGTCAGAGGGGAGGGAGTCGGAGGATGGGTAAAATGGGTGAAGCTGAGTGGGAGGTATAGGTTTCTAATTTTGGAGTCAGGAGGAGAGGCACAGCATAGGGAATAGAGTCAATGGTATTATAATAGTGTTATATGGTGACAGATGGTACCTATACTTGTGAGCACAGCGTAACGTGTAGACTTGTCCGATCACTGTCCTGTACACCTGAAACTCATGTAACATTGTGTGTCGACTCTACTTCAATCAAAAAAAGCTCTATAGTAATTAGCTCTGAAATTGAGGTTTTAAGTTTTAGACTTCATCAAGTCTTGGTATAGATAAGGTTTTCCCCCCATTTTTCGTAGCTATAAACCTTACAGAAGTAACTTTCTTGGGAGAACCAGAAAGTTGGCTGCAAAATGTGAACCATACAGTGAACACTGAAATCTGAAAATTTCTAATTAATCTCTGCTAAGATAGTGTTAACTGTTGAGGAAGCCACATTGTGTGTTGGTGCGTGTGCACACACACACATTCACACTTGCATTGAACCCATGTGCTCTTGGGGATTGGGGAGAGGAGGGACCTGCACAAATAAAAACCTATTTGCCCAATGTAATTATTATTATTTTTTTTTAGATTTATTACTACCATAATGTGAAATGCAGGCGTGAAATGTTTGACAAGGATATAGTAATGCTTCAGGTAATGAATTAAAAGCATTAAACTTACAGTTCATAGGGAATTGTTTTCCTTGTTATTTCTACAGAACCCAGCACTTAGGATTACTTCCAAATCTGTAACTTTAGCCTAGCCCTGTCTGCTGAGCTCCAAACTCATATGAGTAAGAGCCTGTAGAACATTTTCATCTAGATTTCCTGGACACATCTCAGATTTAACATATTCAAACTACTCTTATTTCCTCCATACCTTCCTCCTATCTTGCGTTTCCTACCTTGGTGTATTGTTCAACAGTGTATATATTTGTTAGAGTCAGAAACCTGAAAGCCGTCCTTTTTTCATTGTCCTCTGATTAAAGCCCCAACCCCCTTAAACTGATTTGATTTCCAAGGCTTGTGAAACTTACCTTTCTTAAAATTCTCTGAAATTGCCATGCTCTGTCTTAAGTCTTAAACTCTGCACATTTCTTTCTTTTGCTCCCTAGTTTGCCCACCCTACCTCCTTCCTTTTCCATTTACCTAGTGACTTGTTTTCCTGCATGTCTTAGTGTTCAGGGTCACTTTCTCCAGAAAGCCATTGCAGACACACAATAATGTGGCTACGTATCCCATTTGGGAAGGCCCATAGCATGGTGCTCATCCCCAGCGTAGCTTTCATAGCTCTGGATTGTGGTTGCCTATTTACTTTTTGTCCCCTCCACTAAATCATGGCAACTATATCTTGGTCCCTGTTTGTCTGTTGTGCATAGCACAATACTTATCATATAGTAGTTTTTCCATATTATTGCTGTGGATTGAAAAATTATAGAAAAGTTATGGAATGTAAATTTCAAAAATGATTGGTTCAAAATAAATTAAAATCCAAGTTGATTTAGAATTTATACAGATGAAATTAAAGGAGAATTAAACTAATATTTAAAAGCTGTTACTTCAGTTAGTATAGTTTTTATCAGCAAAAATTAGTTTGAGAGTTCTTGATAACAGTCTAATATCACGTATATAAAAAGTACTAGAAGCTTAATTGCCATATCACGTTTCTCTCTGAGTCCACATACTAGACGGTGATAGGAGAATGCTGAAATAAAACTTAAGAACTGCATTCATGGGGCTGCAAGTAATTCAAAGCATTAAAAGGAAAGAGAACCTATAGTCCATGTTACTCTGATGTGTTGGTTTAGAGGAGGGTTGTTTTGTTTCTATTTCATTTTGTTTTACCAACTTAGATTCTTGTCCACACTTGTAGCTTCCACAAGTAGGGAATTGGGCTAAATGGGTTTTCATCTTGTATTGGGATTGGTGACTAAGCTGTTTTCACCTATGCAGCCCAAAATATCTTTCACTAATTATTTAGTAACCCTTTTGACCTCCCTCTTTTCCTTTATCTCAAACATTAAAAAAAAAAAAAAAAAAAGACAGGTGTCTCTATGATGGATCCGAATCATTTCCTGATGATAATGCTCAGCCGCTTTGAACTTTATCAGATTTTCAGTACTCCAGACTATGGGAAGAGATTTAGCTCAGAGATTACCCATAAGGTAAGAGCATGTTTTATAAGCCCGTTTATAAGCCTCATTTAAAGAAGTATCTTCCATTCTTTTGGGGTACATTCATCACCTGAGATAATACAGTACTGGTATTCTTATCTCTGAACTTTCTCTCCCCCCACTTGCTACAGGATGTAGTTCAGCAAAATAATACTCTAATAGAAGAAATGCTATACCTCATCATAATGCTTGTTGGTAAGTTTGGATTGTTTGCGACCTTTATAAATTACATTGGCTTTCGTGGTGGCAAATAGTTCAGAATTTCTGAGCTATGTTTCTTTTAGTTGAGCGGTTCTTCAGTTTGGGGGGAAGGTTAGAGCATCCACGTCTTTCTCCCCTCTGGTTACTGTAGCACCGAGAGTGATGGTCCTGTGGCAATTTGGAACAAGAGAGTAGACCTACTGAAGTAGAATAATCTGAAAGACTCCTTGTCTGAGGAGAAAGAAGGGGAACAGAAGAGTATAGCAAGCAAGAATAGGATATTTAGGATCTATTTACTGTTACTTTATATCTTAGGGATGTTTCCTCCCATGGTTTTGTGTCACAAAACTGTTATCTTGGCTTTAGGTACAATAATAATAATAATAATAATAATAATAATAATAATAAATTAATAGAGACCTGTGGCTAATAGATGCAGGTTTCTTTTCTTACTGCCTGTATTTTCAGTCTTGTCGCCTCCATCTTTCCTATTCTTTTATCCTATACCTTCCCCACCTCCTCTGCTATTTTAGACTCTGTAGTTCATAGAACAGAGAATCCTGGCTACTGTCAAGAGGTGATATCTTATTTGCCACTAGATAGAAGGACAAAGGAAGGCTCCCCTCCCTGCTACCATGTGGCAGATGGCGGGAAAAGCAGTTTCCGAGGCTACTGGTTCAACTACTGCTGTACCACTTTTCTACTACATCCAGTTCCTTCCTGCCTTCTGGTCCCATTGTTTCAAAACAGCAACCAGAGTTTTCTCTCCTCTGCCCAAACCCTGCACTCACTTGTTGTGTCTGAGCCTCAGAGATTAGGAGCTGCTCTCACCCTAGCTTGTTGCCAAGCCAGTTGCTACCTTCCCATTGCATAGAAAGAAAAATATATTGTGTTGCGTGAATTATAAGTATATACTGCTTAAGTATGCTGGTTATGTTAAATGTGTGGATATGTACTTTTGCATTGACAGGAGAGAGATTTAGTCCTGGAGTTGGACAGGTAAATGCTACAGATGAAATTAAGCGAGAGATTATCCATCAATTAAGCATCAAACCTATGGCTCATAGTGAACTGGTGAAGTCTTTACCTGAAGATGTAAGTACCTATACCTTAAAAAAGAAATTTAGAAATTCTTCCCTCCCTGTCAGGCTAGTGTGTAGAGATTACTTCTGTATACCTTTTCCAGTGGTAAAGACTACAATTCTAGGACATGTATAACTCCTACTAGTCGCTCTTATTAGAAATAATTAGCGGGGTGCTTGGCTGGCTCAGTTGCAGAGCATGTGACTCTTGAACTTGGGGTCATAGGTTTGATCCCCATGTTGGGCATAGAGATTACTTTAAAAAAAATTTTTAATGCTGAAAAAAAGAGAGAATACTAGGGATGGGGAATAGAAAAGAGCATAGAAGTAGAATCTCTTACAGGGAATTCTTAGAAGAGATAAGGATGCTAAATAAAAGTAAACCTGGTCTTGGGGCACCTGGTGGCTCAGTCGGTTGAACGTCCAACTTCAGTTCAGGTCATGATCTCGTGGTTCATGAGTTCGAGCCCCGCGTCAGGCTCTGTGCTGACAGCTCAGAGCCGAGGCCCTGCTTCGGGTTCTGTCTCCTTCTCTCTCTGCCCCTCCCCCGCTCACACTCTGTGTCTGTCTCTCTCTCTCAAAATAAATAAACATTAAAAAAAAAAAAAGTAAACCTGGTCTTGAGAACTGAGTTTATGTATCCAGTAGATAAGGGCTTGTTATAGAGTCTTTACTACAAAGTTGCCATGGGTGGTGTAATGTTTAACCTAGTGTATTGGAGAAGGAAGTGAGAAAATACCTGCCCGGCTGTGTTGAGCAAACTGAAGTTTTCCAGAGCTTTTTCCTTCTGAAGCATTCAAAAACTCTTCTTAGAGAGCCATCTCTTTTCCTTCTAATGAATGTAAAATAATGTTCATGGGCATTCAGAGGCTAATTATAACTGTTTCTCCTCTAGGATCTCAAGGTCTTTGGCCACCTATTTTTCAGCCACAGGGTTTTTCAGATAGATAACCAACACTTATGGTTAGGAGTAGTCCTTATTTCTTTGAGGCTTTTCAAAATGTTTCCCCAAATTTGAAACATAGATCAAAACTTTCAACCTTAATGGTCATTCTTCTGGGATTTAAACCCCTATTTGTTTCATAGTAATACTTCCTTTAAACTTTGCATTATGAAAAATTTCAAATATCTGTAGAAATAGAAAACATAACAGAACCCATCTCCAGTTTCAACTAGTCTTGTTTTATCTTTACCCCAACCATGAATCCCTGCCCCACCCCCCCCGCCGGATTATTTTGTTAAGAATGTCAAGTTTACCCACAGATGACACACGCTCTCCACCATCCAACCAAAACCACAGCGTGAGTTTGCAACAGGGGAGGGAAAAAGAAGAATCAAAACTTCCAAGGCCCTGGTTTTTTTCTTGAAAGTACTTGAAAAAGGAAAATTCATTTGTGTTTTTTATTTACATTTAATATTTTTTGTATGTATTGTTAGGGGTCAACCATTTTTAATGATCTCAGATGACCAAACCAGCCTTTGGAGTGTTCTCTGTTCTACTTCTGACTTTACTTGTGGTAGACCATGTTCGTTATAATTTCAAAGGAGAAAAAAAAAACTTTGAAAAAAAAAACAAACAGAAACAACAACAACAAACAGTCTTAATTCTGAGCATTCCAGTAACTTTTTTTATGTATGTACTTAGCTGTACTATAAGTAGTTGGTTTGTATGAGATGGTTAAAAGGACCAAAGGTAAAAGATTTCATTTTTTTCCTTTTTGTCTGTGCTGTTTTATTTATTTTTTTGGCCTGTTTGATGTAGGTGTACTGTTGTACAACAGTAATCCAGAATTTTATTTTGCTGAGCTGTTCTAACCAAAACAAAACAAACAAACAAAAAGCCCAGAATACCAGGTTTACCATTTCATCTATAACTAGAATTGTATGTGTGTAAAACAATGGTTCTCGGCCAGGGACAACTTTGCCCCCACGAGACATTTGGCCAGATCACCACTCAGGGCAGGGTCATATGGTGCTCCTGGCATCCAGTAAGCAGAGGCCAGAGGTGCAGCTGAATATCCTGTAATGCACAGGACAGAACCCCCACAGCAAAGAATTGTCTGCTCTAGATGTCAGCAGGGCCAACATGGAGAAACTGGTCCAACAGGACTTTTAGGAAAACTTGTCTATCCGTATGCCACGATCACACCTAAAAGAACAATAATTAATAATTTCTTAATACCACTAGATATCTAGTCAGGATAAAAATTACTTGTGCTTTTTTAATACAGGAAACGAATCCTGAGTTGCTAGATGAGAAAGCGATTACAGTTTCACTTCGACTTTAGAATAAAGAAGAATACAATTTAAAACAGCATTTTAAAATACATCTTGTACAAAGTAATGGCAACTATATTTGCCAAACATTTTTGACCAGAGAATTCTTTAATTAGAATTCCTATTAACATCTTGTTATGAATAGGATATGATTTCAGAAATGCTGTTTTACCAAAAATAGATAAGAAATTAGTGTAACCTTCACGAAATGCTAAATATCTTACGTAAATTTTAAATGTTATGTGTACTTTATGCTTTTAAGTTAATTCCTTTTGAAAGCTGTCACCTTGAAACCGTAGGATAGTGACTTAGTTTTAACTGTATGAGTCTGAATGAATGTTAGCTTATCAACTAAGTTTCCCTCGTTATATATTAATAATTATGTTTACTATGGAATCCTCGTCTATAAAAACTGGGTTAATAGTATAGCAGCTTCATAGAGTTGCTGTGTAGGGCTTAAGAAGAGAAAAGCACAGGGGCACTTGGGTGGCTCAGTGGGTTAAGCATCCAGCTTCAGCTCAGGTCATGATCTCATGGTTTGTGGGTTTGAGCCCTGCGTTGGACTCTGTGCTGACAGCTCAGAGCCTGGACCCTGCTTCTGTGTCTCCCTCTCTCTCTCTGCCTCTCGTTGCTCACGTTCTGTCTCACTCTCTGTCAAAAATAAAAGTTAAAAAAGAGAGAGAAAAGCACAATGTTTAAAGTGCTAGCAGATACACAATTAACATGAAACACACTTGTTTCTCATACTGTTAGGAGAACAAGGAGACTGGCATGGAGAGCGTAATTGAAGCAGTTGCGCATTTCAAGTGAGTTTACTTCCTGTTGTTTCCCGTTCAGTTGTTTTTAATATATTAATTTTTCTTGGTGTTTCCTTTGATGGAACTGAGAATGAAATTGTTGCCTTCAGAGAGTGACAGCCTTTTCAGATACAAATTTCTGAACTAGATTTCTCACTGTCCTTTCACTCTTCTGATCTAGCTCTTCACTCAGTAACTAAAATTGATTTATGAGAATGTTCACTGTGCTCAGAACCAGTGTTCATAGCTGATAGTTTCAGATAATTGACATTAAACTGAACAGATGACCTAAGGCAGTGCATTGAGCTTTCTTAAAACTGCTTTCTTCGTTTTCATTTGAATGCGCCTCTTAAGTTATGGGATGGCCTTTGAATACTGCCTTCACTCTTCCAGTGCATTGCCCAGTCAGTAAACCAGTTTATCCCCACTAAGGTTGTTGAGGCAGCTTCTCAATGCTGCTTTTTCCTTGCTCCCACCCCAACAGTAATGTCTTTATCTTTGTTGATTATAAAGATACAATATATAGGGACATCTGGGTGGCTCAGCCAGTTAAACATTGACTCTTGATCTCAGCTCAGGTCTTGATCTTGGGGTCATGAGTTCAAGCCCTGCATTGGGCTCTGCACTAGGTGTGAAGACTAAAATTAAATTAAATTAAATTAAATTAAATTAAATTAAATTAAATTAAATTAAATGATACAACACTTGCTTTTAGAGAAATACAGAAATATATATATAATATATATAAAAGGTGCATATATATATATATATATATATAAAAGATTCTCTAAACCTTAAAATTGTACCTACTTTTTTCCACTTCTACTCTGATAAGTAGAACTTATCAGAGATATCTTTATATGTCAAAATTTAAAAATTATTATTACTTTTAGTGATGTTCACCTGTTTAGAGGTGTCGTAATGTGCGTAACCTATTCCCTATAGTTAGACTTTGAATTGTCACTACAATGACCATCGCATTCACCTGTCCAGTTAGGATTAATTCAAAGTGGATGTGTCAGGCAAAATGATGTACATAGAGCTTTGCTGTAGATTGCCAAATTAACCCATAGAAAATAGTAACAGCTTACATCCACCAGAAGTAAATGAGAGCTTTGATTTTTTATTCTGTTATCTAAGCTTGTCTCATAAATTAGTGTATGACTTTAGTAATAATATTTTAAGGACTTTTTTTCCATAGAAAACCTGGATTAACAGGACGAGGCATGTACGAACTGAAACCAGAGTGCGCCAAAGAGTTCAATTTGTATTTCTATCACTTTTCAAGGGCAGAGCAGTCCAAGGTAATTGGGAAAATTAAAAGTGTACTGAGGAAGAGCTGTGTTTCTTTGTTTTTCCTAAACAACTTTTACTGCTTTTCAGAGATTGAAAAAGGATACATTTTTATTATAGGAAATTTGAAAAATATAAGAAGTATAATGAAGGAAAGTATAGATTACCTAAAATATCACTTCCTAACATTTTGGGTTCCCCCTCCCCATGTTTGCTACATACATAAGTTCTATATAATAATATACATAACCACATGTATGTAATTGTATTTTACTGGCTTTTGAAGACAGATTGTCAACCTATGTAATAGTCAGTTAAGCCATTTTATGTTCATTTCAGAATTGCTACTACTTAACATGTTTTCCCATAGAAATTTATGGAATTTTCCTCATGAGTCTTAGTCAAATTTTGTCTTTTAGCAGTCTACTCTTAAAATACTTTTTCAGTAGATGGCGTTAATTAAACTTGAACATGAAGCTTTTGTTTAGTTTTAGATGCATGTTGCAGAACTCAGACCCAAATAACTTTTTTGGTTTTGGTTTGTATATGTTTCCCCTGCTTTTTAAAATAAGAAAGAACTCCTTGGGGTTTGGGGGGTGGGGGGGTGGTTAGTGGGGAAAAAAATAACCTTGATGTGTCGGTGTGGGGAGGGGGGGACTATATATAAAACTAAGGGTAAATCTCTTCTAAAATCAGAAGATGAGAGGCACCTGGATGGCTTAGTCAGTTAAGCATCTGACTTCAGCTCAGATCATGATCTCATGGTTCATGAGCTCGAGCCCATCATTGGGCTCTCTGCTGTTAGCATGGAGCCTGCTTCAGATCCTCAGTTTTCCGCCTCCACCTCTCTCCCCAGCCCCGCCAACAAAAAAAATAATAAAGTAAATAAATAAGTAAAATTAAATCAGAAGATGATATGACAAAGACTAACTTAGTAGTTTTGGGTTTTAGGTAGCTGTGCATTGCTAATTCCCTGTCCAAATGTCTTCCTTTCTTATTAGGCAGAGGAAGCTCAACGGAAATTGAAAAGACAAAATAGGGAAGATACAGGTACTTTTAATCTTTCTAAAACTCTCTTGTCAGTCTCTTCTTGTTAAACGTTTTCTATCCACTATAATGATTATCCTTGATGAAGTGAAAGATTTAAATATATGCTTTCCGAGGGAACATTCAAGGCTAATAAATATGCAAATATAGGAATAATTAGTACTGAGTCACCTTTGGGTTACTGATTTTGTCTCAGATCCTAAGACATTTCTAGGGAAAACAAAGCTTTCCTCTGTACTGCTTCTATTTATGTAGCTGTTTTTATGCATTTGACCTTGAGAAGGTAAAATATAGTTTTAACATGTGTATTAGTGGATATTCTTTGAGTGAAGACCTATCAAAAGTATCTAATACAGGGATAGGTTTGTTTGTTTTTGTTTTTGTTTTTGTTTAAGCATGTTCTACAAAGAAACCAATAATAACTTTCTTTGTGCAGCACTTCCACCTCCAGTTCTGCCTCCATTTTGCCCTCTGTTTGCAAGTCTGGTAAACATTTTGCAGTCAGACGTGATGTTGTGCATCATGAGGACAATACTGCAGTGGGCTGTAGAACACAATGGATATGCCTGGTCTGAGTCCATGCTGCAAAGGGTAGGTTTGAAGACGTTTATTGTTTATATTTCTGCGCATTTTTGGTAAAAGCCAGAATATTCTTGTCCATATCTATATACAGACAACTTAGCACAAAATGCCATGTTACCTTAATTTGAAATATAGTAATACTATTACTGTTTTTTGTGTCTGACAGCGAAAATGATAGCCAGGCAGATATGTTTTTATACCACATGGTTGTGGTTCCCTTTTCTTGTTGGCCTATCTGCTTCTCATTGATTGTTGGTGATATGTCTTTGTTTATGCAGTACTCTGACGTTTGTATAATGTGTTATCTTTGACCTGTGTTTTTTATTTAATTCCCTCAAAACCCCCGTGGGTTCATCAGTTATCTGTATTTTGCAGTTGAAGAAATTGAAACTCACAGACTAATGGTCTTATAGCTAGTAAGTGACATGTCTAGAACCTTGTTGGTATTTTACTTTATAGCTTTGATGTAACTCATTCTTGAATTATTTATTTATTGAATTCACACAACATCCCTTTTGGGTAGATACAACTTTTTCCATTATGTAGATGAGCAAGTCAGTTTTCAGTGAGATTCAGTCAGCTTGTGTGTGTTACTCAATTAGTAAATAACATAATAGTAATTATTCAGTTAATAGACTTAGCCTACTCTGTACCTTATTCTGTGCTAAGTACTTTTACGTACAATATTTGCAATCTTCAGAACTCTAAAGGGAAACTGGTTTTTTCCATTTTAAAGATGATGAAATTAGGCTCAGAGGGATTCCCTGAAGCCATGTAGCTTGAAAGCAGTGAAGCCAGGATACAAATGAAAGTGAGCATTCTTCCAGAGCCTTCTTCCAAAGCTACTTTTCTTTCCATTGTCTCAGCAGCCTCAAGTATCTCATTGGCTAAGATGTGTGTATACTTATACCCCCCTCCCATTTATAAATATGCTTAAAACGTAAAAGCACAAAGCTATGGTCTACTAGAGACCATCAGTATTATCTGAGCAAAAGATTTGTCGGAAATGATGGAGAAAAAAAAAGAGTGAAAGCTATTTACCTTTTGTGTACATTTGCTTTATGTCATTCAAGCTAACCTAATTCATCCAAGTCTCCAACAGCCACAATAGCTCTTTGTGTGGGGAAACGTACAGACGCCATACATACATCTCCTTCAAAAATTGAGGAGCAGGATAAGAGCAGTAAAAATGCAGATAGACTCAGTGTAATTTTATATTTTCTTAGAAGCCTGGTAAGGAATTTTTTGCGAGATATAAAGAAGAACTGTAAACATCATTATAAGTTACGTGGCATTAGAAATAAAAGTATCTGTCTTTCTGAGATGATTAAGATTTTTAGTCCTTAGAGAAATTTAACTAGAGAGTATTGTAGACTAGCTCATTACATGATAGATGCTTTCAGCTCTAATTATCTGGCCACTGAGATTCTTTGAAGATTTTTTTAAGACCATAGTATAGGGATAACATAAAACTGAAAAGTACGTATTATATGAATGGTTGGTCAGAGTTTGAATTTAATAAAAATTAGTACTTCAGCCTGTTTTTTACTGCACTTGGTCTTCAGTGGTTTGCTTTATCTTTTCTCAATCATGAACATTTTTGTTATTTCTTACAAACATATGTACTTGGTTTTTGATTTACTAAAAATTACAAAATATTTTATTTGAGGTGTTACATTTAATTGGAATGGCACTTCAGGAAGAAAAACAGCATTTGGACAGTGTCACAGAAGAGCATGTAGTAACATTTACCTTCACTCAGAAGATATCAAGTATGTATATACACTTTTTACTAAACTAATTCAAGATAGCAGTGATTTTAAATATGGAATATAACCTCTTATTTGCTCATGTAAATTCTAAACAGGTTATAATGGATCCAAATTTCTGAGGCTGTATGTATTCATCTGTGTGTTAAAGGTACTATATCAGATCCTGATATATATTCATAAAAATACTTAGGGACTGTGCATACTTAAAATACATAAATTTTAATTTATAAACTGAAAACCTTAATGAGGAGTCCTTAGTTTGAAATCAATATAGTGCATACATTTAAATTCTCACATATGCTTTTGAAAACACAAAGTATGCTATCAGGATTTCACTTCTACATTATTGCTGTTACCTTATAAAGACACTGAAAAGAAGAAAATGTGCTATAGGGAATTAGTGTATCATTTTTATAAAGTAATGTGATTTTTTTCTCAAAGGCCAAGAGGCTTTTTTCTAGCTTTTTTTTTTTTTTTAATGTTTATTTATTTTGAGAGAGCGTGTGCATGAGGGAAGGGGCAGGGGGTGAGAGAGAGAGAATCCCCACACTGTCAGCATAGAGCCTAACGCAGGGCTCAGTCTCCCCAACTTGAGATCATGACCTGTGCCGAAATCAAGAGTCAGACACTTAACTGACTGAGCCACCCAGGCATCTTTTTACTAGCTTTTTATTATTAAAAATTTTAAACATACAGGCAAGAGTTGGTACAGTAAACATCCATGTACTACCACTTAGATTCAGTAATTAGTACTTTGCTATATTTACTTTAATATTTGCACAGTTTTTAAAACCATTTGTTTTAGCCATCGTGTTTCTTCTCTAAGGAAAAGGTTTTCCTTTACTGATTTTCAAAATAAGCAGTTGGTCTAAAGTTGCCTTCAGTGGTGACAACTGTAAATCTTTTTTGTTTGCTTAGGACGGTTGTGTTTTTGGTTTTTAATATTACTCTTGGAGGGCACCTGGGTGGCTCAGTCTGTTGACTGACCAACCCTTGATTTCAGCTCAGGTCATGATCCCAGGGCTTTGGGATTGAGCCCCGTGTCGGGCTCCGCACTGAGCGTGGAGTCTGCTTGAGAGTCTCTTTCCCTCTCTCCCTTTGCCCCTCTCCCCTGCTCACATGCTCATTTTCTCTCTCTAAAAAAAGAAAAAAATACTACTCTTTGATTTTTATTTATTCAGTGTTTTATAGTCACATATCAAGATTTCCTTTTTAAAATAGTTTCTTTTTGAAGCTTAAACTGCCAATCTTGGTCAGTGGGAATCTATTCAATTGGCTTCACTGTTCTTTTGACCCAAGCCCATTAGTATTTGCGCACCACATTGCCTTTCTGGCACAAAAGATGCCCCAGGCGCATTTGTGCTTTCCCTGCCCCAGACCTACAATCATCCATTTGCTGAGGTATTTTAAAGAATTTATGGTGGTATCCTGGAAGTGACAGTAGGTGTTATGACAGGAGTGGTCTTATTTGCTGCTAGTTCTCTATTTTTCCCCTTTTGCCCTCATCCAGGAAAGTGGGAGGAAGACAGGAAACTGCCTTTCCCCACTGAAGACTATGTTGTTAGGTGCCAGCCTTTCCCTATTCTTTTCTCTGTCAGTATTTCTTTCTATGGATTAGCATTGTATCTTGTGCCGTCTTTTTTTTTTTTTTACTTCAGGATAACCACACAGAAAACTCCCTAATTTCATCCACTCATCACTATACAATCTCAGATTCTGTTTCTCTTTTTGTCTTTCTTTTCAATAATCATTTTCTCTGAACATTCTTTATATTTCTCTTTAAAATTTTTTAAATGTTTTTATTTATTTTTGAGAGAGAGAGAGAGACATAGCGTGAGCAGGAGAGTTACAGAGAGAGAGGGAGACCCAGAATCCAAAGCAGGCTCCAGGCTCTCAGCTATCAGCACAGAGCCCAACACGGGGCTCGAACCCATGAACCACGAGATCATGACCTGAGCCAAAGTCGGACGCTTAACCGACTGCGCCACCCAGGCGCCCCTCCTTATATTTTTCTTTAAACATTTTATATAATTAAAACACACTCGGGGCGCCTGGGTGGCGCAGTCGGTTAAGCGTCCGACTTCAGCCACTTCAGTCACGATCTCGCGGTCCGTGAGTTCGAGCCCCACGTCAGGCTCTGGGCTGATGGCTCAGAGCCTGGAGCCTGTTTCAGATTCTGTGTCTCCCTCGCTCTCTGACCCTCCCCCGTTCATGCTCTGTCTCTCTCTGTCCCAAAAATAAATAAAAACGTTGGAAAAAAAAAAAAACCACACTGTTTAGGGGCGCCTGGGTGGCTCAGTCGGTTAAGTGTCCGACTTCAGCTCAGGTCATGATCTCACAGTCCGTGAGTTCGAGCCCCACGTCGGGCTTTGTGCTGACGGCTCAGAGCCTGGAGCCTGTTTCAGATTCTGTGTCTCCCTCGCTCTCTGACCCTCCCCTGTTCATGCTCTGTCTCTCTCTGTCTCAAAAATAATATACGTTAAAAAAAAAAATTAAAAAAAAAAAAACACACTGTTTAGAGTCAAATCCCTAAACTATAGCCACAGAACTTTAGATCTGAAAGAATATTAAAGAGTGCATAGTTTAGTCTCTTCCCCTCCTAGGAATATTTTGCCTAAATGGCAGCACTTAAAGAAAATCAAGAACTGGACATTTCTGACTATAAAACTAAATCAGCTAACATTAGATTAAGTATACTCTTGAGATTATGGATTTGACATGTATGTCTTTCCCTCAAATAAAAAATAACTTACAGAGAGAGAAATGGATTTTATTTTGAATCTAGGTTTTATTAAAAGACCAAAACACGTTGATATATTTTTACACACACACACCTGTAATCCAGCTCTTTTCTTAGACTTTGTAAAATCTGAGGTAGTCCTTTCAGCTGGGTTTTTATTTAATCTTGCTAAAAGCTATGTTAAAATAATCATTTGGTGTAAGATGTCCGTTTTGAATGATGAAAGCATTCTAGTTAACAATTTGTTTGAAAAGTACAGATATATTACATTCTTAAGAAATATTGAAAATCTCTAAAAAGCAGAGCTGTAATTAAATGATGGGCAGATGATGTTATAAGCAACTTTATTTATCTTCTCATGCACAGTAATAAGCACTGTGAAGTGGTAGCTGTTGTTATCGTGAGTTTTATTTTTTCTGCCTTAGAACCTGGTGAAGCCCCAAACAACTCTCCTAGCATACTGGCTATGCTGGAAACACTACAGAACGCTCCCTACCTAGACGTCCACAAAGACATGATTAGGTGGATATTAAAGGTAAAATTTCCTGCATCGCTCTGCTTTTTTGCATGAAACATTCAGTGTTTGTTATCTTTAAATTTTGATAATATTTCATAGCTTCCAAATAACTGATCCTTTTTGTCATAGACTTTTAATGCTATTAAGAAGATGAGAGAGAGTTCGTCCACCAGTCCCGTGGCAGAGACTGAAGGAACCATAATGGAGGAGGTATAAGAGGCAGCATGTGGTCCTACTGCAGCATGGTAGCAAGTTCACTATAAGTAATTTAACTTGTCTGCAATAAGTTGGTAGTTGATATTCACAAAAAATGTGAATTCCAAGAAACGTGCCACTATTTGTTTATCTTTATTTATTGTAGCAATTTTTTTTGCTCTGCCTTTTTTTTAACAGGTTAAAAAAATCTTTTCTCTTGTTTAGATAAATGAGATTATAAAATAGTTTTTAACCAGTATTTACAATAAAGATAGTTCTCCCTTGGGGTAAAAATGTGCATTTAGCATCTAATGGTCTAATTAAATGAAGCATAATTTCAGAGTTCAAGAGACAAAGACAAAGCTGAGAGGAAGAGAAAAGCCGAGATTGCCAGGCTCCGCAGAGAAAAGATCATGGCCCAGATGTCTGAGATGCAACGGCACTTTATTGATGAGAACAAAGAACTCTTTCAGCAGACTTTAGAACTGGATGCCTCTGCCTCTGCTGTTCTTGATAATAGGTAAAAAATAATCAACATTTTTTAATCTCTTGACCATTGGTTTCTCAACTAGAAAAGATGTTGCTTTTCTTCCTTAGAAGTATATTTTTGAGGCGCCTGGGTGGCTCAGTTGGTTAAGCGTCTGACTTCAGCTCAGGTCATGATCTCGTGGTTCGTGGGTTCGGGCCCTGCTCAGGCTCTGTGCTGACAGCTCAGAGCCTGGAGCCTGCTTTGGATTCTGTGTCTCCCTCTCTCTCTGCCCCTCTCCCGCTTGTACACTCTCTCAAAAATAAACATAAAATAGGGGCGCCTGGGTGGCTCAGTTGGTTGAGCGTCCGACTTCGGCTCAGGTCATGATCTCACAGTTCGTGAGTTCGAGCCCCGCGTCGGGCTCTGTGCTGACAGCTCAGAGCCTGGAGCCTGCTTCACATTCTGTGTCTCCCTCTCTCTGCCCCTTCCTTGCTCATGCTGTGTCTCTCTCTGTCTCAAAAATAAATAAACATTAAAAAAAATTTTTTTAATAAATATTATATTTATATATATATATGTATATATATATATATATATATATATATATATATATTTTTTTTTTTTTAAGAAATACACTTTTAACCCTGAAGTACTTTAGAAGGGTTGGTAGGTAAATTTTACAGCTTCCAATTATAGGAATTACTCTTAGAATTTGAATTTATTGATATATGTTTATACATATATATCTGACTATAGATACCATGTTTCTGCTCAGGATGATGGGTCACACAGAACACCCTTGACAGTCATAAAAGAATGAGTGCACTAGGGTCAGTTAAGTGAGTGTCTGGCTTCTGTGTTGCATATTGGATTGCTGTGAGGATTACAGGAGATGGTTTGATCTATGTGAAAGACTTCTGCCGCTCAGATCGTCAAAACCACGTGTGTGGAATATGTACCTATCTGGAGTCCACTGTTTTATGATTAAATGGAAACTTCTTAGGCTCATTGATGAAACTCGTACACTTTTTATTGCAGCCCTATGGTTTCAGATATGACACTTACAGCATTGGGCCCAGCACAAACTCAGGTCCCTGAACAGAGACAGTTTGTTACCTGTATATTGTGTCAAGAGGAGCAAGAGGTGAAGGTGGAAAGCAAGGCAATGGTCCTGGCAGCATTTGTTCAAAGATCAACTGTATTATCAAAAAACAGGAGTAAATTCATTCAGGATCCAGGTAAGTCATTCAAAGCTAGATCCTCTCCTCCCCCTTAATGACTGCCACTCAGGTGTGGCACAGAAATTTTATTAATCTAATAATAACTCTGTAGTGTTGGTGGTGTCTTAGATAGCTTTACCGTAGGCAGAAATTTTCCAGTTGACAGATGTGGAAACACTCCAGAAGGTTAACTATCAGTCCTGAATTACATAGCTGGTAAATAACAGAGATTCAAAAAAAAGCTTTTCTTTGTGATAGAACATTAACATACTTGGTACTTCACAGTCTTTCCCATTCTTTAGCACACTTGTAAAGTCCTAGTAATTAGTTGGCACCCTGAAATAATAATAATTTTGTCTCATGGATCGATCCAAAATGGAACCCTCAGGAATGGTTGTGTGAGTTACGTATGTGAGAAGCAGTCCTTGAGCCAGATTCTGATGTGAAGTAGTGATAATATCACGGATAGCGTTCCCCAGAAAACAGATTCTTGAAGTAGAGATTACCGTGCAAGACATTTACTTGGAAGAGCCTTGGAATCAACATCTCTGGATGGAGAGGAGGGAAGCAGGTTTGGGCAAAGGGAGAAGGTGAGCTTCAATGCAGTCCCCCAAAGGCCTCTTCCTACCCTATGGGAACTCTGGAGCTGGATGGCCCTTTGGAGGTGTCCTGAGTTGGAGCGAGGGGGACTGGTCTTTAAACCCCAACACTGATCAGTGACTGGTTGTGGACCATCTCTGGAAAGAGGTGTGACTTTGAGTGAAGCAGTTGTCCCTTAAAGAGGAATAACAATTAAGCCCTCTTCCAACTGGTGAGGAAGGAGTAGGCCATTCATTCCTCCAGGGGCGTCTAAGCTGCACATTATTGTTTCCATCACAGACACTTTGATATCAATACTCTTAGATTTGTTTCTATGTGCATATGCCTCAAGACTTCCAGTAAACTTCTTGAGAGTTGGAGCTGTGTCTTAGGAATTTGCAAAACACTTATTTAGCAAGTGCCTTTTACATTGTAGAATTGAAAGCCCACTTATAGGATAGCCTTTTCTCCATAAGGAAAGTCTTCACAGTGTGGATCTCAAGCACCTAGTTGAGAAAGACTGATCTGCTTCATCTTAAAAAAATGATCATTTCAACTAAGCGGTTTATAAATTTCATTCTAGGCCAAAGATAAAATTATCAATTTTATTTAATTAGTTATTTTGTGAAGAAAAAACTTGGGCTGTCTATAAGCAGGTTTTCCAAATGCTTTCACAATTTATATCGGAAAAGATTGTAGTTATGCTGTGACATTTGCACTGTTCTGGTATATAAGCCAAACTGAAACTTGAGTAATTGTTTGTAGAATGTTGTGGAATTTCTAAGATTACTAATTTACATAGAGAATTCCAAAAATTCCAAAAGCAGCCAGGCACCCATCTTATGTTTATATTCATGTTTTCATCTCCTTTGAATATAAAAAATTAGCACCAGAATGGAAGGCTCTGTCTGAATTACTCTCTTTCCCATCTGGGCTGCTGTCCTGGACATTTTGCTCCCCCTTTGGCTCTCCTTTGTGACTCTCCTTTGCATTAGTGTATTTAAGCAGACTCTCCCCTAGGGGGCGCCTCATTGCTGCCACAACACCTTTACTGTGACCCAGGTGTCCTAAAGTATTAAAGGCAGCCCAGTGAAGAATATTCCTCTTACCAGCTCAGGGCTTTTGGAGGGAATGGGAGTCTCTCAGTGCCCTGAAAGCGTGGAATATTCAGAAGATTGGATGTACATAATACAGAACTCCAGTTTCAGTTAACAATTCAGGGATGTTTAATTTGCTCAGGATGATGAAAATTAGAGTCTTGCTTTCTCAATAATCCAGGGTCTTGCATAAATTACTAGTATCTCAAAGGAATAAACTAGCATTCCATTTCAAGTATGCGACCCCATATCAAGGATTTCACAATTTAAAGTTGTACATTTGTTATAGGAAGATTAAATGCTTGGTTTGTTTTGTTTTGTTTTGTTTTTTGTTTGTTTGTTTTGTAATGCAGAAAAATATGATCCATTATTCATGCACCCTGATCTGTCTTGCGGAACACACACTGGTAGCTGTGGGCACATTATGCATGCCCATTGTTGGCAAAGGTAATTTATATTCTTAATATTAGTCAAGAGAAGCTTATCCGAAGGCTCGAAATTAACTTTTTAAATAAAGGAAATTTCATTCTAGAGAAAGGGAGAAAGAACTAAAGATGGTAAAGGAAAAACTGTATCACTGCCTGATAACAAAACTGAGTTGCTTTGTCATACGTGTTAAAGGAGTGACTTAGAAGCTTCATAGTATATCAGCTATATCTTTTAATATGGGGATCTGTGTGACCTACCAAACTGGATGAAGAACAAGATTTTTACGGTGGCATAAACCCTAGATGAGTAGTGTCTTCCCAGGGTATGCACTCTTGATTCTAAAGGTGTTAGTAACTTGCCTTGTTACTTCCTGAGATTGTCGTGGCTTCCCGAACTAAGATGGGATCACCTTGAATTTGCTCTACTTTGGTACTCTATGCTTCTGCAAAACCAGCAAATCAGTGTGATTATTCTGGCACTGTGCTCATTGAATTATCATGTACTTCCTCTAACAAGTAGCCACCTGCCCTGGGGAAGTGACAAGACAGCACAGGGACCAAGAAATTTGAAGATGTAAATTCTTGTATTGTGGAAACAAATTAGTTAAAACGTTGAAGCTTGTGGCTGTCATTGAAAAGAATTACCGTTGTTTTTGATACCTCATGTTCTCTAATTGTAAAGGTATTTTGATTCCGTTCAAGCTAAAGAACAGCGAAGGCAACAGAGATTACGCTTACATACAAGCTATGATGTAGAAAACGGAGAATTCCTCTGTCCCCTTTGTGAGTGTTTGAGTAATACTGTTATTCCTCTGCTGCTTCCTCCGAGAAATATTTTTAACAGGTAAGTTTGGGCTCCTAAAACCTTTGTATTTAAGCAGTAGTTTCCTTTGAAGATAATGAGATAATTAAACCAGGGTGGGGGGAAAAATCACTCTAGGTAATTGCATGATGTTGTCCAGATACTTTTTTATTTAGTCATTTCTTCTGGTAGACCAATGAAATAAGATTTTGGTTTTTAGAAAGAAACGGGCCAACATTTTGTAGTTTCTTGGTCATCCATGTACATTATAGAAGGTATAAAATTCCTGTGTGTTTATGAAAACTGTCTCCTTTGTTTCTAAGAGCCTACTTTAAATATTTTCCTCATACTTTGCAAGAGATGCCCAGGAAATTGATAGGCAATAGAGGAACTTCTCAAATTGACTTTATTGACTACTCTAACAGTTAAATATAATTTTTTACAATCTTTTGGCTGACAGTACACCCTGAGGAGTTGATCCGATAAATGCAAATCTACTAATGTTTTAAAATGGAACATTTTTGTTATTTCATAATCTCTAGGGTTCTTCTAGTTAATGGAAGCGTTGGGCATTGTTATTTCAGATGTGAATTCAATACCATCTGCTATTCAAATCTGGTTTTTATTTACCAGTTTAGAATTGTGCTGTCTACCTTACATGCACAAATACTGATTCAAGTTTTGTGAATATTAATCAACTGTTAATTTCTGTGCTATGTGGATTCAATTCAAAATGAAGTTCTTTTCAATTTTAGGAATTCAAACTATGGTGTCTTAGTTTATGCTAGCACAAAATCTTCTTAAAATGCTATTAGATTGAGTGTAAGCTCCTACTTTTTAATCATAACAGAATATTATGGTGACCTAATCTGCCTTTGAACTGAAAAATTAATCGTTATTAGATTAATGCACATAAAAAGAAAAAAATTACCTTTGTTGTGTTTTACCCATCCCATGAAGGTCAATTACAACGTAGTCATGAAGAACACAGGCTTTTTTGGAGTCTGATACACCTGGGTTTGAATGCCAGATCTGTCCTCTGTGTGGCCTTAGTCAAGTTTCATAGCTCTCAACCTCAATTTCCTCATCTGTAAAGTAGGGAAAATAATGTAACCTGTTTCATAAGATTATTGTGAGGATTAATTCTAATACTGTAAAATGCTTGTTAAGTGTCATATGTTAAACACTCAGTAAATACTAGTGGTGGTACTGTAATTGTGCTGTTTAAGAAATATTAGCAAATTCCAGTATTGTGAAAAAAGACATTTTTGACAAATAGTGTTATTAGCATCATAGTGACAGATAATACATTTTCATTTCCATTGGCAGGTAACTATTCTTATTTTTTTAAGGCAACAAATTCCCCCCTAGCTTTTTTTTTTTATATATATTTGAAGTGTGTTTAAATTATTAGGTCCATGATCATCTAAAGAATCTTTTTGTGTCATAAACTAAGCAACAGCAACAGGATACTAAACAGTCTGTATAATCTTTTCTAGCAGGTTAAATATTTCAGACCAACCAAAACTGACTCAGTGGATTAGAACAATATCTCAGCAAATAAAAGCATTACAGGTTCTTAGGAAAGAAGAAAGTACTCCTAGTAAGTTCTGATAACTTGCTTTCATTTTTCCCCTAAAGTCTGAAATTATTGGAAAATGTAGTTTCAGAAGAAACTGTTTAAGAATATTTCATTTTGGGGGAACCTGGGTGGCTCAGTTGGTTAAGCGTCCGACTTCAGCTCAGGTCATGATCTCGCAGGTTGTGAGTTTGAGCCCCGTGTCGGGCTCTGTTCCTAGAGCCTTCTTCGGATTCTGTGTCTCCCTCTCTCTCTGATCCTACCCCGCTCATGCTCTGTCTCTCTCTCTTTCTCTCTCTCTCTCAAAAATAAACATTGAGATAGCTTACAAAAAAAAAAAAAAAAGAATATTTTAAGTAGACTCCATGCCCAACATGGGGCTTGAACTCATGACCCTGAGATCAAGAGTCTCATGGCCTACCAGCTGAGCCAGCTAGGCACCCCTATTTAAGAATATTTTAAAAGTGAAACTTCTCATCTTAAAATTTGACTTACTCCCCCCCCCCCTTTTTTTTAGTGTGAGAGCACATGAGCAGAATTGAGGGGCAGAGGGAGAGAGAGAGCGTGTGTGTGAGAATCTTAAGCAAGCTCCGTGCTTAGTGCAGATCCCGATGCAGGACTCAATCCCATGACCCCAGGGGCTCATGACCTGAGCTTACATCAAGAGTCAGACATTCAACATAAATACTTTTCACTTCTTCCCCCATTTTATTGAAGAGCTTCTGGGGGTGGGGAATGTAACTGAGTATTGCAGAGCCAGCTGTGGTTCTTGGTGGACTGACTCACTTTATTGTTGGCATTACCAAAGACCTCCCAAGTTTCATAAACATGTACTGCACTTAACGACCTGTGCGAAAGCCATCTGAGCAGAATTTATACCATTGGTTTTTATAGAAACAAAACAACATACTCTCCTTACCTTCCCTAGCTGTGTTCTGGTGGCTATAATATTAGGAAAAGTGTAGTTGATCACAGAAGGTGCCTTGGTTCATTAACAATAGTATTTCTCGTGCTCTGAATGTATCTCGTGCCAGTCTTTATTAATGGAAATTTTTCCTGTCATTTTTTAAATTTCTTTGACCTATATTCAGAATAAAATTTATGAGTGACATTTATAGAAATGCTGTAGACTGATGAATAATAATGTAAAATGCTTATTTCTGTCTAGATACTGCTTCTTCAAAGAATTCAGAAAATCTAGATGAATTACAGCTTCCTGAAGGGTTTAGGCCTGATTTTCATCCTAAGTGAGTATATTATTTTATTTCTTTTAAATTTGTTCCACTTGAAGTGAAAAATATAGTGGTTAGAATATGATTTGTCAAGCTAGGGAGCAAAATATTATGGGACATTGATCTTGAAATCTGAGGTTTAAGCATTACATGATATTTATTGCGAATTTATTGATGGAAACCAGTAAAGTGTAAATTCTAGAGCTAGACTGCTTGATTCAATTCCCAGCAGCACTACTTACAAGCTAGGTGACTTTTTTCAAATTGCTTGACTTCTGTGTACCTCAGTTTCCTCATCTGTAAAGTACAAGTACTAATATCTATCTCATAAGATATTGTGACACTCATAAGTGTTGTGACATAATACATGTAAAGCCACCTGGATGCTGTCCCTGGCATAGTAACTCAAGAAAAACAGTACTGCAGGAGTGTTGATGCATAGGGGCACTACTTGCACCCCAATGTTTATAGCAGCACTTTCAACAGTAGCCAAATTATGGAAAGAGCCTAAATATCCACTAACTGACTAATGGATAAAGAAGATGTCGTTTATATACACAATGGAATACTACTTGGCAATGAGAAAGAATGAAAACTGGCCATTTGTAGCAACGTGGGTAGAACTGGAGAGTGTTATGCTAAGTGAAATAAGTCAGGCAGAGAAAGACAGATACCATATGTTTTCACTCATATGTGGATCCTAAGAAACTTAACAGAAGATCATGGGGAAGGGGAAGGGGGAGGGAAGTTACCGAGAGGGAGGGAGGCAAACCAGAAGAGACTTAAATACTGAGAACAAACTCTGAGGGTTGATGGGCGGGGAAGGGGAAAGTGGGTGATGGGCATTGAGGAGGGCACCTGTTGGGATGAGCGCTGGGTGTTGTATGGAAACCAATTTGACAATAAATTATATAAAAAATTTTAAAAAATAAAACTTAAGACAACTAGTTTAGCTTTGAATAAACATATAATACAGACACGTAAACTTGAAGAAAAAAAAAACAGTACCAAAAAGCTTAAATAGAAAAAACATTATTTCTTTGCCTCCTACTTCCCCTACCCTCACCCCCATCGCCAGTCCTATGATTTGTTTGTTTCTTCCACCATTTACTTCCATATATCTAGTTAAAATGCGTAGTTGACTGACTCTTGATTGATCATTTTTAAGCAGTTTTCTTTCTGTTGCCTGGCAATTTAGAATTCATCTCTTACCTCTGCCCTGTCTACTGCTCTTCACCGGTGTCCAAGTAGAGTTATTTCATAATTTTTAGTTAAATCAGTTGGCAGTTTTACATTATAATTATTTCTACTGGTAGAAGATACGTGTTGTTATTTTATTTCCTTTTATATAATTGTCTCTTTCTGGTGGTTAATGATCACCTTATTTTTTTCATGTACTTAGTTTTCTATGGGTGTATTACTTCCCACCCCTGCCCCCCACCCATAGTGTAATAGATCTGTCAAATGTCTAGCAGTAGCTTTTGTAACTGCTCAGGTGCATCAGATGATCTTCTATCCTAGAACTTCCTCCCCCCAGCCTACCCACCCCCCCAGCCTCTGTCTGCCTGCACTGATCAGGACGAGGCACAGCTGTCACCCTGAGACTTCCCCTGGCCATGCCCCTCTTAATTTACTCCCTTGTTTTGCATAGGTGCACTCTCCAGCAGATTCCTAAGAAAGGGTCCCTGGGTATTAAATTTTCATGTCTGAAAATACATTTACTTATCCAGATGCTTAGTTTATGGCTAGGGCATAGAATTGTAGGTTAGAAGTAATTTTTCATCTAGATTTTGAAGGCATTATTTTCTAAATTCTAGCCATCTGTCGAGAAATTAACATTATTCTGATTCCTGTTCCTTTGTAACTATTACTTATGGAAACTGTTGGGATCTTCCCTTTAATTCCCAGTGCTCTAAAATTTTTCTGTGATGTTCCTTGGTATATGAATCTTTTTTCACTCATTTTGCTTCATTTTCAGTAAACTCTGAAGATACATATCCTTCAGTTACGAGAATTGTTCTATATTTCTTAGACAATTTTCTCCTTTTGATTTTTCTGTTCTTTGAGATAGTCCTGCTGTTAGCTCTCTGTTGGCCCTCTTGGACTGATCCTCTAAGAAATTTATCTTGCAAGTTTGCTGGTTTCTATACTGTCTTTGTTATCTGTGCATTCTTTTTTTTCTACTGGTTTGTTTTGGTTTATCTCTTTGGTCTTTGATTCTTTCCTTAAATGTTTACTGGTCCTCGGGTGACTATTCAAGAATAAGTCACTGAAAAGCTCATTGGATACCTGGTGGGCAGGTTGAAATTTGCTGACCTGTAAACTTCACAGTGAAATGATCAGGCCCCCACCAGTCTTTTGTGTGGGATCCCCAAATGCCAATGTGTAAAACGGCTTCCCCCTGAGGATTCTTCACTGGAGAAACTAAAATCTATGGCAGTGGGTATGCATTGCCAATGTGCTTATGATGGAGAAAGAGGTCAAGGGTCCTTTTTTAAGATTCAGTATGTAGACTTTCACCTAATACCTTGTTTTCAGCCCTGGGCCTCACCCCTGCCAACCACAATAAAGTATAACTCCTCTCACACAGGGATAGTTTGCATGTCTTTAATTCCTGCTTTGCACACACTATTTCTAAATAGTTTAAGTGGTTCAATTCCAACATAGCAAATGGCTGTTAAGAAACTAAACCATTTGAGGGGTGTCTGGGTGGCTCAGTCAGTTAAGCATCTGTCTCAGGTCATGATCTCATGGTTCGTGGGTTCGAGCCCTGTGTCATGCTTTTAACATGCTGATAGCTCAGAGCCTGGAGCCTACTTCAGATTCTGTGTCTCCCTCTCTCTCTGCCCCTCCCCCTGCTAGCACCCTGTCTCTCTCTCTCTCTCTCTGTGTCTCTCAAAAATAAATAAACATTAAAAAAAATAAAAAGAAACTAAACCATTTAATTAACGTGAGCACATTATTTTGAGCTAATTATATACATGTTCACTGCAGGAACCCCTATTCTGAGAGCATAAAAGAAATGCTAACAACATTTGGAACTGCTACTTACAAGGTGGGACTGAAGGTTCATCCCAATGAGGAGGATCCCCGTGTGCCCATAATGTGTTGGGGTAGTTGTGCATACACCATCCAAAGCATAGGTAAGAGATTTATAGTTGTGTCTTGCTGTAAGTCACAAGTGTATGCTAAGGTGCATTATGTTTAAGAGCCTGTATTTAAATGAGGTGTTTAAAGTGGCAACAGCATGAAGAAACGGCATAAAGATTTCGAAGCAGGCAGTGTATACTGACAAACCATTAGACTGATAGTTTATAAATTAAGCACAGCAACAGAGAACTCATTTTGGTGGTGGTTATAGCTTCTTGTTGGTTGAGGGGTTGTGTTTTCATTTTTACTTTTTCATCCAGAGTTAATTCTTGTGAAACGACTTAAAGATTTCACAACCTGACAATATCGTGCTTTCAAACATGCATAACATCAGATTTATCATCTTAACCATTTTTAATCCGCAGAAAGAATTTTAAGTGATGAAGATAAACCATTATTTGGTCCTTTGCCTTGCAGACTGGTGAGTTGTTGGTTTACTCAGTGCACGGAGTGGTGGATTGGGAATTCAGTGGTTCTGCTTGTCTGTAATCTGAAGAACTTGAACTGGTTAAGGATAGGTTCACTTCTTTCATAGTAAAACTCATTTTAAAATTTTTTTTTAGTACGTTTATTTTTTTTTTCAATATATGAAGTTTATTGTCAAATTGGTTTCCATACAACACCCAGTGCTCATCCCAAAAGGTGCCCTCCTCAATACCCATCACCCACCCTCCCCTCCCTGCCACCCCCCATCAACCCTCAGTTTGTTCTCAGTTTTTAAGAGTCTCTTAAAACCCATTTTTTTATAATGATATGAGAATTCTTTATGATTTTCTTTTAAACGGAGTTGATCTCTTTTCATCCAGAGATCTTAGTTAAATACATGAAAAGTGGGAAAAAACTAAAAACCATTCTAGTTCTTGAATTTTTAATGCTGTAAATTTTTTCTGCTATAAAACAGAACACAACCTCTACCACACTTGACTGCCTTTTATGAGCAACATGTAAATAAGTACAGATTAATGTCAAAACAGTATAGTTAATGCTGAGAAAAGTGAGGAAGGAATATGCAAAGCTTGCTAATTTTTACTGTGTAGTTAGTATCACTGCCGGTTATTCAAGTTTAAAATCATAAAACTGCCCTTAAGAGCAAAATCATATCAATTTATTCATGTAGTCCACCTGGGGAGATTAAAAAATGCCTAGGCTCTACATGGGTCAGTTAAATTAGAGTCTCTGGAGAGATTCTGGAGAGTCTTCACCTCTGCTACAGTGCCCTCAGCAGACTCCTCCTCTTTATGATGGCTCTTCAAGCTTTGGCTTCCTTGGGAAACCTCAGAGCCATGCTCTGTGAGTGGGATATCCCTCTTCTGTGGTACTGCCTCCTTCAGTTGTCTCTTCCCCCTTTCCTTCCCCTTCCTCTCTAGTCCCCCCCCACACACACACATTCCTCCCCCTCCAGCCAGGGCTGTAGCTCCTTGAGTGCAGGAGGAGTGGGGTGAGTTTTCATTTTAAGATCCTCAAAACCAAGACTAATGCATAACAGGTCCTCAATACCTGTTGAACCAAACAACGTTACAAAAAAATTGGAAAATAGAGAATGAAGCAGGAAAAAAACTATCAACACACCACTTGTCTTTTTCATTAGTGTGTCTAAACTTGATTAATTTTGTTCCAGCTATATTCTGTACTTCACATCAAGAATTTTCTCATTGCTGCTGCCTAGTCCCCCTAACAGTTTTTGATGGTTGCAGACACCTTGATTTGTTACATCCATCTTCTTGCCCATAGTTTTCCCAGTATTTAGAGGATTTCCCACATTTTACAGCATCTCTTTAGAATAAATATAAAGAAATACTGCATCACATTCTTGAGAGTCTTTGTTGTTTACTATTTGTTTTGATGCATGTATCCTTTTCCATAGAGAACCAGCAGCTTGGTTGTAAGGAGGTAGCTTTGGTTTATTCTGCATACAATTAGATATTCCCCATTCCATTCATTCCATGTTAGAGACAGGTCATTACGGATGTCACAGATTCTGTGCCATACCAGCTAGAACGATCCTAGAGAGATCTCATGTGAATCCAGCTTTGCTTTGACTAGCTGTGCTTTGAACTAGGGTTCCTGAAAGGAGAGAATTATAGTTGACCCTTGACAACATGGGTTTGAACTGAACAGGTTCACTTATATATGGTTTTTTAACATACATACATACGTATACACATACATATACAGTGTATATATATATATGTATATGTATAAACACATACAAAATGTGTATATAACATATACAGAAATGTGTTAATCAACTGTTTATGTTATCAGTACGTATACATATATACACATACAAAATGTGTATATAACACATACAGAAATGTGTTAATCAACTGTTTATGTTATCAGTAAGGCTTCTAGTCAACAGTAGGCTGTTAGTTGTTAAGTTTTGGGACAGTGACAAGTTATATGCAGGTTTTCAACTATGGGGGGAGTGTGGTTCAACTCCCCCAATCCCCACATTGTTCAAGGGATCAAACGTCCTTCATATGCTGGCTTCTTTGTTAATTGCATCTATCTCTTTATTTCAGGATGACTGTCTTAGGTCACTAACAAGGTTTGCTGCAGCACATTGGACAGTGGCATCACTTTCAGTGGTTCAGAGACACTTTTGTAAACTTTTTGCATGTGAGTATTAACATGTGTACCATATATGTTACAGTAATTTCTCATCTGTGATTTCATTTTTGGTGGTGCAACTTTCTCCATTATGAAAAATATTTTGGTAATACTGTTTGCCTTATGTACAAGTTCTAGCTTATAAGTTCATATATATCTTATAAAGAGATGAATATAAACTAGGGTATATGCATTTTTAAAATAATGTAATGCTTATGTTGGCATATGAGGTGTGCTGATGTATTTTTCTTTAACCATTTAGCATTGGTGCCAGATGACAGCCATGGAGACCTTCCATGCATATTAGATATCGACATGTTTCATTTGTTGGTGGGTATCTTGTGACTTGTGTTTGAAGTTCTTTATCTTACTATATAATTATATCTTAGATTTGGTGAGTAGTGTAAAGACAGACAGGACAAGTTGTCATCTGTCATTCTTACTACTTCTGAGTATAATTCTTTCCAAAAGAAAATGTTAAGGAATGTAGTTGAGAGGCTTGACCTCTCTTATTTTGCTTTGTAACTGAGGTCAGTAATTTGACCTCGTTATGTTTTTAACCTATAAAGAAATAGAAGTAACACTAGTAATGTAAGGTCAGGCTGCTGCTGACCCATACAGTGTTTTGGGGCAGATGAATCCTGTGGTCACGTTACTTAGCAACAGACAGCCCTTTTTTGTGATTTAAGGAGAGCTATTTCTTCTGAGCAGGTGCAGTCTAGTACCGAGGCACACCATTGGCCAAGCAGTGGGTGGCTCACTTTCAGCCCCACCTCAACTGGGTCCCCTTACATGGGACACTGAGTGCACCCCCACACATAGCAACCCCACGTGCTGTCCCCTTAACCTTTTGGGGCATCAGATTCTGAACCTTTAAGTTGGTTAGTACCTATCTCATATGATTGTGTCCGAACTCAATGGAAGAAGCAATGTGAAGAGCCTAGAGCAAGGTGTCCCTAGTAAATGTTAGCCATTGTTACTGTTTCCATTGGTCCTGTGAAGACCACCACCACTAGCACCACTCGTCTAGGCAGCAGGAGGCTAACGAGAGAACTAGCATCTACTGTACCTGACCGTTTTCACATCCATTCTCAGTTAGCCCTTATATCCCTACGGCTGTGGTATTAAAAGCATATATATATTATCTCTAGTTTACCTGCAGGGAAACTGAGGCTCAAGGTGTTATCTAAAAAGCTCATAAAAAGAGCTGGGATTCATATCTAGATTTTTGTATATCTCACATCCGTGTTTTTTTCCACTACTTACTCCCTAGAAAGATTTCAAGTGTTACCTTTATTACTACTAATAAGGTCGGTATTAGGGAATCACTGGGCCTGTGAAATGATGGTGCTTGTGAAGAGCCCATTAGTGTGTATGTCATTTCATTTCGCCAGTCCCAGTGGAATTTCTAAGATGTGTACCCTTTAAGAACAACGATTTCTGCCAGGGGCGGGGGGGGGGGGGGGGGGGCAGGGGGCTGAGCTCCGAAGGGGATCATGTTAAGAAACTGGAAATGTCTTCAGCCGTGGAAGGAAAGGTGACCTGTCTGACCATCGGCATCTGGTATCTAGGTGGGCTTGGTGCTCGCTTTCCCCGCATTGCAGTGTCAGGATTTTTCTGGGATCGGCCTTGGCACTGGAGACCTTCACATTTTCCATCTGGTCACTATGGCACACATCGTACAGATCTTACTTACCTCGTGTACAGGTAACTCCTCTTTGTCAGATTCTTGAAGGAGGAAGTACTTGAGTTTTCTCGATTAAACAAAAAAAAGAAGAGGAAGAGGTGCCTAGGTGAGAATAATGCGTAGATTATAATTAGGCTACTTCTTTTTGCTGTTCACCCTCATGGGGAAAGTTTTCAAACAAATTCCTTTCTCCTATTAAAATCCCCTAGCAATGTGACTGTTTTCACTTTTTATTTCATAAGTTTAGCTAATAGTTGAGTGCCACAGAATTGTTTAGCTGATTTTACTCACAGCCTGCTGCCTGGCACGCTGAAGTACATCGGCTTCCTCTCCTAAAGCCTACTGGCTCCTCGTTAGGACGGCGAGTGACGCTGCTCACACCCGAGGGGGTTAAAGTTCTTTGTATTTCGTACACGGATTTTCCTGTATGTGTTAAGTGCATGAATATATGTGAGTGCTGAAATAATGCGGTCATTCATCCATTTAATAAGCAGATATGGAGTACTGATATTTCCATATGTTTCAGAAGAGAATGGCATGGAACAAGAAAATCCTGCCGGTGAAGAAGAATCAGCAGTTCTTGCTTTGTATAAAACACTTCACCAGTGCACAGGAAGGTGAGGTCATAATCCTTACATGATAACAGTTCCCCACATATGAGTAGGTGATAGCATGAAAACGGAATTCATTTGTTAAAAAAAGGGAAATTGCTGCCTGTCGACATGTTTAAAAGAGAAGATGAGGAAGTGATCCCCAGGGCTTCTAAAATTTTTTTTTTAATTTTTTTTTTTTTTTTTATGTTTATTTTTGAGAGAGAGTGCGAGCCGGGGAGGGGCAGAGAGAGAGAGAGAGAGAGAGGCACAGAATCTGAAGCAGGCTCCAGGCTCTGGGCTGTCAGCACAGAGCCCAATGCGGGGCTCGAACCCACGAACCATGAGATCGTGACCTGAGCCAAAGTCGGACGCTTAACCGACTGAACCATCCAGGCACCCCAAGAAATTTTAATATACTAACGTGATTGGAAGTCACTGAGCAAGGAGTAACATGCAGAGCTTCCCACATGTATTTGGAACCTTCTTTTGCTCAGAGGATCTGGCAAAGTACTATTCTAAAGTATATGTTGTCTTGTTAGGAATTTTATTTTATTTTTTTAAATGTTTATTGTTGAGAGAGACGAAGCGAGTGGGGGAGGTGCAGAGAGAGGGAGACACAGAATCTGAAGCAGGCTCCAGGCTCCCAGCTGTCAGCACAGAGCCTGACGCAGGACTTGAACTCACCGCGAGATCATGACCTGAGCTGAAGTTGGACGCTTAACCAAGTGAGCCACCCAGGCACCCCAGATATTTTTAAAGTAATATGTAGGACTGGCCAGAGTGCAAGGGAATTATTAGAAATCCACGTATTGTTGGGAGTCATTGTGATTTGTTACAGCAGTTTCCTTAGCTTTTTAACAGTGTCTATTAAACAGGTCATAATCTCATGGTTTGTGAGCTTGAGCCCCACATCGGGCTCACTACTGTCAGCACAGAGCCCGCTTCAGATCCTTTGTCCCCCTCTCTCTGCCCCTCCCTTGCTTGCATATGCGCGCGCGCGCTCTCTCTCTCTCTCTCTCTGAAAAATAAACATTAAAAAAAATGTATGCCAAGGACCCTGATGTTTATTCTTGGACTGAGTTATCCCATTTCTGAGAATACATGCTAATAATGTATTATGAGAATAATGCTAATAATTCAACATATAGAAAAACCTACAGGCGGGGCGCCTGGGTGGCTCAGTTGGTTAAATGACCGATTTCAGCTCAGGTCATGATCTCACGGTTTGTGGGTTCAAGCCCCTTGTCGGGCTCTGTGCTGACACCTGAGAGCCTGGAGCCTGCTTCAGATTCTGTGTCTCCCCCTCTCTCTGCCCCTCCCCTGCTCACGCTCTGTGTCTCTCTGTCTCTCAATAATAAATAAACATAAAAAAAAAAAAAAGAAAAACCTATAGGCATAAAGATGTACACTCTGCTATTGTTATATTAGCAAAGAATTTAAAGCAATTGCAGTGTTTGCTTGCAGAGGAATAATTTGCTGTAGATTATGTATTCCAGAATATTACAGTTCTAAAAACAGTTATGGTTTATGATGTTCTGAAAAACAAGCTGATTTTAAATTTTATATGTTACAGTTAGAGCTATGTAAGACATAAATGAGTGTGAAAATAGTTTGCCAGAATAATAGTGTTGATAAAAGGTTCTAGAACAGTGGATAGTTTTTTATTTCACAGATATTCTGTCTATATAGCTATATTACTTTCATAAAAAATTTTTTAATGTTTATTTATTTTGAGAGAGAGCACAAGCAGGGAAGGGGCAGAGAGAAAGAGACAGAATCCTAAGCAGGTTCTCACTGTCAGCATGGAGTCAATGCAGTCCTCGATCTCACGAACATCAAGAGTCGGACGCTTAACCAGCTGAGCCACCCAGGCACCCTTACTTTTATAAATTTTAATAACAGCATTGAAGGCTATAGCATTATTTATAGCAGACATCCTGTAATGGGGCTGCCCACTTTTCTAAGCCTCTGTTCCACTGATGCCAAATAGCAGTTGTCCCTGTTCTCATACGGTTCCAAAACTAGAATGACCTTTTCTCATTAGGTTTCCCAATTATTTTTCTCTTTTTAGTGCCTTGAGAGAAACACCGTCTGGCTGGCATCTGTGGAGGAATGTCAGAAATGGAATCATGCCATTCCTGAAGTGTTCTGCTTTGTTTTTTCATTACTTAAATGGAGTTCCTTCCCCACCTGAAATTCAAGGTAATTTCTACTTTCTTTCAAAGTGTGAGAAAGGTATGTAGTCTTTCACTCCAGCAGTTTATAATTAAGGTGCCTTATCAAAATGAAAACTTAGAACGTAGCTAATTGACTGTGGTGATGTGCACCATTATAGAATAAAAATGCATATTTATGTATAGGTCTGATTTTATTTGGATCTCAGTAAGTGTACTATTTTTGTACATTATTTTGTCCTATTTTTGTACATTTACATGTACAATACATTCGTTTGGCGTTCAGATGTTAAAATGTTCAATTTTATGTTACTTGTAACCTGGGTTCTTCAGATAATAAAAGAGGAAAACTCACAACGTCAAACATTTCTTGACTTGAAATGTGTGGCATTAATGTTCAGAATAACCCTAATTACGCATATGTGATTTTAATGTAGGAATTCTTTTGCTATTTTCAGTTGATTCCTATGTTCTGTTTTGATCCATTTCACAAAAGTGTAGTACAAAGGCAGACTTGAAGTTTATGGTCTTTGTACCTCATATGCCTGGCGCAGGGCCTGGGGAGCCGCACGTAAGGCTGCCCTCTCAAAGTCCATTGACCAGCAGCTTCGTCCACTGAATAGTCTAGACTTCCTAATCATTTGCAGCGATGATTAAAGACAGTGCTTAAATCCATCTCTCATGATAAAATCATCTCCTGTTTCTGCACCGCTTTCTACTTTTCCAGAGCACCCGTGTATTGTGACTGTCACTTAATGCTCACACATAACCCCAGTGAGGTAGATCGTGCTGGTCACCATTTTGCAAACGGCAAAACTGAGTTACCAAGAAATGGTGACCAGTTTGGCTTGGGAGTTGTCTGGCTCCACTCTCAGCTGTGTCATTTCCTGTGGACCCCTTCCACGTGCCCTCTTGTGAACTTCTACCAGTTATGTATCTAGTAAATTCAAACTCTTTCATTGTGCCCTTTTTTTTTTTTTTTTTTTTTTCTTTAAGCTCTGCTCTTGTTTACTCTCCTACAGGATCTACTCTTAGTTGTTATATGCATCACTCTTTTCTTCTTCTCCATTTGCAGTTTCTGGAACAAGCCATTTTGAACATTTGTGTAACTACCTTTCCCTGCCAAACAACCTCATTTGCCTTTTTCAAGAAAACAATGAGATAACAAAATTACTGATTGAAAGGTAATAATTACACACTCTTCTTCCATTAGATTGAATAGTTCTAAGGAAACAAACTTAGATTTATCACATATCACAAAATTCTCAGATAGTGAGCCTGTGTGATCGATCAGTCTGTGTGATTTATTCTATAATGATTCTATAATGATTAGGCCTTCTTAGTTAACAATTTACCTTTGTGGTTAGGTTTTTGCCAAGCTAGTGAACAGCATAAGCAGATTTGTTTAGAAGGAGAGTAGTGGTAGAAATGTTTATTTCCTTATATTAACTTACTTGTTAAGGATTCTGTCGTGTAGATTTTTGGAACTGAAAAACCTTGAGGGTTATCTAGTCCAGTACCCTCACTTTATATTCGAGAAAATTGAAGTCTAGAGAAAGTTACTTGTCAATCATGTCAAGTTAGTTAAGATGAAAATTTGGCTCTTTTACCCATAGAATGGGAAATATTGGCAAGTCATATATCTGATACAGGATTAGTATTCAGAATGTATGAATATATGGCCAGAATTCTTACATCCCAACAAAAAAGCAACGACCCATTTTTTTAATGTTTATTTATTTTGAGAGAGAGAGAGAGAGCACGAGCCAGGGAGGGGCAGAGAGAAAGGGAGAGAGTCCCAAGCAGGCTCCGTACTGTCATCATGGAGCCCGACCCAAGGCTCGAACCCACAAACTGTGAGACCATGACCTGAGCCCAAATCAAGAGTTGGACACTCAACAGACTGAGCCACTCAGGTGCTCCAAAGCAACTACCCATTTAAATAGAAGCAAAGGAGTTCTCCAGAGAAGATACACAAATGGCCAATTAAGCACACAAAAACATGCTCAACAGCACTAGTCATTATGGAAACACAAAAAAGAACCACAGTGAGGTACTACTTCACACCTATTAGGATGGCTATAATCAGAAGGCAGACAACAATAACACATGTTGATTGGTGAGGATGTCAATAAATTGAAATCCGTGTGCATTGCTGATAGGAATAGAAAATAGCACAGCTGCTCTGGAAAATAATATGGCAGTTCCTCAAAGAGTTAAACATAGAATTATCATATGATCCAACAGTTTAACTTCTAGGTATATATTGCAAAAGAATTTCAAACAAAGACTCAAGTAGATACTTGTACAACCATGTTCAGAGCAGCATTATTCTTGGGAGACAAAAGGTAGAGCAGCCTAATTGTCCAACAACAGATGAGTAGGTAAATAATATGTAGTTTACATACAGTGAAATATTACTCAGCTTAAAAAGGAAGGAAATTCTGACTCCTACTACAACATGGATGAATTCATCTTAAAAACATGCTAAGTGAAAGAAGCCAGTCACAAAAGAAAAAATACTGTGTGTTTCCACTTATATGAGGTATCTACAGTAGTCAAATTCGTAGAGACAGAAAATAGAATGGTGGCTGCCAGAGGCTGGAAGAAGGGAGGAACAGGCTAGTGTTTAACAAATACAGAATTTCGGGATGCCTGGGTAGCTCAGTCAGTTAAGCGTCCGACTTTGGCTCAGGTCATGATCTCGCGGTCTGTGAGTTCGAGCCCCATGTTGGGCTCTGTGCTGACAGCTCAGAGCCTGGAGCCTGTTTCAGATTCTGTGTCTCCCTCTCTCTCTGACCCTCCCCCATTCATGCTCTTGTCTCTCTCTGCCTCAAAAATAAATAAATGTTAAAAAATAAAATCAAAACAAAACAAAATAAATAAAATAACAAATAATAGAATTTCATTTGGGAAAGTTGAAAAAGTTCTGGAGATGAGGCTCCTGGGTGGCTCAGTCGATTAAGCATCCAACTCTTAATTTTCGCTGAGGTCACAGTTCATGAGTTCACACCCCTCACCAGACTCTGTGCTGACAGCATGGAGCCTACTTGGGATTCTCTGTTTTCCTCTCTCTCTGCTTATCTCTGTCTCTCTCTAAATAAGTAAATAAACATTTAAAAAAAAAATTCTAGAGATGAATGGTAGTGATGGTTGCCCAATAATGTGAATGTACTTAATGCCATAGACTTGTACACTTAAAAATGGTTAAAATGGTAAGTTTAATGTCACGTATATTTTGCCATAATTTAAAAAGAATTTAATAGGAGTATTCTAACTCCAAATACTAAAAGGTTGTCGTTAATTCATACTGGTTTTTCCAGAGTGTCCCAAATTAGTGGGGTGATAGTTAGGCTTTTAGAAAATCACAGGTCATATTCTTCTGATTTTAGAAGTTGAAGCAAAATACGTATTCCTCCAAGCTTCTTTTGATGCAGTAGATATATTAAGGCAAGAAGGTTTATTTTTCTCTTACTGGATTTAGAGAGGAAAAAATTCTAGTTCTAACTCTTCAAAAGTTAAGTGTTTTTTTTTTTTTCTATTTACTTTGAAGTTGGTGTCATCACATTGAAGTTAAAAGATATCTAGAAGGTGAAAGAGATGCTATAAGGTAAGTTAAAGATTATCAAAGATTGGGGGCGCCTGGGTGGCTCAGTCGGTTAAGCATCCAACTCTTGATTTCGGCTCAGGACATGATCTCACAGTTGGTGAGTTCGAGCCCCTCGTCAGGCTCTGTGCTCTCAGCACAGAGTCTGCTTGGGATTCTCTCTCTCTCTCTTTGCCCCTCCCTCCCTCCCTCCCTCTCTCTCTCGCTCAAAAAAAAAAAGAAGATTATCAAAGACTTGGTTGGGTGGTGAGAGGTAGGCAACAAGCAGGTTGTAAGTGTGCCATTCCTTTAAAATTGACCTCCCAGACCTTTATAAAGTGATTCCAGGAGGCAGAACATCCTGCTTTCATACTTTTTTCTTCTTAGTCTAACGAGAGTTTATAAAAGAATCAGATTTATGAGGAGCGCCTGGGTGGCTCATTCGGTTGAGCGTCCAGCTCTTGATTTCAGCTCAAGTCATGATCCCAGGGTTGTTGAGATTGGGCTCTGTGCTGAGTATGAAGCCTGCTTAGGATTCTCTCTCTGTCTCTCTCTCTGTCTCTCTCTCCCCTTCTGCCCCTTTCCCCCGCTCCCATGCGTGCTTTCTCTCCCTCTCATTAAAAAAAAAAAAAATCAGAATTATGAATATAAGTATAGTGCATTATTCTTGGCAGAAGAAACAAATAGCAAAGTTACTGTGTTTTAGAATGTTAGCTTTTTTAAAAATGTAGGTCCTGATGCACCTGAGTGGCTCAGTTGGTTGAGTGTCCAACTTCAGCTTGAGTCATCATTTCACGGTTCGCAAGTTCGAGCCCCACATCAGGCTTGCTCCTGTCAGCCTGTCGGCACAGAGCCTCTTTGGATCCTCTTTCCCCCTCTCTCTGCTCCTCCCCCACTTGCACTCTCCCAAAAACTAAATTTTAAAGTAAATAAGATAAAAATTAAAATGTAGCTCCTTTTCCAAGTTTTTGTTAGCTTTGTTTTTCCCTTTTATTATGGAAAATTTTTAACTATCCAAAAGTATGAAGAATAATATGAGGCTCCACATTCCTGTCACTCAGCTTCAGTGATTATCAAATCATGCCTTTTTTTTTTCTTCATTCACTTTTTTTAACCCCCTTCATTCCTTTTTGACATTAGCTCTATTCTGATTCCATAGTAAAGTATGCTATCCTGGGTGATGACAGATGTATTTCATCTGTTAATCTCTCCTTGGTTCTATTGTATACATCATCCATAAAAATCAGAAGGCCAGAGGAGATTGGCTGTTCTATTTCTTTGATTTTATAAATAGCCTGTCCCAAATCTAGAGATGATAGCACCCTAATTTTAATAGGTTGAGCCATGTGGAATTCTGATTGTTATAAGTCAAAAATGGTTGAATATCACCAGTTTCATATGGTTCAACCCTACTGTCATGTGGGACAGTAGTTCTCTACTTGAAGTATGCATCATAATAACTTTGAGAACTTTTTACTCAGGCCTAGAGGTGCCTGGCTGACTCAGTCGGTAGAGCATGAGACTCTTAATCTTGGGGTCATGAGTCCAAGCCCCACATTAGGTGTAAAGATTACTTAAAAATTTTTAAATCTTAAAATAAAAATACCCAGGCTCCTACCTACTAAATCCAGTTTCTCTAAAGTTGACATGTGTGTCTCCCCAAAATTCCCCCCAGGTGACTCTGGAGTAAGATCTGTCTCAGTAACTCCCCCCCAGCTGTCTGTCCCTGCGGTAGGGACAGAAGGGGCAGGCCATGTCGCACAGTGTGTGCTGGGCATAGATGAGCACTGAGAGCAGGTCCTCACATACCAGTTGGATTTGGGTCTTTTACCTGAATTAACTTGTCACAGAACGAACAGGGCCGGGTATCGCTAAAGAAAGTCTGTGTTTTCTACTGCCTTCTCTCCTCCAACTCATTTCTGCCTCAAGATCACCCTTAGTAAGCATATCTTTTGTGTCTTACCCTGAATTGTATGGTTGGGCTCTCCATTACTGTGCTGTTTCCTTAGAAGCCCAGGGAGGAGTGTCTTCCCTTCCTTCTCAGAGCTCCCACATTCTCACTTTAATGGGGCAGGTACTAAGTACTGTCTGCTACCTCGATAATGTATTCTGAGCTCTTCAAGTAAAAATGTAAACCCTAGGGCCCTGTGTTATTTAAGAGGGCCTTTTTAGAGGCACCTGGCTGGCTCAGTGGGAGAGCATGGGATTCTTGATCTCGGGGTTGTGAGTTCAAACCCCATGTTGGGTGTAGAGCTTACCTAAAAAAAAAAACAAAAGATAATAATAATAAAGACACTGCATCAAAAAAAACGAGTGCCGTTTTAATTTCTGACTATGGCTTCTCATATCACTCATTGCCACTGTGGTAACACCCAGTCACCCAGATTCAGTGTTCATTTTTTTTTTTTTTTTTTAACTAAGAGTTACCTGTCATTGTTATAATAGGACTTCTAACTTGTTTTTTATGTGTTTTTGTTGGTTTGTTTTGTTTTGTTTTAGCTATCCAAGAGAATCCAACAAATTAATAGACCTTCCAGAGGATTACAGCAGCCTCATTAATCAAGCATCTAATTTCTCGTAAGTTCTGATATTCAAGTGTTGAGCCTTTCCTGCCATTGGAAGCACTCACTTCTCTACACAGAATTTAAGGGATTTTGTTGTTGTTCAGCCTCGTTTGGGTAGGGGAATTATAACGTTGGTTAGAGTTTTACCCTGCCCGACTTGTAACAGCATCATTCCAGCACGCTTCAGAATAAGATACGAGAAACGGGGCAGTGGGGGACAAATTTGTCACTACGGGTTATCTAAATAACCATTTACACTTTAATAAGAGCCCTTGGTAATGTTTTTAAATGTTTGACATAGAAGCAGTATAAATAATAATCCGTAGTATGAAAAATGGAACGTTACCTAGACGGTTGAAGCTGCCTTGTGTATTTCTCCCCTGGTGCTTCCTCCTCCCCTCACAGAGATCTGTCCTACCAAGGTGTTGAGCCTTCCTGTGCATGTACACGTTAGCCGCAAACATTTGTATTCCCAAATAGCATATATTTATTTCACATGTTCTAGGCTTTAAAATGGCACTCTACTGTATATACTCTACAGTTTTTGTCACTCAGCAAACTTCATAAGAGTTTTTATACATTCGACATACATAACTTACAATTCATCACTTCTCACTCTTGTGTAGTATTTCATCACAGGATAGCAGAATTTACATGTTTTTTTCTCCTATTGATTTTACTTACCGCTTCTCCAATTGTTGATAGATTATTTCCCATCCATGGTATTTGCGTGAGGTGTTCCCAATTTTAGAAATAAATTTGCCTGGGCCATAGAATATAGGCCTCTTTAGCTCTACTTAATATTGCAAAATTTTTCCAGGGTGGCTTTACCACCGTCAGCTCTTTAACCACTCTTTGTTAGAGCAATGACTTGAGTGCTTTCTGTCCCATGGAGGTGCCCCAAATCAGGTGGTGATAAGAGCAGAGCCCCCACTCTGTGCCTTGTGTGTGGAACTCTGCTGTGCTCCCAGAGCTACTGCTGTCAGACGGAACTGGAAGGGGAAGACGTGGGAGCCTGCACCGCTCACACCTACTCCTGTGGTTCTGGGGTGGGCATCTTCCTCAGGTGAGGCCCGCTGGGCGCTTTTTCCTTCGCATCTGCCGTGGTATATGAATGTTGAGGGACAGCACAAGAAACCACTGTGTTGCAAAGAATTTTGAGACTGCTGTTCTCCTGTGTTTTACTCATTCAAGAAACAGGGGAGCCTCCTCTCGTCACAGCTCATATTTGGCTCATGCTGTCTCTTTGCTGCTGCTTCCATGGTCATCCTTCCCACCTCCATGACAATTCAGTTCTGCTTTCTTTGTGCCTCATTCTAATGTGAAACTGTCCTTGATTTTCTGCCCAAATCCAATCAGAATTACTTCCCTTGTTTCCTTATGGCTTGGGATCCATACATATCACTGACTGATGTATATACTGTTGACCCTTGAACAACACGGTTTGTAACTGTATGCAAGTCCACTTACATGTCAGTTTTTTTCAGTAAATACAGTACTGTAAATGTATTTTATCTTCTTTCTGAGTTTCTTCATAACTGATAACATCTTTTCTCTAGCTTGCTTTGTTATAAGAAAACAGTATATAATACATAAAACATGCAAGATGTGTGTTAATCATTGTCTATGTTATTGGTAAAGCTTACAGTCAACAATGAACTATTAGTAGTTAAATTTTGGGGGAGTCAGAGCTTATATACAGATATTCAACTGCACGGGGAGGTTGGCACCCCTAACCACCGTGTTGTTCTCGGGTCAACGATGGTTGTGTATATTAGATGATATACAGCCAATACTTATTAGTGACTACTGTGTAGTGGGCTTTGAGAATGCAGTAGTCAGCAAGACAGACAAAATCTCTGCCTTTGTGGAGCTCATTTTCTAGTGTGGGAGATAGAAAATAAACAAGGCTGATACGAATTTAGAAAGTGATACACTCAGAGGACAAAAAGTAAAGCAAGGAGAGAAATATGAGATGGCAGATGAGGAGTTGGATTTTAGTTAGGGAACCGGTAGGGAACCGGGGAAGGTTCCCTGAGAAGGTGACTTTTGAATAAACACCGAAAGAAGTAGGAAGAAAACTCTAGGCAGGAATAGCAATTGCAAAATTACTGGGAAATGTGCCTGCTGTGTTCAGGAAACAGCAGTGAGGCTAGTGTCACTGGAGTAGTGTGCACAAGGGGAAGTATTGTGGGGCCTGCTATGTCCTGGTGACATACCAGAGTCAGATGGAAGCCAGTTCGGGGTTTGAAGGAGAGAAGTGACATGAGTTTGAGCTCCCCTGGGGCATAGATTATATCCGTATCTTAGGTATCTTAGTCCCCTGGTACCTGACAACTTCTTACACACGACAGGTTCTCAATAAACGTTGAATTGAGCCGAATTATTAATACACAAAAAAGGTCAGGCAAACCTCTCAAAGGGTTGGGGAGATCCATTTTTAAATAGCCCTGAGGAGAAATATAAAAGTAGCATTTTCTCTTCTCTGGCATATTTCAAAATTCTTTTGGTCATGTACAGTGTTGCGTTGTGTTTCAAGTCAACCTAATTCAGAATGTTTTTGTACATTTTTTCAATGAACAGTTTCTTCATAATAGCTGTTAAAATATCAGTCACTATTTTATGCTTAGAAGTTAATGATCTTTCTCACACTTAATTTTTTAAATGCTAGTATTATATGAGTCAGTGATTCCTAACCCAAAATGTGCCTTGCTATATTGCCTTACAATGCAATCATTACTGGTCACAATACAATCAGTTTAATTACTTTTAAAACTTGGGTGGATGTGTCGATACTTTAAGTGTCTCTGCTATAAATGCTGTTTCTTCTCTTCCAGCACTAGTGTTGTTTATTTTTATAAGACTCGAGTCCATTAGGAACTGAATCCAGACATCCGTTACTGATCTAGAATGTATAAATGGTCTCTCTACAGAGTACGGGAATGTCAGGTGCTATTTTTAGCTGGCAAAACCAAAGGCTGTTTTTATTCTCCTCCTTACCTTGATGACTATGGGGAGACTGACCAGGGACTCAGGTAAGGGCCCATGCTGGGGGGCTGGGTTGGCTGACCCTGGGCCTCCAGAGCCTTCAGTACCTGGTGAATGTGGTAGGCCTGAGTGAGGTCTGCCTGCCAACAGCCCAGGGGTTGTAGACCTTCTGTTCTGGTGGAGGTGGACTCTTCCAAGGAGGGCACCCTGGCTGCCTCGCTCACCATTACCTTTCCCAGCCCTTAGAATTTCATGATGGCCATCAGAATAGACAAGAGGAAAGAATAGGAGAGAGTACAACTTTTTCCATTTATCACCCCAGAGAACGGTTGAAATGGCCATGTGGCGTCCACAGCATCAGAACACTGTGACGATAGCCTGTTGTGCCTTGTGTGGCTTTGTATGAGGAGACCCATTGTCGTTCAGGTGATATAAAAGAGCAAATCTTAATTGATGAGAGATGTGTGTGGGGCTGGCTCTCGGTAAAGCATGGAACTTGACCTCAGGGTTGTGAGTTCAAGCCCAAGTAGGGCTTGGAGCCTACTTTAAGAGAGAGAGAGAGAGAGAGAGAGAGAGATGTGCTTATCTTATTAACTTAAGAGTCTGGGAACAAAGAGAACATACAAAACAAGACAACAGTATATGAGGCTTAATCACTTCTCCTCTGGCTGCTTCTATTATATCATAAGAAAATGCTAATGGCACTTCCCTCAAGCACTATAAAAGAACTTCTTTCAGACCATCTTTTCGCCCAGAGGAGGTGAAAGTCTTAACCTAGACAGAACCATCCAGCCTTGGGGCGGAGAAAATGAACGCCTGGAAACCAAAGCAAGAGAAGTAGGGGGCTGCTCCGGGCTCTCAGCTGCAAGGTTACCCGCATATGCCACCTGGTGCTGGTTCTCCTGTTGCCCCAAGGAGCGTGGGCTCGTACGATAAAGAGCCCTGGTTAGCGAGTGACAGGACTGGTGTGCTCTGAAGCAGGAGCAAAGGCCACCAGCATGAACTCACCAAAACCTTTGCTTTGGGTAAATTAGACCCAGAAATTATTCACATTTGGCTGCTTTGCTTCTTAAACTCTGGCTGAAAGACAGCACTCCGGGGAACATTTTTACCCTTGCAATTTTCCTCCCATTCCCTCCCCTGCCTCCTCCCTTCTTACTTAACATTTTAGCAGCAAAGTGGACGATGAATGGGTAGTTTTAGCTTCTCCCCCTACACTCTCCTGCCCAGGCCCACCCTCCCTTCCCTCACCCCCAGTCTGAGTTAAGTTTAGCTCGCATGCGTTTTTCCTCTTCTTTTCGGCACTTACTCCCTTCAGCTGCTCCTAGCCAGCCTTCAGAGCTAATGTGTTATTAGCCACGGTCTCGTGCAGAACAGGAATTTTGCAGAGGATCTTAAACCAGTACTCGTAACTGTTCCTAAATCAGGAAAGGTTGGGGTGTAATAGATGAATAAACAGAATGCATCCTGAGTGACGTGCGTCTTCCTTCTAGACGGGGAAATCCTTTACACTTGTGCAAAGAGCGATTTAAGAAGATTCAGAAGCTTTGGCACCAACACAGTATCACGGAGGAAATTGGACATGCACAGGAAGCAAATCAGACACTGGTTGGCATCGACTGGCAGCATTTATAATTACTTCACTACCAAAAACAGAAACTTGGAGTTTTATAACCCAGTTGGCTTTTCAAGAAAGAGAATAGGAAATAAATTCTACTGAATTTGGAAATCAATTCTTTATTTAAGCTTTCCTTCCTAGTTTTGTTTTCATAGTTTCTGGCTCCAGGGACTGATGAAAATCACCTTCCATCAGCGGATTTTCTTGCACTGTTTGCTGTGTCCCTCAAACGTAACTGCTTGAGTTTTAGGATCCAGCAAGAAGCACTCTCTTCCCCAGCTGGGCACGACCCTTTGTGGGCATGTGACTGTGTTTGACCATTCCCAGTAGTCTGAGCCATGTTACATTACTGATCACGAGGAACTCCAGGCCTGAAGCTGATGCGACAGCAGCAGGAAAAAGTCTCTTTGGTCTCTTGGGGTCACACTTCTTGGTCCCTTTCAGTGACTCTCAACACTGGGATTGGGTCGCTGTCCCCTCCGCTGACGGGACCCTACCTCTAAGAGCAAAGCAGTGGATCTTGAAAGCGGCAATCCCTTGTCTCCATCGCTGTGAGCGGGTTGGGGCATGTGTGCACCTGTGGGACGAAGGGGAGAGGCATTTGCTTCATATGCTGGGTGGTTTTCAGGGCTATAGAAGTTGGGGTTTTTTGTTACATGGTTTTTTGGTTTTTGTTTTTTGTTTTTGGCAAGACTTTTGGCTTTGAGAGAAAAACTCATTTTAAAGGGCTTTTTGAAACCTTAGAGTATCCTAATTTTTCAGACAATATATTCCCATTTCTAAGACTAAACCGAGAGATTGTATGCATCCTGAATCAAACACTAGGAGAAAAAATTAGAACTCGGTGTTTTGAGGTTTCCCCACCCCTTCCAGCATTTCCTGGAATAGATGAACTGCTGTTTACCTGCTGGCTCACTTAGTACATTCCTGGGACAGCCTGTGTGCCCAGGCTTTTTATTATTTTTAAACATTATTGTTCTTACTAAGAGGTGCCTTCCCAGAATGATAGCCACTTAGTAAAATAGCTTTTAACTCTTATATACTACACAGCCACTCTCGTTTGATACATGTGTGCTGAGAGCTTGAATACCCACGGAGAGTGATGGCAGATTTAGTGGAGGAATACATTCTGAGCCTCTCCGAGGTGGGGCTAAGGGACAAATGAATCATAAGAGGGTCTTGGATTTTTTTAGCCAATGAAAGTAACCCTTTCACTCAGTCCGTTTTGAATTGCATCTGAAAGTTCTGTTCCACTCAGCTTTGCATACACTGCAGTAAACCCAGGAGGAAGATCAGGATTCCAGACTTTAGGCTAAAATAAGTGGGAATGCAGAAGCCACATTCACTGCTTCTTCCACAGTAGTGTGTGACAGGAACCCATCCTCTGAAAGGATGACCTTAACCCTTTTTGCTTGGGACTGGCTCACCCAGCTGAGAGGAGGACCAACAGGAAGAAAATCCAACTTAGGACCCAGCACTCTCCCCCGTTTTCTGGCCTTCTGTTCATAAGATCTGAGGCTGTGGATGGCACAATGATTTTAATGTTTATTTTGGCCTTTTTCACATCCCCGTTCCTTTAGCGTTAAGTCCAGCTTCTTTTGGCTTTTCTCCATATCTTCACCAAGCTTAAAGTAAGTCCAGGTTCCCTCTCTGTAAATGGATTATAAACATTTTTACCAAATCATAACAATACTCTGGCTTTCAGGAATGACTTCATAGAAGTCCGTTGTTAGCAGAGGGTGTCCCTGGATTTCATTCTTTGAGAATGTCAGGGAGTCTGATGAATTTACATGAAACAGCAACACACGCACCCTTCCAGTTTCTGGTGTGTGCATCATTGAGCTAATTGTCTTCCCTACCTAATGAATCATCTTAGTTTTTATGATTTTTTCCGCATGTATTATGTTTATTGTAGAAATGTTTATATAACATCCTTTCCATATCAGGGAAAATCATATCTGTTTAATAAATTGGCCATAACTTTAATATCTGTGGACATCTTGTAAAATTTGGAATGTATCATATGTAAAAAGTTTAAAGATATCCAAATAAATGCTTTAGGTGTTGACATTACTTTGAGTCTGCCTACATTTTCTTTGTTTTGTTTCGCACACTTAAATGCCATGGAAATGTTCCCCATGTCACCTTGCTACAAATAAAGTGGAACATCTGTATTAGCTTGAAAATTAAGAGGCTTATATTATTAGTGTCAATTATGGCCATTAGCCAAACCAACTTGACCTTACCAGAGAAAGCTGGATCATCATTTCAGCTGATTAAGCTTCATATTCATTGGCTGCAACAGCTCGTGAACTTCTGAACCATTTTGAACCTCGAATCACTGGGGAAACAGAGCACTCAAAGTCTCTTCCAGCAATATGACCTGTCTTCAGGTTTATACTCTTCTTGCTCTTTCTTCCCTGGTAATCTTCAGGTCCTTGTTCTTACACACTCCCCAGACATTCTCTGCTTATGAGAGACACGTGGAGGAAGGAAGCTATGTCCTTAATTTGCAGGAGAGTCATTGCCTAGAAGAACTCTGCTGTGCTTTTCAAAATCCTCTTAAAACAGAAGGCATAAACTAAGAAAGCAAGGTTTCCATGTGTTCTCCCTGTCTTCTAGCTTTTTTTTTTTTCAACGTTTATTTATTTTTGGGACAGAGAGAGAGCATGAACGGGGGAGGGGCAGAGAGAGAGGGAGACACAGAATCGGAAACAGGCTCCAGGCTCTGAGCCATCAGCCCAGAGCCTGACGTGGGGCTCGAACTCCCAGACCGCGAGATCGTGACCTGGCTGAAGTCGGACGCTTAACCGACTGCGCCACCCAGGCGCCCCTCTGTCGTCTAGCTTTTAATGCTGCTCCCAGCTTACTCTCTTCCCTGGTCCAAATGTCAGCAGTTCCAAGGGTCATTAAGCCCTCTGACACACTCCTTGCTCTGTCCTTATTCTTGTTTTTTTTAAGTCAAGTGTATTAAGGTATTTTACAAATAGTAAAATTCATCCTCTTTAATGGACATTTTTATGTATTTTAACAAAGGCATACAACTACTGCTATCAAACAGAACAGTTTTGTCTGCCCAGGACATTCCCTCAAATCCCTTTTGTGGTCACCTTCTTCCCCGGTCCTGACCCCCAGACAACCACTAATCTTCCTGTCCCTTTGTTTTGCCTCTTCCAGAATGTCCTATAAATATGTATCACATGTAGCCTTTTGAGCCTGGCTTTTCTGAGAAGACTAATGCATTGGAGAGTCATCCGTGTTCCTTATGGTTGCTGAGCGGTGTTCCACTGTGCAGATGTTTATGCAGTTATCAGGTGTGAAGGACATTTGGGCGGTTTATGGTGATTATGAAAAAAATGAAAACGTTATTGTGCAGGTTTTTGTGTGAAACTACGTTTCCATTCCCCTTAGGTAAATAGCTAGGAATTTTCTCCTTCTATCTTAACCTGCTGTATTCCATCTTTGCACAACATTCTCTAACTTTGCTGTTTATATTCATCCTCTGTTTGGGAGGACAAAACACCATCAGAAGTTAAAAGACTGATGTTTTCCCCTCCTTCAAGCAAATCTCCTGTCCACTGAGGACCAGGAAGTCATCCCTCTCTCCCTGGTCTTCCATACCATTCGCCCCCACATTCCTGTCCCTAACACGGTGCTGCTGGCTGGCCACCCTGTCATCGGGAGCCGTGTTCTCCTCTAGTAGCAAGTCAGAGACCCAAGTTGTCTTGGTCTCCCTTCCCTCCCCCACTCGGCCCCGCTCCTGGCTAAGCTGCAAACCTGCTGGCCTAGCATTACAGGTGCCCGGACAAGGAGGGGCAGGGGAGCGTGCCGAGCCAGCACCTAATCTTATTAACCTATATTGAGGTTACTTGGGGTTTATTTGCTGGTGGTTCGGTCCTGGGCTTGAACGTGTTGCAAGAAGCTATGGGTTCTTGAACTGAAGCCACAGATTCCAGCACACTTGTCTTCCTAAATGTTCAAAATAAGCAGCTAGTACCTACTTCTTCACTCTGGAGAAAGTGTTTTAAAAGTGGAAAAGACCTAAGGTGCTGTCTTACCTCTCACCCTGCCCCAAGGAAGGCCTGCCAGACTTGAAAACCTGGTTGAGTCCCCTGGGAGAAATGAATTTATACTGGTCCCAGGAAAGCCTGAGGTCAGACACAAGGAAGACCCAGGTCAGAGTCTTGTTGGCCGCTACCTGAGAAGCCCTGTGAAGTGTAGCTCGCCCTACGTCTGCTTGAACCAACTGGGGATATTTATCATAGGGTCAGTTCACCCTTGGTCCTCCCAGCAGCTCTCAGATTCTAAGGTTGCTTACATCTGCCCTATAACCTGGCCCCACAGAGACTTGTGTTTCCCTGTTTGGGAAAATACATTTTGACCAGAGCAGGGAAAAATGGTTTGGAATTTTTGCTTAAATCACTAAACTAAGATTCCACACATGAAAATATTAAATAAATTCAGCTCTGGTCTGAACTGGTCAATGTGGAGAATATTTGGGATAGCCTTATAATCAGTGTTCTTGCAGATGAGATGGTGAGAGGGAGAGGTGATGCCCTGACTGGTAACCATGCTTCCCTTTAGGGTCAGGTTCAGTTGGGTTTTGTTAACAAATACTGGCTAGAATTGGGAATCATGTGATAACATACAGTTGAATAGGCTAAGACAGTGTTTAACACAGGTGACTTTCACACAATATAATTTTTAATGTCTATCGTACAGCTGTTAACAGCACAGTTACACATGAGCCTAGAGCAGCACTTTCTCGATGGTTCTCAGCACTCCCGAGGGGAGAGAGTTCCAGGACCCTTGTCAGAGGTGGCTGACTCCCTCAGCATTTTCAATGTGGACCATTCTTTGGTCTCAAGGAGACTCCAAAGTCTAATTAAATTAAACCTGGGCCAAAGTCTGAGAGTGTCCAAATGTTTGTTTTGTTCTGGTTTGGTTTTTTGGGGGTTTTTTTGTTGTGGTTGTTTTTTAGTATTTATATATTTTTGAGACACAGACAGAGCCTGAACGGGGGAGGGGCAGAGAGAGAGGGAGACATAGAATCTGAAGCAGGCTTCAGGCTCTGAGCTGTCAGCACAGAGCCCAACACGAGGCTTGAACTCACAAACCCGTGAGATCATGACCAAAGTCGGATGCTTAACTGACTGAGCCACCCAGGTGCCCCAAGAGCAAGAGTGTCCAAATGTTTTAATGCCTGGGAGAATGAGAGCTCCAGAACATGCCCCAGGCAGCACCCAAAGTCTTATTGTCTCCCCACTGAACACTCAGCACAACAATGAAGCCGTTCTCTCCTTCCCCTAAAAGCTTCCCTTTTCTCTCTTCCCTGAAAGAAGGTAAAATTTCTCTTGGAGTCACTAGCTCAGGAAGATGGACTGAGTTTCAAAGAATCTTTAATACAGAGGCATTGCAGAAATACTGCTTTGCAGGATAGGTATCTGGGGAAGGAAACAGGAAGAAGCTTCCAGAGGATGCTTTGCCCTCCACTGTGGACCATTAGTGTCACCCATGTGGGCTGTTGTGGCCACCTGTGTGGGTCTGAGAGGAGAGGCCCAGTGTCCAGAGGGTAGACTCTTGTCTCATTGTTACTCCTCTTCCAGTGAAGAGCAGCCACCTAGTCCAGTGCTTCCACAGACAAGCCAAAGGAGGTCACCTGGCACTTCAGGGGCGTGATGTTGCCGGAACAGCCAACAACCTGACTTCCTCAGCCCATAGCTCACTCCAGACTAAGCGAGGGCATGGGGATGTGACACAAGAGTAGCCTTTAACTATGTTTTTGGTGAGGAAAATAATCCCCTGTCTTTAAGTTCTCTTGCCCCATGATTGAAGAATTCCTCTCGTGGGCCCTCAGTGCTTTGGAGAGCCCATTAGTCTTAGAAAAGTATAACTATCCCCCGCCCTGCACAATTACACAAACAGAATGGCTGTCCTGTCAGTCTTGGCATTTAAAAACAGAAGAATGACGACATGGCCAGTACATTTTTCAGACTCCTGTGCTTATGCACCAAGTGACACTTTGGACGTAGAATGAAACAACTTGGAGCCTGTAATGGCAAACTCTTAAAAAGGGGAGTTGCCCTCAGTGCAGCCAGTAGTAGCCTCAGGGTGGAACTGAATTCATGTGCTATGAAGAGTGATCCACTGAGAGGCGCCCTGAGTCCACCATGAGGGCATATCGGGAAGTAGTGGGCCTGAGCCAGGGCTCATTCACTAATATTTTAAGTCATTCAACAAATGTTTGCCAAACAGTTTTAGGGACCCTAAACTTTAAATCCCACCATCAGAAAGAGTCTCTGTAGTAAGACGGCTGCCCTCCTTGGGAGATTCAGATTGGATAAGTGGGGTATCCGCTTTCTTGGAGTCCGCTACTTCTCAGTGTTCAGGAGGGGAGGGGGCCCAGGGCCATCAGCCAGCCTCTGGGGCCTGGCCTGTGTCTGCACCCTCGGCTTCCACCTGGTTACTCTTGCCCAGCTTTTTCAAGCTCTCCAGAAAGGCCTTCCAAGTCTCCGACACGCTCTTTTCCAGAAGCCAGCCCTCACTCTCGCACTCAAGGTCTTCGGGGTTCGACACGCCTTCCAGTGCTGTGTGCAGGTAGCGTAGGCCAATTGTGATGGACACCTGGTGGGGAGAAGAGACTTAGAGGAGGTCTGGGAGAAGTAGGTGGGGACTGAGGTTGTTAGGAAACCCTGGAAGCCACCAGCCTGTTCACCCCGGGGGCCCTTCGAGGGTGACAGGCTCTGCTGAGTCTGGGTTAGTGAGGGCCTGCCCACCAGCCTGGCCTGGTGCTCAAAATAGCTGTCTTTTCTCCAGCCTCATCTCCAGCCCTATTCTCCTCCCTTTCTGGCCACCCTGGGCTTCTTTGGGTCCCATCCACACTTTCTTCTCTCCAGCCTGTACCTCTTGCTGTTTGCCTTAAACGTTGTTCCTCTCCACGCTCCCCCTTCAATTCAGCTTCAGCCCTCGGTGAGTGACCCTGCTACTCATTCTGCCTCCTCTTTCTCTCCAGTCTCACCCGTTCTGGGGGGATTAGTCCTAGGTTTCTCCTCCTTGCACCCCCATCCCGTTCCTAGCACATTGTTTGGCACATATGAGGTGTTGGGTAAACTATTTGCTAGACAGAATTAAAAAGTCACCTCCTTTTCAGCAAGCAATATTATCATATGTGGTTTCCTTCTACTTCTGCTATTTTGATTAGTGTGGGGATGAGTGGGTGATTTGTTTGTGTTTGTTCACTAGCAGTCGCTGTAGCGGGCTGTGGTGCCAAAATGCCTGGGTTCAAACCCCAGTCCTGATACTTAGCCAGCCATGTGAGTAAGAAACCTCAGTTTACTCATGTGGTTTGCAAATTTTCAGATGGAGTGTCTCCTGCCTCTTGTGCACGCTGTGACATGTCAGGATGTGTAGAGCATTGTACGTGGTGCCCAGTAAGGATGAATAGATGTGTCAGCTGTAATTGGTTATTAGTGTGGTAAGTACTGTTTGCATCTTTCCAATGTATCGTGTTACCCCTTGTTTCTACATAGATTCCCGCTTTACTCTCTTACATTTCTCCTTTCGTGGTATAACAGACTCTGAGCTGGTGAGGCCTGCTCATGGAGACCGTCCACCCCCGATGCATCTTGTTCACTCAGTCTCCCAGCCCATAGAACAGCACCCAGTGGTGGTAGGGCTTCAGTAAACATCTACTAAATGAATGCTATGGGAGCACTTTATAATTGCAGTGGTGGATGACGTTAGTGATTGATGTTTTAGGTTTTCGCTATTGTCATTGTCCGTTGAAAGTTTAATATAATGTTTATGGTGAAAAAACTCACCTCCTCCAGGACGTCCTCCTGGTGTACATACTCCTACTCTGATTCCCTCCTCCTTTCCTGAAGCAGGTCTACTGCTGCATTATGAATTTTGCACTTGGTCATGATCCTCCCTTTGGTTCATGAGTTAGATGTCACCTCCTAACTGGATTGTGAGGCCCAGGAGAGCAAGGCTCAAGCCAGAGCCCTATCTTAGTTTAGCCACCCTCATGCCCATCACAGAGCTCTGCCAACTGAAGGCCTCAGCTAAAAGTCAAGAGCATTTACTCCCTGTTCACGATGACCTGGTCCTCATCTCATACAGTCACTAGCTTCCTGGAAAGGCGAGGAAACTGAGAGGCAGCCAGTGGAACCCTGTTTTCCCACTGTTAGCCTTTCAGTCTTTTCATGGGTTTTCAGGGTACATGAGCTTCTGACCTTCCAGCAGTAAGCTTCTCACCTCGCTCTACCCATTCATTCCCAAGACTGTGCCTCAAGTAGTCAACAATCAGTAAAACGTCATTCATTTGCCTTGACATGAAAAGAAACCCTCCCTTCCCCAGGCAGCCTACCCCCAGACAATACAGTACCTGCAGTGTGATGTGGTGAGTTAGCAGTAGTCATCTCAGCCCAGGGCACAGCTACATGTTAAATTCCATAGCACTAAGAGAGCGACTTACTTAAAGGAAACTTTCAGTGAATCTCCTCTAATGGGCAAACTTTCCCCACTGATATTTCTGGTTTTGGACTTCTGGATTTTGGAGTGGATTTTCTGCTGCCAGCTGAAAGCCAGAGCCCCTGAGTCACCCTCTGTACCACCTTGGTTTACCACTCACACTTGCTCTCATTCAGCACCCGGGACAGCGCCCAGCACTCAGGTGTTTAAGAAATAACTCCGATAAATGAATGAATGACATCTTGCTACATCCCAAGTTCTGTACAGAGAGGAATTAAGTCTTATAGGTGAAATCAGATAAATCCACAAATAGTTAGAATAACAGGTAAATTGCTACCAGAATCTTGAGAGAAGCACAAATCCAAATAGCTCCCATTTCGTGGACATAATACATATCACCCCCTGTTCCCCCCCCAGGAATCCCAAAGCTAAGTGCTGTCGGTCCCATATAAAGAGATGTTAAGTAACTTTCCAAGACCCCAGACTGAAAAAACAAAGGCACATGATGAACCTCTAAAACATGCAAAGTGAAAGAAGGCAGACAGAAAAGGTCACATATTTTCATGGCATTTATATAAAATTTTGTCCAGGATGGATAAATCCACAAAGCTGGAGCACAGATTAATGGTTTCCAGGGGCTGGAGGGGTGGGAGGCAGGGGGGCGGGAGATGGGAAGTATGCTGCTTAATGGGTAGGAGCTTCTCTTTGGGAGTGATGGAAATGTTTTACAACTAGATAGAGGTGGTAGCGGATGTTGTAGTAGTTGTACAACATTGTGAATGTACTAAATGCCACTACGTTGCTCACTTTAAAATGGTTCATTTTCTGTTCTGTGAATTTCACCTCTATCAATTATTTTTTGAGTGATAGGAAAGAAACAAAAAATAGTAGAGGTGCTGGGGTTTAAACTTAGGCCTGCCTGCCTGACCCACAGCAAGGCTGAGGGCTGCTTCTGAGGAGAGAGGCAAGCGCTCCAGGCTGGGCCCCACCCGTTAAATCCAAAAGGGGCAGGTGACCCCCACTCCCCTCGGCCCCCAGCTGGCCCAGAGCCTACCTCAAAGAGCCAGACGAGGAGTGTGACGGCGCCCATGGAGTTCATGAGGCTGCCGTAGTAGTTTAGCAGGGCAGCCCTGCAGCCACGCACCCACAGGTTGAGCTCCTCTGTCTGGTGGTCGTAGCTGTAGTGAGCCGAATTGTTGGTGAGCTGGTACTGAATGCAGGGCCGTGGCGAGTTGGGGTTGCAGCAGCTGAAGGGAACACCATCCACCAGGTATCGCCCATCCACATTGCTCTTGATGCGACTGGAGGAGAAAGATTAGGGGCTTCTCAGACTTCTCACCAGGGGCCAGTTCCTCCCATCCCACAGTTCTGAAAAGCTGTAATATTCATCCATCCATCCATCCATCCATTCATTCATTCATGAAATAATAATGTGCCAGCCACTGTTCTAGAAGCTGAAGGTGGAGAAATGACGCTACAGAACCAATGTCCCTACTTCCTAGAGTTTGTGTTCTTGAGGGTTGAGACAAATGATAAACCAAGAAGCGAGTAAATAAGGAATACAGAAATGCATCCAACCACGCTTTGTACTGCCAGGCCTCTGCATGCAGCAATTTCTTGGAACCATGTCAGCCTGGTAGGACAGGTGGTGACTGGAACAGGACTGCCTAGCGTTCGTGGCCAACAGCCTTTGCCCCGCAGCCCCTCTGCAACCTTACCTCTAAAAAGTCACTAGGGACCAAGGCTCCCTCTGGCCAGATGGGTTCTGTTCAGCATATATTTCCAGAAGGCCTGCTGTAGCCCAGGGCCTGTGCAGGGACAGGGAATGAGACTGGAAACAGTTACAGTCCTTGCCCTCAACTTGCTTGCTGTCCACAGTGAACTCTGCCCCTAGCCAGGTGGGATCTCCTTACTCACCTGAAGGCTGCAGCCCGTATTACTTTTGCACTTCCATTTGTAGGTATATATTTGGTTAGGGCACACCATACATTCATGTGGGTTCAGAATTCAAAAGGGGCAGACATCTTTACTCTGAAAGTTCTCCCCATCCTCATCAGGCATCTGAGTGTGTCCTACCTGACCTGAGTGAGGTTACCCAGGTGTCTTTATGCACCAGAATTCATCAAGCTGCACACTTAAGATTTGTGTACCTGAGTGTATGCATGTTATCTTGAATCACAAAGTTTTTTTAAGTTGCACAGACTTTTACAAACATGAGAGTAGAAAGTATGAGAATAGAAATGTAATTATTTAAAATAGAAACTATAATTCCAATTCTGGGTATCTATCTGAAAAAAATGAAAACATTAACCTCAGGGGCACTGGCTGGCTCAGTCAGTGAAGCATGCGACACTTGATCTCGGGGTTGTGAGTTCAAGCCCCACATTGGGTATAGAAATTACTTAAAAATAAAATCTTGAAGAAGAAAAAAAAAACATTAAATCAAAAAGATACATGCATCCCTGTGTTCATTGCAGCATTATTTACAAAAGTCAAGACATGGTAACTACTTAAGTGTCCATTGATAGGTGAATGGATAAAGAAACTTTGGTACATACACACACATACGCACATGCACGTACACACACACACACACACACACACACACACACACACTGGAATATTACTCATCTCTATAAAAAGAAATCTTGCCATTTGCAAAAATGTGGGTGGATCTTGAGTACATTATGCTAAGTGAAATAATAAAGACAAATACCATATGATCTCACATGTGGAATCTAAAAACAAACCAAAGAAAGTTGTGGTTGCCAGGACAGGTGTGGGAGATGGGCAGAATGGGTGAAAGTGGCCAAAAGTCCTGGGGACGTAATACACAGCATCGTGACTATAGTTAATAATGCTGTATTGAAAGTTGCTAAGAGAATAAATCTTAAAAGTTTCTTATCACAAAAAAAAAAAATTCTGTAACTAGTATAGTGATAGATGTTAACTAGATGCATGGTGGGGCTCATTTTGCAATATATGCAAATAGCAAATCGTTATGTTGTATCCGAGAACTAATGTTGCATGTAAACTATACCTCAATAATAAACATAAATAATAGAAACTGTTTTCAACATTCATTGAAATGATAATTTCAGTGTTTAGCTTCTAAATGTCCATGTTTAATCTCCAACTCATTCTTGTCCCTTGGCCTCCAGATCCCCCCAAACTGTAGCCAACTGTCTGTCCTTCTAAAAAGACTTCATACCTGATAAGCAAACACAGATTCTGCAAATGTTCTTTTTCTTCTTGTTTTTTACCCAAATGATAATGTCCTGTCTTGAACCTTTCTTTTTTCCCTTAGCAGTATCTTAGAGATTTTTTATATCTATCAATAGAGAGTATTCTCCAGGTTTTTAATGAGCTACACGGTATTGCCGTTGCACAGATGGTCCTGGGGCACTAGTCAGTTCCCTACTGATAGATGTTTAGGGCTTTCCCAATCTCCTGTTAATTTAAACATTGTGCATATTGTGGCTATATCTAGAGGGTAAATTCCTAGAGGGGGCATCCCTGCATCAAAGTGTGGATCCATCTGTGACTGCCCTAGACCCCTGCCATATTTCTCCCTGGCATTTGTAGAATCATACCCCTAACAGACATGCACAAGAGAACATACCCTTCATGCTGTACCCACACGGGTTCGATTTTTGATCTTTGCCAACCTGAGAGATGAAAAATAGTATCTCAGGCTTGTCTCAATTGCCATTTCTCTCATTACGAATGAAGTTGAGTATCTTCTGATATGTCGAAGAGCCATTTGTGGTTCCTTTTCTGTGAACTGTTGATCAGTATGATTAGGACTTTAGAAAGGTTCTGTACAATGTGGCCTCCTTGGTTCCAGAAAAGTCCTCACCTGGGTTATGGTGACCATATTTCCAATGGTCTGCAGTCCCTGACCTCTACTTCCTAGACAGGACCCCAGCCGAGAGAATGGGTGGTCCTGGGTGCACAGGACACCTGAACTTACTCCCAGCTCATCCCTCTGGACAAGGTCCTTACCCTCTCTGGGCCTCAGCTCCCTCATCTGTAAAATGGAGTTGACATGAGGATCATATGAAGGGATGTGTGTAAAAGGTCTTAGAAAAGTGGCTGGCACATAATAAGTGCACAGTGAATGTGAACTCATGGCTGAGGCTGGGCAGGGTGGAGGAACGAGAGCCTTCACATGTGCTCCGTGTGCCCTCAAGCAACAGCTGTGGCAATGGAACAGACCATTCACCACCACTGGGCAACAGTCACTTGTGATCGGGTGGCAGGGTCTCTGCCAACTGTGAGGAAGAGGCTCTGAGAGCCTTCTGTGAGGATAGCAACCATGTCTGTGAGGGCAGAGCTCACCCCTGGCCTGAGGCCGTATCAGACATTTGTCACTGGCTGAAGTGGTTGCTACTGAAGTACTTACTTGAGCCCAACTGAGTGCACCAAGAGCACGGTGGGAGCAGAAACCACTCTGCTCTCCCCCTGCAGCCCGTCGCTCGACACCTGGCGGCGAGGCCCGAGGTGGTCCCGGGTGGGAGGACTGAAGCAGAAGGGCTGTCAGTTTGGGTCTCCTGCCCCCCTCTGGAGGGGTCAGTAGTCCCTGGACACCTCAGCAGACAGTAGTCTCCCACCGATGACCAGCCCCAGCAGGCCTCTTTGAGGCTGGGGTCTCCGAGCTCAGATGCTCCTCGTCCCTCTGCCTGACCTGCAGGCTGTCCCTTGGGCCTGCTCCCAGCAGCACAACATCCCACCTGGGCCATTCCCAATGTCCCCATGAGAGGAGTGGGTATAGTGGAAGGAGCCAGCCTTTGAGTCGCAAATCTACATTTCTGATCTGTGGGACTTCATCCTCTGGACCTATGTGAGGTGGGGATAACTACAGCCCCCTCTCGGCAGCCGTGGGGAGCTTTAAATGAGTCAGTGTGAGGAATGTGCTTGACACAGGCCCTCAGAGAAGGCCCCACGCAGAGCCACCTGGGCAGGACCTTGCAATCCACCAGATTGTTCTATGGAGGCAGAAGTGGTGCCCTGAGCAGGGCAGGGCGGGGCCTCACCCAAAGCCAAACAGGAAGTGGAAGACCAGCCCACAGCAATTGCCCACTCCTCCCATCAGAGTTTCTTCAGAGCCTCACAGGTCTCTCTCCTGTATGTTGGCTTTTCTATTTAAACTTCATGAGAAAGCATGATTCCCTCCCTTGTTCCCTGTCCCAGAAGCCCTTTCCTGTCCACCATTCTCTCTCCTTATGCACTCTCAGGTGTCCCTAAGCTGGGGTAAAGCCTACAGACTTGCCCCATACATAGTACATGTATATCTGAAGTGAAGGCCAGGCCTGCAGTTGTGTGGGCTGAGGCCAGGAGAGGATCTGAGCTACCCTCACCCTGCAGGCTGGCCTTCTGGAGACCACTTATCTTCCCACCTCACCTCACTCACTCCCCCAAATGGGGAAGCCACCTTGCTAGTCTCCTTAAGGCAGAGCCGTGTCTCCCCCCAGAATGCCCCCCCACACACACACACACACAGACTGGGGATTCCTGAGGTCAGGGCTTGTCTTGCCTCAGACTGAGGCTCCCTGAGGACAGGGTTGTCTCCCACCTGAGACTGGGGCTCCCTGAGGGCAGGGCTGTGTCTCCTGTTTGTGTCCTCCCTCAATACCTACAGTACTTTATATCCAAAACAGGTCCTACCTTAATCAAGACCCTTACAAGCCCTGGTGAGCCCTGAGCAGAGCAAGATTTGTAGCCTGGGAAATACTCTGATATAAATAGCCAGCTCACCACCTAAGGAGCTTTGTCTTAAGAGGGTGAGTGGGGCCTTAATCTGTGGTTAGAACCAGGACAAGCACTGAGTAAACAAGGTGATTCTTCTACGGGAGAGGGAGGGCTATTTCTAGAATTGCGGGACTCCAACAGATCTCAGGCTGGGGGTCCAGGGAAGCCACAACCTCCATGAAGCCAGGCCTTCCTCCCCCATGCTAACTTGGGTCTTCTCCTCAGGGAGACCCAGCCTGAGGAGAAGACACACCCCTGCCTCAGGGAGCCCCAGTCTGAGGGGAGACACAGCCTTGCCCGTGGAGAGCCTCAAGCTGAGGGGAGACACAGTCCAGCCCTCAGAGAGCTCCTAGCCAAGGTCTAGTCTTCTTGAGATGTCTATAAATTGTTCAGGAAGAGTGAAAGGAGCCTGTAGCCTTTAGGTTCCCTGGGTGGGATGAGAAAGTGAGAGGGCTTGGTGCCGGCTTCTCCCTCAGGCTGAGGGCTCGAGGCCAAGCCCTCCTGGCTGACGGTTTCTGGTGCCAAGGCCTTTTACCCCGAGACACTAAAGCTCTGCTTATCCAGAAAGCAATGGGGACCTTGAAAGGAATTGTCTGAAGACTTCATGTCCCTCCTCATGTGATGCAGTAAGATATACACAGGGCACCCTAGAAAGTGTTCTTGCCAAAACCAAACCTGAATCCAAGCACACCTCAGCCCTGACTATTGGCTTATGGGGGAAACACAGGGAATGAAGAACAAGTTAGATGACACCACTTGGCTGCAACTGCTCAGTCCAGAATGTGAGGAACGAACTCTTCAGAACAAGTGGCCCAGTTCCTCCAGTACTCACATGGCTGGACAGTAACCGTTACAGAGAAAAGGAGATGAAAGAGATCAGAGAACCAAATGCAAAGTGTGGACTTGGTTTGGATCCTGATTTGAACAAATCAACTGTGAAAGATACTTTGAAACAGTAAGAGAAAATTGAACAGACCAGATATTAGATGAGATTGCTGCTGGTTTTGTTGGGCATGATTACTATTGTGCTTATATCAAACAAAAACAAAAAAGCAAAAAACAAACAAACCCTCTGTACCTGTTAGAAATGCCTCCTAAAGTATTTACAGGTGAAAGGAAATGAAGGTCGGGATTTGCTTTAAGATACTCAGAGGGTAGGGGCGCCTGGAGGGCTCAATCGGTTGGGCGTCTGACTTCGACTCAAGTCATGATCTCACGGTTCGTGAGTTTGAGCCCCGTATCGGGCTCTGTGCTGACAGCCCAGAGCCTGGAGCCTGCTTGGGATTCTGTGTCTCTGTCTCTCTCTGCTCCTCCTCTGTTCATGCTCCGTCTCTCTCTCTCTCTCTCTCTCTCTCTCTCTCTCTCTCTCTCTCTCTCTCTCAAAAATAAACATTTAAGGGGCACCTGGGTGGCTCAGTCGGTTAAGCGTCTGACTTCAGCTCGGGTCATGATCTCGTGGTTCATGAGTTCGAGTCCCACGTCAGGCTCTGTGCTGACAGCTCAGAGCCTGGAGCCTGCTTCGGATTCTGTGTCTCCCTCACTCTGCCCCTCCTCTGCTCTCTCTCTCTCTCTCTCTCTCTCTCTCTGTCTCTCAAAAATAAATACACATTAAAAAAATAAAATAAACATTTAAAAAAATAAATCAGTAATAATTAAAAAAAAAAAAGATACTCAGAGGGGATAATGTGTCTTTGGAAGGGGGATATAGACGAAACAAGAAAGCGAAAATGTGCATATTTGTTGAAGCTAGGAAAGGTTGTACATGGAAATTCAGGATAATCTCTCCACTTTTGTGAATGCTTGAAAGTTTCCATGATAAAAGTTGAAATGCAATAAAACAAAAGAAGCGCTGGCTGAGAACCCCAAATCTGTGTCTCGATAACTTGCTCTGAAGAAGATTCAGTCACTGAGGGAGGCCGCATCCCTGGACTCTGCTCCTCCCTCCGAGGGCCTCCCCCAGTTATAACGGAGCATCTCCCCACCCCCAGAAGCACCAGGCCGGAGCCAGTGAGAAAGTAAACACAGAAGGCACAGCAGAGCCCAGCCTCGCATGCCCAAGGCCGTGGGGAGCCTGGGCGGGATCTCTGGTTCCTATGCGGCTACCTCGTGATTTTCCGAGACCCTGGCACAGAAGCACTGGAATCTAGTCATGATCCACAGAAGTTTCTCAAGCATCTCTGCCCACACCTTCCAGTGTCCCTCTGGAGGAGGACAACATGGAGGACAAGAAGGGGTAAGAGGGGACAATGAGGCGCCACCCCCAAAGTGGCCTGGAGAATTCGAAGTTTGGGTCAGTTAGGGCATAGATTCATTTAACAAGGAAACTGTACAAGGTGACTTTAACATCGCTGCAAAGCAGCACAGCAGAGTGGGAGGAACAGAATTAGAACCTGGCACTCCATACAGTGGGAGATTCTTTGTCATGGAAAGGAAGGAAGTTCTAACAAATGTGGCAACCTGGTTGAACTTGGAAAACGTTATACCAAGTCAAAGAAGCCAAGCCTGGGGCCGTCTGGGTGGCTCAGTCGGTGAAGCTTCTGACTTCGGCTCAGGTCATGATCTCACGGTTCGTGGGTTCAAGCCCCATGTCAGGATCTGTGCTGATGGCTGAGTTTGGAGTCTGCTTTGGATTCTCTCTCCCTCTCTCTCTGCCTCTCTCTCTTTCAAAAATAGACATTAAAAAAATATTTTTTTAAGGCCAAGCCCAAAAGGACCAATATTCTATGATTTCATTCAAATGAGATGTCCAGGAGAGGGAGGTCTATAGAGACAGAGAGGCGATTATAGAGCAGGGCCGTGGAAGCTAGGGAGTGAAAGCTGGAAGGTACAAGGGTTTCCCTGCCATGTGATGAGCACATTTTAAAGTGGACTGTGGCATTGACTAGTGGCACAGCTCTGTGAAGAGGCCAAAAACCATTGAATCATCCACTTTAAATGAGTGAGTTGTAAGGAATGTGAATATCTCAATAAGGCTAGTTTGTAAAAGTATACCGCCCCCCCACCGCTTCCTGCCATGAGATCTAACCTGAGGCTCAGATCTTTTATCTATCAAATAGAGATAATACCTGCAAAAATTACAAACGCCCCAGAGAGGGGTTTTGTGCAGAATAAATGTGGGACCTGGCAATATAGTGATAGGGGGCAGAATAGGGGGGTGGGAGATGGCCAATGGGCTTTTTGAACCTGGGACCACTGGAGGGGTGAGGGGTGGGGAGATTGTCAATTCTTATAAAAAGCCTTCAATTGATATTGTTTAGATCAGGAGCCTTCAGGAAACAGCCCTTGATCTTAAAGATTCCCTTGAGAAGTCTCCAAAAACCAGCCACCCCTCCATGCTTGTCGGGACCACAAGCTCCGTGCTCAGTTTCCTGGGGGACCAGTAGTGGGGGGCATACCTAAGGAGGTCCTAGGGAGCCCTGTGGGCAGGAACCCAGCCCTGCTCTCAGGAGCTGGACTGGAAATGTTCCCTGTAGCCCAGTCCAGCGAGGTGTACATGGTGTGAAATGGGAAAAGATCCCCCACAGCCTGCAGGAAGGACCAGAAGTCATGGGCACTAGGCACTGCCCACGCGCAGGACCAGTGTCACTGGAGGATCTCGGTGCATTTTCTGCAGACTTCCCGCCCTCTGGCCAGCTCACTGCTCCTGGGATCGCCTCCCAGAGTCCTCAGGGTCAACCAGGAGACTGAGGCCCACCCCAGCCTCTTTGTTGGCCTCTCTGAACTTGGTGGTGAAAGGAAAAAGAGAAAAAGATGAAGCATTTTAAAAAATCTTGGTGGAAGGGGCGCCTGGGTTGCTCAGTTGGTTGAGCGACCAACTTCAGCTCAGGTCATGATCTTGCAATTTGTGGATTCGAGCCCCGCATCGGGCTCTGTGCTGACAGCTCAGAGCCTGGAGCCTGCTTCAGATTCTGTCTCCCTCTCTTTCTCTGCCCCTCCCCTGCTCATGCTCTCTCTCCCTCTCAAAAACAAATAAACATTAAAAAAAAAAATCTTGGTGGAAGATGACCCAACTCCCTCAACCTGCCCTCCTGCTAGGCCCCACCCCTGCTTCTCTTTGCTTCTGCTGCTCCTGGATCCTCGCCCTGAGGGTGCTGCTGAGAAAAGCCAGAAAAAGGTAAATGCTTACCACTTCTCAATGCCTGGCCTCTCAAAAAAAGAAATAAATACACTTTATATGGTTCAGGGGAGGATTTGGGGAGTCAGCTTTGTCCGGTAAACTTAATAATCCTCCTAAGTAAAGCAGTGAAGATAAGAACAGGAAGGGGCGCCTGGGTGGCGCAGTCGGTTAAGCGTCCGACTTCAGCCAGGTCACGATCTCGCAGTCCGTGAGTTCGAGCCCCGCATCAGGCTCTGGGCTGATGGCTCAGAGCCTGGAGCCTGTTTCCGATTCTGTGTCTCCCTCTCTCTCTGCCCCTCCCCCGTTCATGCTCTGTCTCTCTCTGTCCCAAAAATAAAAAAAAATTTAAAAAAACAAACAAACAAAAAAAAACGTTGAAAAAAATGAAAAAAAGAAAGAACAGGAAACAATTTGAGCGTCCAGGGAAAGGGAGGGGAAAAGTGCCTCTCCACGTTGTCTCATTCATTTCTTCCTTCCTTCTTCCCACCAACAGATAAAGGTTGTACCAGCGTCGACCCTCAGGCAGATCCAGCCCCATGAAGCTTTCTAGACACAGCCCCGAGGAGCCTGCCCTCGCTTACAGGTGTTGCCCACTGTCATTAATGTGAGAGTCTGTGGGACACAGTGAGGTGGTCCTCTCTCTGCAACAGTGACCCTATCAGGCTGTACCCTCAGCAGCACAGGAGTGTGACTGTAGGTGAGGCATTTCAGGTCTACCATTGTGTCTTGAGACCAGCTTTGTGGCAAGTTAAAACCAAGATACAGTTTCTTCCCGGAAGCTTAGCCTAAGGGAAGTAGGAGAGAGACAGAGGAGCAAAAGCCTCAAAAGAAGCTTACACTGGTATTCTAATAGAAGCAAAGATGAACAACCTAAGGGCCTCCCTGAGCATAATATGATGCACCAATTAAACATGATCATTTTAGACAAGTCCTGGATGACATCACTTGCATGTAAAATCTGAAAAGCCAAACATCTAGAAACAGAGGCTAGCATGGCGGTCACTGAGGGCAGGGAGAGGGAAGGGAAGAGGTTGGTCAAAGGTTACAAACTTCCAGTTATAAGGTGAGTAAGTTGTGGGGATCTCATGTACAGCCTGGGGACCATAGTTAAGAATACCGTATTATGTGGGAATGCCAGCTGGGGCAGCCACTCTGGAAAACAGTATGGAAAAAAACTAAAAATAGAACTACCCTACGACCCAGCAATTGCACTACTAGGCATTTATCCAAGGGATACAGGTGTGCTGTTTCAAAGGGACACATGCACCCCATGTTTATAGCAGCACTATCGACAATAGCCAAAGTATGGAAAGAGCCCAAATGTCCATCAACGGATGAAAGGACAAAGAAGATGTGGTCGGTATATATATACAATGGAGTATTCCTCGGCAATCAAAAAGAATGAAATCTTGCCATTTACAACTACGTGGATGGGACTGGAGGGTATGATGCTAAGTGAAATTAGTGACAAAAATCATACGACTTCACTCATATGAGGACTTTAAGAGATAAAACAGATGAACATAAGGGAAGGGAAACAAAAAGAATATAAAAACAGGGAGGGGGACAAAACAAGAGATTTATAAATATGGAGAAAAAAACAGAGGGTTACTAGAGGGGTTGTGGGAGGGGTGATGGGCTGAATGGGTAAGGGGCACTAAGGAATCTACTCCTGAAATCGTTGTTGAACTAGATGCCAACTAATTTGGATGTGTTTTAAAAAATAAAATAAAAAAAACAATACTGTATTATGTACTTGAAAGTCGCTAAGAGAGTGGACCTTGAATGTTCTCGCCGCAAGAAAGCAATGGCAATTATGTGCCGTAATGCAAGTCTTAGCTAATGGTAGGGTGGTAATATAAGTTTATCAAATTAATGCCTTCTGCACCTTGACTGTACACAATGTTATTTGTCAATTATATTTAAACAAAGCTGGGGAGGTGGGGGGGGCATAATTGTTTTGGACATTATGCAAATACTATATTATCAGATTACCAAATGGGGTGCTCAGTTGTATTTATACCATGGTTACAGTATTTATTATGTAAATGTTCATGTGACTGAACAGGAAGGTGGAAAAATGAAAGCCATTTTCTTTTTTGTGGGTGAGAACCTGACTTGAATTCCTTTTCCTGTTTTCGTTTCTCTTAATGTTGTCACCATATTTTCTTGTGTAACAGAGAAACTGTTCAGGTCACTGGAGTTAAGATAGTTTCACTCCAACAAGTTGGTATGAAACATGGAGGTGGGGGGTTTTGTTTTGGGGGTGGTTTTTTTTTTTTTGCTTTTAGTTTGTAAGATTTTATTTTTAAGTAATCTCTGTACTCAACATGGGACTCAAACTTACACCCTGAGATAGTCTCATGCTCCGACTGAGCCAGCCAGCTACCCTGCATGGAGGTGGTTCTGATCAAGCTTACGGTTTGACTGAAAATTTAGACCTGCCAACCACTGAGAGTAGAGCAACCTGGAGAATTTCTCTGCTCTGGGACAAAAGGAGATTTGGGGATTACGGAAAGATTCTGTAAGTCTCTCCAATGACAAATCGGTGCAGAAGGCAATCAAGGAACATGATAGGAAAAAATGACAGCTCTTTCTTATTTGCTCACAAAGGCTGTTTGTACCTTCAGCTTCTCCTCCTCTCCCACCCCCATCCCCAGGAATTCTGCTCATCCCTCCTGGGGCAGCTTGTGCAAATCATGCCACCTTGTGCCCTCCCTGCAGGCCTGTCACCTCGGAAGGGCAGAGCCATTTATAAGCCTCTCCTTAATTAGGGATTTGTAACAGTAATCCTCACCCACGGAAAAAATAGAATCCCAAGCAATGACCTTCAATCTGACTTCCCTTCCATGTGAGGTGCAGCTAAGCTAGCCATCTGGGCTTCATGGGTGTTGTCCGGGCTCCGGCCATGCCCTGCTGTTAGTATGCCCAGCACCCTGCATGCAAGTTCCCTTGGACTCACCCGCCTTACTCAGGAAAGCCATTCGGACCCCTCGCCTCAGCCAGGGAAGGGGTTGAGCGGGATGGAAAGAAGAGGTAAAAGAAAAGCCAGTGTCTCAGGACCGGCTGCCCTTTCCCTAGAAAATGACCTGAGACCCACAACGGCGAGTCTCTTGGGAAGAACAGTGTGCCGGAGTGAGCCGCTATTACCTCCAGCACAAAGGATGAGTTTCTCTGTTCCTCACCAGTACCTCCCTACATCACACTTCAGGATTTTATTTTTACACACACCACAAATACTTTAGAAACTTTATCGCCTCACACTATCATGATTCAAGAAGTAAACACCAGCAGGCATTTAATAAGCACTTGCTGTATGCCAGACTCTAGACAGAGCTAGGAGGTGACCTCCAAGATTATCTATTCCAGGGGTGCCTGGCCGGCTCAGTTGGAGAAGCACGGGACTCTTGATCGTGAGTTTGAGCCCCAGGTTGGGTATAGAGATTACTAAAAAAATAAATTAATTTAAAAAATTATTCCAATGCCTTCATTTTAAAGATGGGCGAGGAATGGGGCGCCTGGTTGGCTCAGTCGGTTAGGCGTCCAACTTCAGCTTGGGTCATGATCTCGCGGTTTGTGGGTTCAATCCCCACATTGGGCTCTGTGCTGAGAGCTCAGAGCCTGGAGCCTGCTTCGGATTCCGTGTCTCCTTCTCTCTCTGTTACTCCCCCTCTCCTGCTTTGTCTCTCTGTCTGTCTCTCTCTCTCAAAAGTAAATAAACACTAAAAAAAAAAATTTTTTTTTAAACGGGCAAGCAAGAATCCAGAGTGGCAAGCCACTCGCCCAAGATCACAAGCTAATTTACAGCCAAATTATACAGCCAGACCTACAGCCTAGACTTCCTGACTGCCCTGTCCTCTGCTCTTGCCACCACACCCAAGGACGAACACCTTGAGAGTGGATGCTGGTGTCAGAAGGTTGGAAAACAAGGGAACTCACCAGGGAATTTAAGCTGCTGGGACTGAACCCATCGACATCGAGTGAACAAGACAAAAAAGCCAAATAACGTCTCAGTAGATGTCATCTATGAGCGCCTCATCCCTACGGTATGAAGTAGACACACATGCCTGGCTGGGGCTTCCTCCCTGGAGACTCCTGTCCAAGCAACTTATATAACTTGACACCTTCCTCCCACTTTAGCCGGACATTAGGTTGAGTGTATGATACCGCCATCTTTATAGGTCAAAAATGTTAGCGTATCGGCAATTTCATATGGGCCAGCTGAATCCAGCCTCACACACACAGTACTAAGTCGTGCACACAGAGCACCCCATGGGCCTCCGAGTCCCCAGCTAGCTCTGACCCCAGGACTGGAGAGCACTCACTCTTTGACTTCTTTGGAGGAGAAGTCCAGGTAACGATTGCTGATCCACTGAATCTCAAACCAGTCTCGAAAGCCATTGTTGCCGCAGCATTTGAACTCGATCTGTAGCAGGTCGATGGTCTTCTTCATGAAACACCGGCCAGGGGTGTCTGTGTCTCGGTAGTACTTCATGCCATTCTTGAGCCCCTGGGCCAAGGTGCTCTCCAGGGAGCCCCGCATTAGGAAGCAGCAGAGGGCCACCAGGAAGAGGACAATGTTGAAGAGGACACAGACGACCAGATACGACTTCAGCCAGGGCTTCCACTTGGCATACTTGGACGGGTCCAGGGCGTCATAGCAGATCTTGCCAGCCAGAGAGTTGAAGACGCAGGACAGCACCCCCATCCCTATCAAGGAGTTGGGCACAAAATGGCTCTCTGAATTATTCATCACATCACTCCTCTTCCGCAGCTCGATCTTAAGGAACAGCCCTAGGCTGAAGACGACGATGCCAGCCAACACGGAGAGCCAGTTCATGAGCCAGAGCCCTTGGGCCAACTTGACCCGCTTCTTCTGGTCAAATTTGACTTTCAGCAGCGCCATACTTGCTGGGTGCAGTCTAGGCAGCTTCCCAGGACACAGCAACCACTCCTGACCTTAGTGAGCCCGGGGGCTGAAGATTCAGGGCCTTGGGAAGGGAGCAGGTGGCCCACGCTTCAGGGAGCTGCTCCGGGAGCTGCCCATGTTGAGCCCCTTAGCCCGGGACCCCCGTTAACTCAGTAGTGGTAACAGGGGCCTCAGAGTCGCCGCTCATGAAGGGGCCAGTCTCCGCGGTGTTGCGGCAGCGTCCTTCCCAGCCAAGGAGGGAGAGCCTGAACGCTGCAGATTAAAAGTGGGGTCCACAAGACCTCACGCTAATCTCTTTAGCCAGCTTCATCCCATTAGATAAAGCCGTGCTAGTTTCAGAACATGGCCAGAAGGAGCCTCCACGAACGCCCCGGAGCAGAGAGCTCTGGATTCAACATGAAGAATCAGGAACAGAAACAAGACTGGCCAGGGGAATGGGCTCTCCCTGAGGTCTGGCCCAGATCACGGGTCTCCCCAGAAGCCCGTTTCCAGGCCAAACACCTTCAAATCTGAAACTTTCTATGGGACAAAAGACATTGTCATCCTAGTTGAAAAAGAAATGATTGTAAGAAAACATTTACAACACGTAAAAAAATAAAAAATTAGTAAGCGTTTGTTTTTTTAAAACCCCCACAACGCACCTGGGTGGCTCAGTCAGTTAAGCATCCGACTTCGGCTCAGGTCATGATCTCGCGGTCCGTGAGTTCGAGCCCCTCGTCGGGCTCTGTGCTGATGGCTCAGAGCCTGGAGCCTGCTTCGGATTCTGTGTCTCCCTCTCTCTCTGCTCTCGCTCTCTCTCTCTCTCTCAAAAACAAATAAACATGAAAAATTTTTTCATTGGAAAAAAATTGAAAAGAAAGTACAGAGAATTCCCATAAACTCCTTTCCCACAACCGGTTTTCCCTAGAATTACCATGTTGCGTCTGTGTGGTACATTTGTTACAACTAATGAACAAATATTGGTATTATTGTTATTATTAACTAAAGCCCATAGTTTACATTAGGTCTTGCTTGTTGTGTTTTAAATTCTGCGAGCTTTGCCAAATGCATAATCCACTATTATCAGATCATATAGAATCGGACAGGAAAATTTTGCTGCTCTTAACAATCTCATGTTCCACCTATTCCTTCCTCCTTTCCTCCCTGCCCAACTCCGGGCAGCCAGGCTCTACAGTGTTACCTTTTCCAGAATGTCATATAATTAGAATCATAGCCTTTCAGACTGATTTATTTCCCTTAGCAGTATGCACTTGGTGTCTCTTCATGTCTTTTTTGTGGCTTGATGGCTCATTTCTGTTAATTGCTGAATAATATTCCACTAATATGGATGTACCACAGTTTATCCATTCACCTATTTAAGGGCATCTTGGTTGCTTCCAATTTTGGGCAATTATAAATAAAACACTGCTATAAATCCTTATATGTGGGTTTTCTGTGGACAGAACTTTTAAACTCACTTGGGTAAATATCTAAGAGTACAATTGCTGGGTCATATGGTGAGAGTACGTTTAGCTTTGTAAGAAACTGCCAGATTATCCTCCAAAGTGGCTGTACCATTTTGCATTCCTACCAGCAATGGAGGAGAGTTCCCGTTGCTTCACGACCTCGCCAGCATTTTGGGTGTTAGCATTCTGGATTTTTGGCATATCACTGTGGCTTTAATTTGCATCTCCCTGATAACATATGATGCAGAGCATCTTTTCATATGTTTATATGCCTTCTTTGGTGAGGCGTCTGGCCCAGGACTTTTGCCCACTTTTTAATCGGGTGGTTTTGGGGCTGTTTTAGGCTGTGACTTTTTGGAGCATAATTTATCTATCTCCATTAAAATCTAAAACACACATTCCCGATGACTCAGCACTGCCCCTTCTCAAAGAGTCTATGCATAAGCACAAGGAGTTTTAAGAACAAACCAAGTCTGTCCTCAAATTTGTGCCCACCTAATACCATGCTGCCCATCAGCTCAGGGTAGTAAGTAGCTCAGCTCTCCCACCTGGAACCTCCTTTCTTCCCTTATGTGGGGAAAATTGGATCCACTATATCCACTATTTGCATGCTCCTCTTTAAGATCTCCAAATTACTAAGAATCAAACGAGTATTTCTCCAGAGAGGGGAGATACAGAACAAAGCTATAAAGACGTACGTTTTTTTCCCTCCAGCTCAGTCACCTGAGAACAAAACAGCTATTCCATTGTTCCACTCAAGTTTGAACTCTATTTTGGGAGTGGCCAAGGCCAGGTTCTAAGACACACAGGAAAATTAGTCTTATTGTTTTATTGTCACACCACATTTTGGATTGAAAACATTATCCGGAGTGATCACTCTTCTAATAACCAAGACTTGGCTTCTAAATTTTTTTTTTCAACGTTTATTTATTTTTGGAACAGAGAGAGACAGAGCATGAACGGGGGAGGGGCAGAGAGAAAGGGAGACACAGAATCGGAAACAGGCTCCAGGGTCTGAGCCATCAGCCCCAGAGCCTGACGCGGGGCTCGAACTCACGGACCACGGACCACGAGATCGTGGCCTGGCTGAAGTCGGACGCTTAACCGACTGCACCACCCAGGCGCCCCACCAAGACTTGGCTTCTAAACAAGCTTTGCCTCTCCAAGGAATTTCAACACTTCACCATCGGAAACACTGAAAAGAATGTACTGCAGTTTCCGGAGTTTGGCTTTGTTTTTAGGGTTTTTTTTCCCCCAAAAGAGAATGTTCAGACAACCAGAAGCATGACCGGACTCAGGCGTCACACACACAGAATCTGAAGCCGCCTGTCCTGAGAGAAAAAGGGTGTGGGTGACAGTGAAACGATCTCAGGGAACTCCTTTCCAGCACACAGCACGCATGCGGACAAGAGAAATCAGAGGGAAGGAGAGGAAGAAAAAAATTAATGTAGAAACAAGAAACAAAAATATAAAAATAGTTCTCCCTGGGATAACCTGATTAGCCAAGGGCCTCTTTCTCCTCAATTGATCAATTGTACAGCGTGAGGAGGGGCAGAGTGGAGCCCCGGGCTAGTCTGTGGATGCCCCCTGGTGGCCAGAAATAGAATGACTTCATTGTTTGGAAAAGGGGAGATTTCCCCTCTCCAGCTAGAGTGGGCCATTGTCTAGAAAGGAACAAAGAGAAAAAACAGACATTAGAAATGTCGTTGGTAGGGGCGCCTGGGTGGCTCAGTTGGTTAAGCGTCCAACTCTGGCCTAGGTCATGATCTCGTTGTTCCTGAGGTCGAGCCCCATGTCGGGCTCTGTGCTGACAGCTCAGAGCCTGGAGCCTGCTTCAGATTCTGTGTCTCCTAAACCTTCTCGGCCTTTTGGCTAAGATCAAGTGCAGATTCTGTGTCTCCTTCTTTCTCTACTCCTCTCCCACTAGTGCTCTCTCTCTCTCTCTCAAAAATAAATAAAACATTTCAAAAATTGTTTTAAAGAATCATACATGTTGCTGCATATAAGTGTAGCCTGTTTGCATATATAGATCATACCACATATGAACCATTCTCCTGTTGGTAGATATATGGGTGATTTTTAGTGGGGCTTTTTTTTTCTTGTGTTGCTTTTATGAACAGAGCTGCTTAGAACATTTTGTACATGTCTCCTGCTGAGCGAAGCTTCTCTGGGGTATAACCCTAAGAGAACTCTTGAAGAGGAGGGGGTGTGAATCCTCACCTTAAAACAGTGATGCCAAAGTGGTTTCCTTAAGCAATCAGGGCTGATTTGTTCTCCCGATGTGAATATATGAGCCACATCCTCTTACTATTGAGTCAGACTTCTTAACTTCTGTTTCTCTGATTGTAATTGTGGCCTTCATTTGCATATCCCTGGTTACTAATGAGTTTGCGTAACTTGTCATAAATTATTTGCCAATATAAGTAAGTTCCACAAGTCAATCACAAAAACACCAACAAGCCCAATGAAAAATGGGCAAATTGGGCTTGTTGGTGTTTTTCTGATTGACTTGTGGAACTTACTTATATTTTCTATATAATATGTATTGGGCATTTATACCTGTCACAATGATTTTCTCCTAATTGCGACTTGACTTTTTGCTCTCTTTATGTCATCTTTCGAAGATCATAAGTTCTTATTAGTAAAATTTCATATAAGTTCTTTTTTTTGAGTGTTCATCTTTTTTTAATGTTTGTTTATTTTTGAGAGAGAGAGCATGAGCAGGGGAGGGGCAGAGAGAGAGGGAGACACAGGATCCAAAGCAGGCTTCACATTGACAGCAGAGCCCGATGTGGGGCCCAAACCCACAAACCGCGAGTTCACAACCTGAGCCAAAGTTGGACACTTAACCAACTGAACCACAGAGGCACCCTTCATGTAAGTTCTTAATGGTAGATTTTCCAATTTTTTCCTTTGTGGTTAGTGCTTGTTTTAGAAATTATTCCTTGCACCCTACATAGATACTATTATCCTCCATTGCCTTCTAGAGGGTTAATCATTTCCCTCTTCTTAAGATTTTAATGTTTTCAGGGCACATGGGTGACTCAGTCACTTAAGTGTCCAACTCTTTTTTTTTTTTTTTTAATGTTTATTTATTTTTGAGACAATGCAAGAGACAGAGTGCAAGCAGCGGAGGGGCAGACAGAGGGAGACACAGAATCTGAAGTGGGCTCCAGGCTCTGAGGTGTCAGCCCAGAGCCCGACACGGCATTCGAAGTCACGAACCGTGAGATCATGACCTGAGCCAAAGTCAGACACTCAACCGACTGAGCCACTCAGGCACCCCTAAGTGTCCAACTCTTGATTTCAGCTCAAGTCATGATCCCAGAGTCATGGGATTGAGCCCATGTTGAGCTCCATGCTGACCGTGGAGGCTGCTTAAGATTCTCTCTCTCCCTCCCTCATTCCCCTCCCCTGCTCTCTCTCTCGCTCTCTCTCCCTCTCTCTCTCTCTCAAAAAAAATAATAATAAGATTTTAACATTTTTGGAATAGATGTGTTTGTGTGGTATGATGAAGGGATATGATTTAATTTTCTTCCCTGTGGATAATCCCAGCACACCATTTATGAAATAGTCTGTCCTTTCCCCAACAGAGTCTGCACTGCCCAGTCCTAAATTAGGTTTCCATACATGCACAGATGTATTTTTGACTTCTCTCTTCTGTCCCATCAATTGTTTTATTTATTCTTATGTTTTCATCATACTTTTTAATTAAATAAGTCTTCATATCTGATAAAGGGCAACACACACACCTTTTCTTTTTTCATCAATAATATCTTGCCTGCTTATAACTGATGTATAAAAATGTTATGGTCTTGGGGCGCCTGGGTGGCTCAGTCGGTTAAGCGTCCGACTTCAGCTCAGGTCACGATCTCGCGGTCCGTGAGTTCGAGCCCCGCGTCGCGCTCTGGGCTGATGGCTCAGAGCCTGGAGCCTGCTTCCGGTTCTGTGTCTCCCTCTCTCTCTCTGCCCCTCCCCCGTTCATGCTCTGTCTCTCTCTGTCTCAAAAATAAATAAACGTTAAAAAAAAATTTTTTTTTAAATGTTATGCTCTTGAGGCACCTGGGTGGGCCAGTTGATTAAGCACCCAATTCTTGGTTTCAGTTCCAGTCATGATCTCACAGTTTCAAGAGACTGAGCCCCACGTGGGTCTCTGTGCTGACAGTATATAGCCTACTTGGGATTCTCTCTCTCCCTCTCTCTCTCTGCCCCTCCCCCACTTGCACTCTCTGTCTCTCTCAAAATAAATAAATGAACTTAAAAAATATTTATTTATTTATTTTTTATTTTTAAAGATGGTCTTTTTTTTTTTCAACGTTTATTTATTTTTGGGACAAAGAGAGACAAAGCATGAACGGGGGAGCTTAAAAAATATTTAAAATGTCATACTTTTATTACCACTAATAATTTCTCTGTTGCTTATTTTGGAGTTTTTATGCATGTGACCATATAACCCACGAAAAGTAACTTTTGCTACATCCTTTAAAATCCTCATAATTGGGGGTGCCTGGGTGGCTCAATCGGTTAAGTATCTGACTCCGGCTCAGGTCATGATCTCCCTCCTAGTTCCTGAATTGGAGCCCCACATTGGGCTCTGTGCTGACAGCTGAGAGCCTGGAGTCTGCTTCAGATTCTGTCTCTCCCTCTCTCTCTGCCCCTCCCTCACTTGCGCGCACTCTCTCTCTCTCTCTCTCTCTCTCAAAAATAAATAAACATTAAAAAAATTTGTTTAATCCTTTGTTTTACTACAACAACTAAGATTTTCAGTACAATTTGAATAGAGATGATGACAACAGGGATCCTTCTTTTGATATTGATCTTCTAAATGATTCACCATTAAGTATCACGGCTGCTATAGGTTTTAGCAGGTACCCTTAACAAGTTAAGGAAGTTCCCTTCTATTTCTACTTTGCCACAAGTGCGTTCTCATAATTTGATGCTGACTTTTATAGGAGGCTATTCTACCTCTACTGAGATAATCGTCTGAATGTTTCCCTTAATCTCTTAATGTGATAAATTAAATCAGACCTTTTTCTAAATTAAATCAGATCAGACTAGCCTTGTCTTTCTAGAATAAACCCTAGTACATTATCATCTTATATACTTCTGGATTTGGTCTACTGCTATAATGTTATAATCTTCACAAATATATTTGAGTTAGATTGGCCTATAATTTTCCCTTCTCATAAAGTTCATGTCTGACTTGAGTTTCAAGGTTATGCAGACTCATACCATGGAATGGGGGTAAATTCCTTCTTTTCCTATATTCTGGAAGAGTTTGTACCAGGATGATACTACTTCTTCCTTACATGTTTGATAGAATTTACTGGGGCTGATGTTCTATTTGTGGGAAAGTTTCAATTATGGCTCCAATTTTTGAATAGTTATGGAACTGCTCAGTTTTTCTGTTTCTTCTGTGGCAAATTTTTCAAGAAACGTATTCATTTCATCTAGATTTGAAATTATTGGCAGAAAAGTCTTCACTGTATCTCCTCATTATCTTTCTAATATGTGCAGCACCTTGGTTTCTTCTATGGTTTATATTTGCCTTCTCTCTTATTTCTTGACCCAGTAAGCCAGAGGTTGGTTAGTTTTATTAATTTTTTCAAAGAATCAGCTGATAAGGCTATTTGTTGGTTTTTCAATCTCTGTATTGTGTTTATGTCATTGATTTTGCCTCTTATCTGTATATCCTTTCTTCAATTTCTGCTATTCTTTTTCTAACTTCTTTTTTTTTTTAAGTTTATTTATTTTCGAGAGAGACATAGAGTGAATGGGGGAGGGATAGAGAGGGAGAGAGAGAGAGAGAGAAAGAGAGAATCCCAAGTAGGCTCCACACTGTTAGCACAGAGCCTGATGTGGGGCTCAAACTCACAAACCATGAGATCACGACCTGAGCCCAAACCAAGAGTTGGTCGCTTAACCAACTGAGCCACCCAAGTGCCCCTTGTTTTTCTAACTTCTTAAACTAGATGCTTAGCTCATTAATCTTCAGACTTTCTTCTTCTATAAGCAATTCAAGGGCAAAAAGAACCATACTCTTTATGGATAAAGCACAGATATACATAATAAATAATAAAGCCCAGCACACAAATATACAGTAGTATATCTGTGGTCTTAAAATTACATAGACAGGGATTACATAGGTGATTAAATAAAAATGTCTGAAACGTTTCCTTAAGGGGATGATAATAAAAGAAAAGTGGAGAAACACCGCCCTAAGACAAGGATCTGCGAGAAAGTAGTTAATTTGGGAAGTTCAAGTGACACCAATTGGGAGGGAAGAAGTGATACAGGAGGGAAGGCAGCCAAGAAAGAGTGTGCTCTCAGGCCAGCTGCCACAGAGGGACTATCCGAAAGGAAACACCTCCGAGTTATCCCGTGTGCACTGAGGGAGCCCAGGTGTTTGTTTATTCCCTAACTCCTGGCCAGCTTTTATTGAGGGCTGCTTCCAGGGAGTAATTCTTTGGCTCTTTTGGCCCACCACACAAGACAGCACGATGGCTTTGGACAGTCTTGGGAACCAGAGCCTTCCGGCACCAAATATCGCCAGTAGCCTGCAATAGCCCTGCTGGGGCACAATAAAAAGTCCAAGAGATATAGGTGGTCAGTGGCCCCCTCTGTTACACTATTATTACTTAAAATAATAGAGGGGCACCTGGGTGGCTCAGTTGGTTAAGCGTCTGACTCTTGATTTCAGCTCAGGTCCTGATCCTAGGGTCATGAGATTGAGCCCCATGCTCAGCGTGGAATCTGTCCTTCCCCCCCTCATGCTCATTCGTGCACTCGCTCTCTCTCTCTCTCTCTCTCTCTCTCTCAAAAAAATAATAGAAAGTGCTCTTAGGAAAAATTTTCCGATATGAATAATAACAAGCAGCACTTTTTATAAAGCCCCCTCGGGGACATATCTGTCACGTAGGTGCTGCTGGACTGAACCGTTAGTGGATTCCTTATTGTCAGTCACATGTCATCAGGCCACTTCAAGTCTAACGCATCTTTCCTAGAGATGTTGTGTTATAACTTGTGTTTCCAAATGCAGGAAACACAGTTAATACCATAAAAATACCAAAGTTGAAGATGACGAGAAATGAAAATCAAGTAGGCTGCAAATATATAACAAACATAAACTAAATATGTATGCAGCCAAAAAAGGTAAATTGTTACTGTTCCTTTGGGGGAAATTTTGTGCACAAACGATCTACTAAGGTTCTTAAACCACAGCTTCAATGGAATGTTCCTGGTACATGTCCATAAGCATTCTCATTGCTCAAGGACCTTGAAACTCATTCAACATTCCTGTCATGTTTCTGAGAAATTTCCAGTACTGATGAGATGTACATGAATGCCCCTCTCTCCTCCCTCCTTCATTTCCTCATCAAAGACTAGGGCTGACCTTTGTTTAAGCCTTTGGTTCTTTTATTTTTATTTATTTACTTTTTAAATTTTGTTTATTTTTGTGAGAGAGAAGCAGAGAGAGAATCCCAAGCAGGCTCCACACTATCAGTGCAGAGTCCCATGCAGGGCTCGAACTCATGAACAGTGAGATCATGACCTGAACTGAAATCAAGAGTCAGACGCCAAACCGACTGAGCCACCCAGATCCCCCAATTTTTGGTACTTTTATGTTAGCATTGGAAGCTTCCCCTGTTCATTTATTTTTTTTCCCCTTCCTTCCTTCCTTCCTTCCTTCCTTCCTTCCTTCCTTCCTTCCTTCCTTCCTTCCTTCCTTCTTTCCTTCCTTCCTTCCTTCTTTCCTTCCTTCCTTCCTTCTTTCCTTCCTTCCTTCCTTCTTTCCTTCCTTCCTTCCTCCCTCTTTCTTTCTTTCTTTCTTTCTTTTTCTTTTTTTTTACTTAAGCTCTATGCCCAATATGAACTCACGACCCCAACATCAA